>NC_085084.1:4944342-5256485 GCF_963662255.1 Cinclus cinclus
TGCCACTTGAGCTATTGGTGCTGTGAAAGTGTGGATGATGCATCAGTGGTCCATGCAAGCAAGTAAATGTGTAGGCTTAGAAATGCTATGTGAAGCTCCAGAAATTGTGATGGAGGGGGAGGAGTTGAAAACAATTTATGTAAGAAGGGCATTTGCATTTTGCACAAGTCCTTGCACATGGAGACTTTAATGTTGAATGTCATGGCGATCTTAAAAAAAAAAAAAAAAAAAAAAAAACAACAAAAAAAACCTACCAGGCATTCCCTGAAAAATGGTTGTGATGATGAAAACCTTCTGCTGTGTTTATAGCAGATGTGTACCTTCTGCATTCAGGGAAAGAACAGGGCAAATGGGTCAAGAGATGAAAACATTTTTGCTTCCCAGATTTCTTAATTTACTTTTTCATTGTGTTGTACACTCATAATAATAACTTCTCATGGAAAAAATAATTACCTAATTTGATTCAGCACAGGAGACTGTTTGGGAAAGGGACATGTTGCTCTTCAAAGTGGTTACAGTGACATATTCAGAAGACAGATAAACCTGACATAATCAAGGCATGATTGAAACTACTCTTAAGTATATAAAACTTAAAGTATACTTAATTAGGTTTGTACTGTGAACTTTGTTTTCATTAAGACTGTTTTTGTGCTTTAGGTGAAGGCACTGAAAGAGAAGATTGAATCAGAAAGGGGGAAAGATGCCTTTCCAGTAGCTGGCCAAAAACTAATTTATGCAGGTAACAAATATTCTGAAGATAACTCATCTGAACCTGCCGTATTTTATGTTGTTGTTTGATTTAGATGTGAATGTTAAGTCTTCTAAGAATTCCAATAACTGAAGTAGAGACGGGATAAAAACCCCCACAAACACAAAAACTCAGTGTCAAAGGGAACTGTTAATTTTGAATTAGAAATTTTTAGGTTTCAATGAATATGTGTCTGTCATCTTTGGTCTTGTAATATGCTGTCTTGGGGATATGCTGGATGAAGAAGAAATAGATTTTATTACAAGAATTCAGGATTTAAGGAGGACAGAGCTGCTGTTCTGGCTTAATTCTTTTCTTGTTCAATTTATGCTGTGTCTAGCTGAAGCATTGCTGTATATACCTCAGAGAATGAAAAAACAGATTATTTTTTTGGATTAACAAAAGAAACCCACCACCAAATCCTTGCTGTACAAAGGTACTTTCAATACTTTTAAGCTCTGTCACTAGAAACATGTATTATGTACTTGCAAAAAGCAGGCTAATGTCAGTTAAAAGTATGAAATTAACTTTGAGCTTTATTTTACTTGCCTTGTTCATTCTGGCACTAATACAGAAACCCATTTTTTTGTTCTCACTTCATGTCAGAACTTTGGTGCTATTCCAGTACTCCCTCTAGTATATTTTTTTCCTCTAAAGCTGAGCTTGAAGGAAACTTTGGTGGACTTTTCACTTTTGTCATGTTCTGCTTTGTAATAAATATTATCTTTTTCACTTGTAATAAGCTAAAGTCACTTTAACAGTGGAGAGATGCTAATGGAAGAGAAGGTGCAAGTCTCTGTGTTTGTACAGCTGCTCTGGACTACTTCTCATATCAAGTTTTGTGTCCTTGATTTTTCAGTGGAGGGAATGAATGTCAAGAGCATGAAGGCTAAAGTCTCATGCATGACCAAGAAATATGAACCAGGCAGAAAGCTTTGTACAATGTGTGTAACTGCATGGCACTCTTTAATATTGTGTTTCTGTGATTGCAAAAATCAAAGATTGCATAAGATTCTGTGACATGACTTGAGTGTTTTCTGAAGCCAGAATGTATCTGCAGTATTGAATAATCCTCAAAAGCAGAAGGAAATATAGGAAATAAGATTCAGAATGTAGTATTATCCAAAGATGGATTATCTTTTTTTTTTCTTTTTCTTGGACAAGAGATACAATGGTATATTGAAGACATTTTTACTTTTATTAAAATGAGCTATAGAATTCTTGTAGTTTGGTAAAGCAAAGTGATACCCCCAGCTGACTTTGATTAGACAGGCAATGTCAATGCATTGTGTTGACATCTGCATTAGGGTGAAGTCTAGAAACCCTGATAGTGGTGTGTTCTGAGAATACAGGATGTCTGTATATATACTTTAATAAAGTATATATATTGCATTCATATTCATTAAGGCCCTCCCTGAAGTGCCTGTAAAAATTGTGAGTAAACCCACGTGGATTCTGAGTCAGATGCTACAGGTATTGCTATTACTGCACTACATGTAATACTCCCTTAAACTTCTGACCTGCAAGACTGGTGGAACCAGTCTTTTGTGTTCTCAGTGCTATGAAGTGTATGTGTTACTTGATTTCCTTGCAATCATCAGGAGAGGGATGTGTCCTTCTAGCTGCAGTCCACTAGAGAGGTTGTGAAATGGAAGCAGTCTGTAGCACATCTTCAGAAAATTAATCTGTTTAAATTGTATAATAGTCCCTGAAAATTCTGTAGTAGAAATCAGTGCTGTAAAACTCATTGAAATATAGACTTGATTTTCTGATTTCTGGTGCTTACCTCTATGTCAGCCTATTCTAAAAAAAGGCAAAAAAGTATGTGACTTATTGTGTTCCTAAGTTCTTGTAGAAGTGATGCAAATCTATTTTGTCACAGTACCACTTCTGATTATGAAACATCAAAATCTGTAGTATAGCAAATGTTGCTGGGTTTGCCTGATAGCTTTTTTCATCCATCCTTTCACTTTCAAGGTGGCAAGTCAGTGAATGGTTCTAGCTTTTTCTAATGTTTTAGCCTTGCGAATTGTTGAAGTGGCAAGGTCACACACTTGTTACTGTAGGTAATGCTCTTATTTGAAGAATAAATGGAAGATATGTAGGAAGGTATTTACCTTACTGTGTTAGCAGACATGAGTTACTTGGTTAAGCTTCTTGTGTGTTAAACGCCTTTCCTCTGTATTACATGTATTTTTAAGTATCCAGTGAATCTTTCCAGATTTAATAATTTTGTTTTAAATGGTTTTAAAGCATTTTCAACACTTAGGGCATCAGCCTTTAATCTGTCCGCTACTCTGTACATCATATGAGGAAAATTGTAGCTCTATTGCCAAAGCTTAATGACCAAACTGCTTTTTGTTGGGTTGTTTAACATCTATAAATCTGCATAAAACATGTTTTCATGAGGAAATCCCAAGATCACCTATTGATTTGCTAAACAACTTCTTAATTTCTGCCTGTTTAATTCCAGGTAAAATCCTTAATGATGAAACTGCTCTCAAAGAATACAAGATAGATGAGAAGAACTTTGTGGTGGTTATGGTGACAAAAGTGAGTAATTATTCCTTTTGAATAGGAAGCTTCATTAATTTAATTCTATTTTTTTTCTTGTGATGAGCAATTGTATATGCCCACCCTTAAAATCAGTGGAACTTCATCATAAGCAAGTTCACGTCAACAGTAAAAAGCTTATGTGAATAGATAGAAAATATTGCTTCACAGTCTTGTTTTTCTTAGGCTGATTTTTGCTGCTGCTCTGTGCTGAATGTTTGTAGCAAAAAAAAAAAGAAAAATTGCTAATGGCTGATTTTACTGTTTGTTCTTTCTTGTCTCTCTGTTTTTTTTCCCCCTTTTATTATTAAAAGGATGAAGACAACCTAGGCAGTTTTTTATTAAATCCTCTGTATGGAACTCTTCCAGTCTTGCCATGTTGCTTTTCATAGTTCATGGTTTTTTCTTCTGTCAAGCTCAACAGCATAAACCAGTAGAGACAGGATACATCTGGCAGTAAACAAACCTGTGGGTTTTGAAAGACTGCGAGTGCAATTTATAGGGAATGACTGTGACACGTGTTTGAAGTATTTCTTCTCTGAACCACTTGTCAGGCTGCTTCCAGGAATCAAGCCACTGATGTTCCAGGCATTCCAGACCATTGCAATCTGAATAAAACTGGCTTCATCTGTGTTTTGGAATATGAAATTAATTTTGAAGCTAGAGTTCCTCCTCCTGACAAAGAAAGCATATTCTGTTGCCTTTTATTTCTATTTGGCAATATTAAACATAATTAAACATGTGGGCTTGTTAAAGATAACTGTTGTTGCTGTCTTCCTGAATGAACAGCTTTCTAGTCTGTGGTTTGCCACAGAGGCATTTATCAGTACAAGAGAACAGATGCAGATGAGATTGCATAGTCCAGTTTTTCATTTTCTTGAGAGAAGACGACTCCAGGGAAGTTATGTGATTGCCACTCCTGAAAGTGTTCAAGAAGTGTGTGACTGTGGCACTTAGGGACGCTGTTTAGTGGTGGGTCTGGCAGAGCTGGGTTAGATTCAGTCATTTTAGAGGTCTCCTCAACAATTCTATGATTCTAAATACAGATCTCCATGAAGAACTGCTAAATTCCATATATTCTGATAATAAAGGACCTGTAGTTTGGGCATTTCTTCAGTCTTAGAATCTTTTTTGCTAGTCTCGGAGCTCAATTGCCCTTTCCTGATTCTGTTGGGGGTAAGACATGCCCAATCATGTAGACAGAGACTGCTAACTTTGATGCTCAGGTGTTGTTGCATTAAGGGCTTAGGAATCCAGCAGAAAATACCCCCCCTTGCATTCCGCCTGTGTCAATGTTTTTCTTTGAGTGTTGATTAAAATGTTGTTTGCTGTGCCCATCATGTTGGAAGCTACTCATTATTAATCTTACCTCTCCTTGAAGACAAAAGGAGGAAGTAAATGTTTTCTTCTTCAAGCAGGCAATGTCTGAAAATGGTGCACCTTGAATAAGTAGTTTTGTTAAAGTTCAGCTATTTCTCTTGGAAAGGCAAAGATTTGGGTCAGCTTTGTCAGTCCTTGGAGCTATTTCTGTATAATGAGATTAATACTGCACCCAAGAGAAATTCAAGTTTCTGTTAGAAATGTGATTTCACAATTGCATACAATTCACTCTAAATATTCTGTTGTAAATTTGATAGTCCTTCATTCTGCTGTATCCTTGGTGCTTACTTCAGAACTGAAGTATTTAAGATGTTATTGTGGTGCTCTGAATGCAGAGATTGCATACCTAAAACATGTAGCAGGTGAAGTTTAATTTTTTTTCACATCTTGTTTTCCAGCAAACAACATTCATAATGAAATGTGATTTCTGTCTCAATCACTTTTTTTCCAGGTCTGAGTGGTGAGAAAAGCTTATGCTTGTTCTGCAGATGCTTTTTTGGCAGCTCACTTGGTTTCTTCTGGAAAATGTGCTTTTGTAAAACACAGGATTGTTTTCACAGAATATTTTGGTCTATTTATTGTTTTAGAATATGGTGGTCTGTAAATATTTAGATCTTGGCATTTCACTTTATCCTCAGAGTGTGAGCTCTCAGGTGTGTAAGTACTTCAGTGACGCTCTCAGTTGCTTGTTTAAACACAATGAAGAGCGTTAGAGATTTAATGTCTTGCAATGTTTTAATGTTGTGCTCGATGTTGGGGCAGCAATATCAAACACAAATGGTCTTAACAGAATTTAGTGGGTTTCCTGTAGAGAGCCATGGATTTATGGGCTTTGTTCTGTGCCTGAACTCTGTTGTCTTCCTGTAGCCCAAAGCAGCAGCTGGAGCAACTCAGCCGTCAAATGCCACTTCCACTGTTGGCTCAACAACTGCAGCTCCCACAGCAGTTGCTGCACCAATCCCGGTTCCTGCCCCTGTGCCAGCTCCTGTCCCTCCACCACCAGCACCAGATGCAGTAGCTTGTGAACCTATGCTTTTGAGTGCTCCAAAAGAGGAGAAGCCAGAAGAAAAACCACCTGAGGCACCAGCTGCTGTCAGTCCATCATCGATTGACAGGTATGAGTAAGCCTCCAAAAATGGGCTCCCTTTTCTGTTGCTTCCTGTTTTGATTTTTGAGTCTCACCATTCTATGTAGTTTTTCTTGTTTCTTAACTGTAATTTCAGTCTCTGACTCAAGTAAACATTACTGATTGTAAGAAGCACCTCTCCTTGTTTATTCCTTCTTCTGTGGGAAGTGTGGTCTTGGGAACCAGCCTGTGGAGTGGAGAGTTAAATGACACAAGACTTGTTAGGTATTTCAGAGTTGCTATCCTGCAAGTTTCTTTTCAGGCTGAGGATATTCACCTGCAGTGGGGATGTACTGCTCACAAAGCTCTTGAAGTCTTAAGAGGAATGTGTCCTGTCCTGCTCATAACCCTTTGATTGTGCTTTGGATCATGTTGGTCAGATTCAAACCATAAATTCCTTATTACTATGTCAGTCCCTTAATATCTGGAAAGAGCTTTTTCTTCCAAAATGTAGGATATGGTATTGTTCTTAATCGTGTAATGCCTTAAAGTTGCAAGGTTGGCTTTTTTTCTGAATGTTCCTCAGCTGATTTGCATGTAATTGAGGGACCTGGCAAAACTTCTCACCTCAGTTTTCTACAGCTGAGAAAAATCGGTTGGAAGTTAGAGGTTTCATCCCTCATCCCTGTTGTGTGCTGTTGCCTTTTTTTGCTTAAGTTGCTTAAGTACTGCATGGGATTAAAATGTTGTTAAGTGGAATTTAATGGCCCCTGAAGTGCTGCAGAACATCAAATCTTCATTTTTCATACTCTGGGTTTTAATTATTTGTATGTTATTTCTGGGAGTAGTGGTGCACAAGACAGTATTTTTTAAGTGATTGTATTTAAACACCATCGAATACTGATTTGATGATAATGAAGCAAAACTTGCAATTGCCTAATGTGTTGAAAAACTCATCACAAATTTCTTGCACTAAATACACAAATTGATGATTTAATTTTGTAATTCTGAGAAATTAGTATCTCTTGGAAATGGAATGCAAATGAAGTTTCATTTATCATTCAAATTAATCTAGTAGTTAAAAAGTACTAATGAGTGGGTTTTTTCTTTTTTTTTCCCTGCTCAGTTTGTCCAGTAGGTTCAAAGATCAGTCTTCCATGCTGAAATAGTATTTTCATATTTTTCATGTACAGATTGCAGTTTTGTAAAGCTGAAGTAAGGGAGCCTCAGTGTATGCACTTAACAGGGAGAAACAAAATAATTTAACATATACATTAATTTAATGTATACATTATGGCCTGCCTTGATTTCAGTGAGTACTCTTTACTTCTGATTTGCTTTAGAAGTTAAATTACTAAGGCAAGATTTATTGACCCAAGGCTGGGCCAGCTGGTGTCCTGCTTGCCTTTGATCTTTTTTTGGTTGTAAATCTTAACTACTGACAGATACTAATGAAGTATTCTTGTTGGAACAAATTATTTCTTGCACAGATCTTACAGACATATCTGAAAACATTCTGATCAGTCTGGTGATCTTTCACTTGCTGGTAGGAGTTGCCAACTCTGGTAGCCTGATAAGTGTGAGGCTCCTGCAGCTCCATGTTCTCAAGTCTGTCACGTTATCAAGACTGAATATGTATTCCCAAAATATACACACAATATGTATATACCCATAAATATATGTCTCACTGCTTAGGTCAGCTCAGGCAGGGAAAATTCCAGCACTCCTGCAAGATACATCAGCCACATCTTGTTCCTCTCTGGCTATTTAGGGCAAAGCCCACTACTGCAACATGAATATGTACAAAACACAAATGAAAAATAAGAATTTCTGTTTTGATAGCTGGCCCCTTAGAGTTTGCCAATTATTTGGTACAAGGGCATGGGGACTGCCTGAGCCTTGCAACTCTGTTCCAGGCCCTGATACTCAGATTCCCAATGCCTGTCCATGAACACAAATACACAGAGGGCTCACCCAGGAACTGGCTGCAGTCCTTGTCTTTCAGACTTGCACAGTGTCTGACCTCAGCAGTTGTTGGTTACACAGGTGTCTGGATCTCCCTAACTCACAATTCCCTGTCCCTGTGAACACTTGGAATTCTACATACACACATGCGTGTAGAATTGAGACACACACGCCCTGCATTATGAAACATTTTTAGAAGTAGAATTTAATAAAACAACAGGATGGATGGGTGCATAGCATGGCCAAGCAAGTGTTTCTTATGTATGACTGGCCCTTTTTCTCCTCTTTTCACCCTCTTGACCTGTGCTTTTCTTTTGCATGGTGCCTTAAGCTTTCCTTTCCCTGCCTTTGGTTCTTCCTCTAGATTTTCCCCCCAACACTTTTTCCTGGCAACCCACAGTGAGTTGCACCACCTGTAGGCTGTCCTTGGAGGAGTCCTGTTGGCCCACCCTGGGTGTCACCCTGAGACCAAGAGGCTGATGCTTTAATATTGCAGCCCTGGGAATGGGGCACTCTTGGCTGTGGCTGATTAAAACTGGTATTCCTCTGCCTGGTGCTGTCCCTCTGTGTTCCTTGCTGTTCATGAATGTGAGCCTTTAATCCTATAATTTAACAACTTTGATAACTTGAGATGGAGTAATTGCAAATTTTAGTAGTTTATATTCCTGGGAAAGTAGTATACTGAGATTTTAATAAGTGCTTACCACTGACCTCCTTGGGTCCTCATTGAGGTCAAACTGGTGACTGTGGGGTAGCAGTTAGTGAGACTGCTGTGTGCTTTTGAAAATCCACCTTGTTCTCCCACCCTCTAAAGCATTCAAGCAAGCAGATGGCTAATCCCTGAGCAGATGGGCAAGAGCCAAACTTCTGGGGGGTAGCAGGGGAAGGTTGGCGTTGTTTTAAAAATGCTAGCATTGTAAGTTTGTGAAATCTATTCTTACTATAGGAGGACCAAAAGAGAGCTCTTTGGAAAGCTTTGTTGGCTTTTTAGAAACAAAAGGGGCTATTAGAGTTACAGCTGCTGCTGCTTTTTTTTTTCTTTTTTTTTTAAATAGGAAGTTTTCCAAAGTTTTGTAATTACCATTGCACTTGTCTTCATCTTACAGTACAACAGGTGATACATCTCGATCAAATCTTTTTGAGGATGCTATAAGTGCACTTGGTAAGTGGAGAGTTTTTTAATGTAGACATTATTTTGGTGCAGCAGAAACATGACAGATTATCAGATGTTGACATTTTCTTCTATATCTGTCATTGTTACAGTTATAATCATAGTACTCTTCTCTATGACCTGAAACTGATATCTTGGAAGCAGCTTCAAGAACTACTTTACTGAAGAATATTTCCCTTTGTATATTTTTATTGTGTAAAAGGAAGATCCTTGCACTTCTGCTTTTTTCCCCATTTGCTTTAATTTCTCTTCTAACTATTCACTTTGAAGTAGCTTGAATAGAAGAGTAAATTTAAATATGTGTGTGCTTTTCACTTTTGCCCCCCAGAGTGCAGAGCTGATAAAATGGCTGCCTTTATTATTCACTTGTTCCAGCTTTGAAAGTACTTTGCTTTTTGACACAATGAGATTAGATAAATTCACCAGATCTGCTGATCTGTCTGGCCTGAGAAATTAATGCCTCCATGTATTTGAGTCAATTTACTTCTATTTTGACAGTTTAAATAATCTGTTTCTCATTGGAATAGACAAAATAAAGACAATAGGAAGGTCTGCCCCTCATTTATGCTGGTTTGGGTAGTCAGGAAATTATTAGACAAACCCACAACTCCTTATACCTACCGAAATTTTTGGATTGTTTTCAAGTGTAACAAACCCAGGCACAGAAATGAGTAGGAGATGGGGTTTTTATTCTGTCTTTTGCCTTTAAATATGAAGGTGCAATTTGGTACAAAGACTTAAACCAAGTAAAGAGTTTTATTTAAATTTTGGTGTGGATATATTGGAGACAGGTGATGTGATTAGACAGCCCAGGGTGATTTAGAAGCAACAGTAACATTTTACATGAATTAGTGGTAGCCACTAGATTGCTGCTACCAAAGGTGCTTCCTTAACCATTCAAAATATCTTAGTGGCCAAGATGAGGTCATCGCCAACACTTGTGTGTGTTAACAGTGTTGATCAGCAAGTTAAATGAAACTGGTAGTCTTGATTAAAATCTCTTCAAAATTGGGAAAAAAAAAACCCAAAATATTTCAAGAGCATCTGCTCATGATCCATTTTATAAGGGAGTTCCTTGGTTGGTGTCTGATGGAGTAAACCCATGTGTCCCTAATGTGTTTGGAAATAAGAGGCATTTAGTGTGATTTTTCTGGGTAAGCATGCTGCAGGTGCTGTCAGGCAAAAAATTTTCAAGGGCAATGGGTGTGAACTCTGTGGTTCTTTTTCTTTAGAAACTGTCCTAGAGAATTTGCTTGTACAAATGCATGGAGTATGTTTTCACATCTTAAGTTGGATCCCACATGTATTCTAACTGTGGCTTCTTGACTACATTGTCTAAAATTAATTGACTTGGCTTTAAAAACAGGGTTTATATGATTTGCTGTTTTCAGTTAAATGCTGAAAAGTGATGTGGCTTTGTGTGCTAAGTAAAAATCTGCATGTCTTGCAGTCCTTGTGCGACTGCATCTTTCACAGGAGCAGCCTGAGATTTCTTTTGGGCATAGGATCAGAATTGTTGTGGGGAGTGTGATGAACTGGATTTGAGAGTTAATCCAGCTTTAAAATGTTACCTGAAATGCAAAAACAAAGAGCAGAATCAATTCAGCATTGACTTCAAACATTTCCACTAGCACTAGGGACAGATGGGGTTGGCTCTGTATCATGACATTGTTGGTGTGCAACTTCTGAATTATTAATTTTGATCTTGCTGTTGCACAACTTGTGAAGTGGGCTGTATGGGGTACAAGCACCTACATTTTTAGTAATTCTGTTTTCCTCCTTTGTCTTTTAACTATGCCTTGGGTAGCAGCCTGTGTGGAGCAAGCCAACCTTTTTTGCATCTTTTTCCTGTATTAAATCTCTCATATTGTTCTAGTCTCTACCTTGCTTATACTGAAAAAGCAATACAGAAGCGTTCAAGTAATAACTCATTACATCAACAGGTGTTCTGTCTGTTTGGTTAGTTTTTTAGGAGTAGTAAGGGCAGTGCTGTGTAAAAATGTGAGCAGAAGTAACAAAATCATTGTGTTGGGACAATTATTGGTTTGGCTTTTTTGCTTCCCTGAAGATATGTGTAAAGTATGTATCTTTAGAGCAAAGTTTAGGTGATTTTTTTTTTTTATTTTACATCGGAAAAAATGCAGGTGGATGTGAAATGAAGGATCTTGTAATTCTGTTTGAAGACATGAAAAGTTTACCATTGCTTAAACTCAGGTTGGCACTGTTACTTTGTAACCCAAGTAATAAATACTCAAATTAGTCAAGGCTTTTAAATCCTTTATTTATGGATAATGCACAAGTACCCTTGGGCTAGGGTTGTTTTATTGTTTGTTTTTTGTACTGCCCAAAGTCATAGACCCACAGATTATTTAAGAAGCACGTGTTAAGAAACAGGCATAGGGGTTTTATTGATGTTGGCTTTAGTTAAACACCTTCTCCCTAAGGGAATATAACATCATGTTTTCTTTGGTTCTTTTAACTATGACTTACTTGCCTTAGCAGAGTAGCTCTTGTATTTGCTTCCTCTGGGGGTTTTTAAAATATTATTAATCATTTGTTTTTTATGACAACTGTTAATTATTTAGCTTTCCTGTCTTTCCTGCAACTTGCTGGTTGCAGAGTCAGTCAGTAGTAGGATTTCACTGAGAGGAGTAATACCTTTATCCAAGAAAGGAGATGATATTTTAATGCCTGGGTTTGTTTGTATTTTTTCCCCCAGGAAGATAACCTTGATGATTTGTCCAATTACAATGTAAAATAGTTACCTTTTTTAAATTGTTATACTTGCTGTGTGCTTTTGAGGCAGGAAAATGAAACTGATTATATGAAAAGAGATAATAATCTTCCTTACAGTGACATTAGTGTAGTGAAAGTTGCCCTTAAATTGCTCCATATATAGTGTGTGTACCTTTTGTCTCGATTGCTGCAGGTGTGGGACAGTTTTCATCTATTGTTGCTGTAAGAGATGGGGGATTTGATGTGATGGATGTCTAGTCAAATGTTAAATTGAATGAGATAAGAATTAAATGAAATAACTTGGTTTTCTGAACCCCCACTGACATCTTGAGTGACCTTCCTAGATCCAACTTTTAGGTCTTCTGCATTATTTGAGTTGGTCCAAGTTAAGTTGATTATATTACTTTGATCATCATCACCAGCACATAGCAATATATAGCAATATATTGATCATCACTAATTGTAACTTATCTAACAACAGCATAATATAAAGTCTTTATTTGGAAAATCCTCAATGGCTAATGACTTGGCAGGCAGATTTCAAATTAATACATTTCCAAATGTAAGCTGCAGGACACTTCTCTTGATTGCATCAGGAATTAAATATTAGCTGTGAGGAGGATGCTCTTGACCTTAAATGAAAACTTGGAGAGAACATTATTTCAGTTACAAGTACACAAGTATTACAAGTACTGCTTTTGTCAGTTGAAGTTTAAATTTTCTTCATTACGCTCCACTATTTCCAGTCAAATTCATAATGAAACCACTGAATATATTTGGAATTAAAGCCACAGAACCCCATAATGTTTAATTTGGAGTACTCTTTTCAATGAACAACTGAAATCCAGGTAAAAATTACACTTAATGCATTGAAACTTTTGTGTGTATGTGATTGTTTTCATTTTATTCCCTTAAAATGGTGGTCCTGTGACTTCTAGTGACTGGTCAGTCCTATGAGAACATGGTGACTGAGATAATGTCCATGGGCTACGAGCGGGAGCAGGTGATTGCAGCACTGAGGGCCAGCTTCAACAATCCTGACAGAGCAGTGGAATACCTTCTGATGGTGAGCACTTACCTTACCTGCACCTTGTTTTTTGAGTTTCTGTTTTCCACATGGTATCTTTCACTTTTGATTTTGGTGTTATTTTGAATGCTACTCAGTCACTGGGAGTGGCATTTGCCATCTGGAAAGATAAGACTGCAATTTTGACAGACATGGTGTGATATTGAAAACACTGAAGTCATCCCTAACCACCTCTGCCACTTCTTTGCTTTTATTTTTTGTTGATTGATTTGGGTATGTCTGTAAAGTATATCCAGTTGCAGTGATAGCTTTAACTGCCAATGGCAGTTGGCTCGGTGGTTGTGTCACCTCTTAGTGACAGCATTAGTTGATTAATTGTACTTTCCTATCTGTATCATCACGATTCCTTGTGTTCCAGTTCACTGTTTTTGCTAATAATGCACAGTGTTCTTAATTTAGCTTCCAAACAGAAAGGTTTGGGATATTTTTTTAACTGTGCTGAATTTAACTTCATTTTTCATTTCAGTGGTGTTTTAGATCAGAAACAATTTTCATTTGATAAATAAAGCTTGAAGGTTTAAATTCATTTCACTAGCATGAGAGGAAATAAGAGTAATTTCACTTTAATGAAAACCCTGTGAGTTGTTTTAGGGAGTTTTTGGATTATTTCTTGTTGCATACCTTAATCTGACAGGTGAATTGTAGCCACCATAGAATCTGTGTTTTGTTGTTTAATCAGTATTTCCAGTACATTTAATTTTCACTCTGGCATACAGTTTTTCCCCCGATGAGGCTTTTTCTTTTAGCAGATCTGAACTTTATTAAAATCTGGCAACCAGATATCTTGACCTAATCATTGCAAAGTACATATGGATTGAATTTCTGATTGATTGATTGATAAAAAATCTGGCATATTTACCCTCCAGTTATAAAACTTTAATTTTTTTAATGAAGTTTTCCTTCAGTAGTTACAACTACAAGTCCCTGGCATGCTTCCTACTTACATTAATGTTCCCAAGACTTTGTAATCTTCAGATTTTAAACTGACAACAAATATTTGGAGTATAAGAATGTGGAAAAATTAAATTCCCAACTAGCATTAGGCCAAGCAATGGTGAATGCAATAGCTCCCAATTCTATGTCATAAGTCTGCAAGTTCAAACATTTGTTTTTCATGTTGTAAAAATGTTGGGTTTACTGTTCATCTAGTCTGTAAATATACCATGAATTCAGTGCCTCCCCTAAGTGTTGGGCCTGCTGTGTGTGTGGTACTCCTATGCAATGTGCAATTCTTGTGCACTCAGTTTCTGGCATTTCACCCCTCTAGTTTATTTCTGTTCAGGAGCTCCAGAATAGAGATAGAATATCCCTGTGATGGAACTACATGTCATGTCTTCCAAATACATTGACTGCTATGAGAAAATATCTTCTAATCTTTCAGTACCTCCTGTATATAAAATGGGCTCCCTCCGTTATATAAGATGTGCCTTTATGTTTCATGTTATCCTTCACTGGAAATACCTTTTCTTTTTTCTTCCTCCTGCTGGAAAAGGGAGTAGGGAGGAATGGACTTGCTCTTGGAGACCATGTTAGATGGCAGACTTTTTGCTGTCCTCGTAGAAGAATCCTTTTGCTGTAAATGGTCTCTATAACTGTTCTGCGTCTGCTGGGATCTGAGGATGTTCTTTACTGTCCTACTGAATCAAAAAACCATTCTTTTTGGTTACTATTGATCTGATCTGCTGATTACACTGTTCTTTGACCCTCTCTCTATGTTACTTGCCTGCAAACTATTAACAACACTATCTTTTATATAATCTGCAGAGTAGGATTAATGCATTGAGATCTGTAAGTGTAACAACACTGTCCAGGTTGAAAGAACCTGGGTACAGTAAGAGTGAGGTGTTGGAAAGGACTTGAACAGCTGTGCTTTAATTACAGTTTATCAGTTCAGCCCTTATGATTCTACTTGTCCATAGCTCTGTTGACAAACTCTTCAGTTTTCATGGCTTGATCACTGAGGATTATAGATGTAACCTTGTGTCTGTGACCTGTGGTTGTAAGAAGGAGTTGTAAAAGATGATTTTTATTTTTCTATGCCCCAGACTCATCTTTGGATGCATTTGCATTCAGATCTCTGTTTCAGCCAAGGATTTCCTAACCTCTAGTTAGGAAGGAGTTTTGTCATCTCTTCAGTAACCAGTCTCTTTAATTTGTATATTTTTCAGGAACATTTCTTTAGTGTGAGTATAGTCAAATACTGAACATAATTCCTAGAGAGGTGGTCAATGTCCTGTGCCTGTTAGTGTTTGAGGCATTTGGACAATGCCCTTTGCAGGTTTTAACTTTTGGTCTGCCATGAATTGGTCAGTCAGTTCCCAGTTGGAACTATTTTGTTCTCTCTTCCATCCAGAAGCTGGACCTGATGTGATTATTGCTCTGCAGAGAGCGATGTCAGCTAAAAACTGCTATACTGCTCAGTTAAACAGTAAACAATTGTTTCATCCAGTGTAAGGCAATAGTGGCCTTTTTGCTGTGTAAGCAGTGTTTGCATTCAAGTGGCTTGTGTGTGGTTTAATACCATGCTTTATTCTATATATTGTGTATCTGTGTGAACAAGGTCCATACGCCTCACTGGCATTGTCTGGTTACAGCTGTACACAGTCTGTTATTTGGAGAGTGATACTTCATGCCTGTGTTCAAGTGTTAAGATGATGTTCAAGATGATAAATAATTTCTAAGTAAATTTGTTTGAAGTAGTTTACACAGTACTTCCATTCAAGAGCAAAGTTAAAAGCTTAAACAAGCACATGTTTGTTTGATCTGGACACAGATTGCAGCGATGACGTATGCCTGTGAATGGGTGAAATCAAATAGTAATTTCATAATATTAACCAAGTTGTTACATTAGACTTGGATCGCCAGAAATTACTGATTTGATGGAAAGGGTATTTAATCAATGCTCTGTAAGCCACTGATAAGGGAGAGTTACCTCAGAATTATACCATGAATGGAGCCCTCCTCCCCCTCAGTAGAGGGAGGGATGTGTAGCAAGCTTACTGAGCCATGTGCAGGTCATGAAGCGTGACAAGGAAATTTTGTGTTTATTCCCCTGAGTGGCTTAAATGGGCACTTGATGATCAGGTGATTTATACTTTGATGTGCTTCTTTATAAACAGGTAAGGCAAAGAGCATTTCTTGGAGCACTGTCCAGTTCTCCCTTTCTGTATGTGCCCTCTATATTAGCTGTATATTTGTCCTTTTTGTTCAGGTGTAATGATGAACATACCATGTGAAGATCATGTTACAGCAGGACTTTTAATCTACATTACCTACCAGTGATTTTTATGGTAGGCGTGACAAACCTCTTCATTGTCTGGTTACCCTGTAGTTCTGTCATATTTCCACGCACCCAGTTTCTTATGTTTTTCTGATTCCCCAACACAAGGATGACCTCATTTGGGTAACATCTCTGGACTCTTCCAACAGGGTTTGTTGTAATATTCTTTGTGTCTCTCCCATGAGTAAGTTTCCAGGCTTTAGAGAGGTTGGTTGAAAGGACAGACTTGGTGCAGGATTCAGTGACAGTGAGGAAGGGTTAGGGTAGGAAGTTTGGGTAGAAAGCTTGGAGGATTTCCATGCAGGAGAAAAGTAGTAGAGTGAGGTATCATGATTGTATGACCTACATTCTAGTTTATTATAAATTGTGTTTTAGTTTTGTCCATTTCAGCCCTCTGAGCAATCAGTTCCTATATAAAGTTGCTTGCCACATAGTAAATAAACAAAAGGCAAGTTAACTTGCTTTTTTTTTTAAACAGCTAGAGCTGGGTGACGTACAAAACTTTTCACCTTTAAGATGCAGGAAACAACAGCTTTTCATTGAGGAAACAGGTCCTAAGAGCTGCATTCTTGTATGTCTTCTTAGTTCTTTGCCAGTTGTATGGAATAGTTAATCTTAGCATTTTGTACTGCAATTTGTTGCTGTAATGTCACTTGCACAACAGTGTAACATAGTGTAACAGTTTTTTCAGTTTAACTTTTTCACTCGTTTCAAATATCTTTAAACAGGATTCAAAGCAAGTATTTTTTATCAGACAAAAGGTGTTTTAAAGTGATGCAGGGCATGCTTTACTGCCTTTTTATGCAAAACACACATTTTTCCTGACAAAAAATAAAATTAATCTTTTCAGTGTTCTCTGTCAGTTATAAATGCATAACTCACAGGATCTTGACTTGTATTTGCAGTGAAAGCATTAAGTTTTGGTTTCCCCCCCCCCCCTTCATTTTGAAATCCAAATACTGCATGCAGTTAAAACATATCTTAGCATTCTGTGGGTAATGATGTGAACTATGGCTTTAGGGGATACCTGGAGATAATCAGGCTGTGACTGACCCCCCTCAACCACCAAGCACTGGTGCATCTCAGTCTTCAGCAGTGGCAGCAGCAGTAGCAACCATACCCACGACTACTAGCTCACTAGGAGGTAAGAAAGGCTGTATTTGAGAAGATGTGATAAACAATGTGCACTTAATCAATCTCTGTTTCAGTCAGTTTTAAGTTCCAGGTGCTTGTGAGCTGTTCAGAGGGAATTGGGTAAGAGCTGTTAACATGGAAATTCCAGGTGTGGCATTTTCTTGGGACAAGTGGCTTGTTTTATGTCATGGGCAAAGATTTCAAAAAATGCAGTGAACTTTCACAATTTCTTTAATTCAGTATTCTGGATTCTTAAGAGCAAGACCATGGGAGTGGGGGGGATTGTGTTGTCTCTCACTTAAACTCTGGTATTCTATGCTGTGACTGACTTGGTGCTATCCATTATGACTATATTAATATATTTACCTCACAGAAGCTGGGATATCAAGGGAGAAACCTGAAATTAAGCCATGAAGCATAGCACTGGAGAGACCTATAAATGACCTAGGACTGACTCCTCACTCAGCAGTGCAGCACTTTGACAGTGGTTGGTGCCTGTTGAAGAGAAGGGTATTTATCATTATTTATCTCCCTCTAAAAGGGAGATAGATAAATACATTAAAGGAGCATAATGAAGGGGTAGGAAAGGTCTGTCTTAGGCTGTGGTTGAAATGGTGCTCAAGACACAAGAGTCAAGACACTGGATAGATGTGTCTGATTGAGATTTAACCAGAGATGAGGCATCCAGAGAAAAGTGTTGGAGATAAGGACCAGGCTGTTGAGTCCTAAGAGAAGGCTGGATCAAAAGGAAATGCATTGTTTAACCTTACAGTTTTCTTTAAGGCTAGAGTGAGGGAGGAAATTCTTCTACTCTTCAGTAAGTGGTGTATTATCCACTTTCGTGTCCTTTTTCTATCTACAGTTACAGTGTAGGTATGCATTTTATTAAGATTCTCAGTAACTTCATAAAAACATGTTATATCACTGGTCTTTTTTTCAGGACATCCACTTGAGTTTTTACGAAATCAGCCTCAGTTCCAACAGATGAGACAAATTATCCAGCAAAATCCTTCTCTCTTGCCAGCATTGCTACAGCAGATTGGACGGGAAAACCCCCAACTACTGCAGGTGGATCTTAAAACAAGAAAATAATGCTTTTTAAATATGATTTGAGTAGTACCTTGATGTTGTCTGGGATATATGTTAATATGTATTCCCTAGTGATGTTTTGGGATATACATTATAATACATTACTAACAATTGCAACATTCTATTGCTGGCTTTTCAGCAGTTGTTGCTGCACAGAATGTACTTTCTATGACATTGGAAACATATTTGAGACTTCATAAGAGGTGTGGAGAGGGTGAGGAAGGATAACTGCAGTCGAATTCCAGTGGAATTGAAACATTAAAATTGCATTTGTTATGGTTAGATTTAACAGGTTTTTTCTGTGCACTTTTTACACATACCTTTGACTTCTTAATTCTCTGAAAACAAATGTTTTTACTTGTCTGTTTGCATGCTTAAACATCAGTTATTGAAATATATGTGTTTCTTTTACTGTCCTGTGCAACACAGCAAATAAGCCAGCACCAGGAACATTTTATTCATATGTTGAATGAGCCAGTTCTAGAGTCTCGCCAAGGTTTAAGTGGCAGTGACGATGGTGCCGGCACTGGAGGAATAGGAGATGCTGGGAATGCTCATATGAACTACATTCAAGTAACACCTCAGGAAAAAGAAGCTATAGAAAGGGTGAGCCTTTCTTCTTTGAAGTTCGTGTTGCTCTAGGGTGTTAACTCCAGTGCGTGCTTAAGACATACCTAACTTAAACTTTGTTTAGCTCAGTAGTTCTGCATTGTGCTTGGTATTTTCATACTTGGCATTTGATAGCTGTTGTAGCCTTGTTTCAAATCATATCTCTTCTTGCTTTATAGCAGTTGAGTCTAAAGTATATTAAATCAGTCTCACTGAGAAGAGGCAGAGCATTTCAAGTGATCAGAGACCATCCTGTCATAATTGATGATGGAATCGGTTTCCCTGAGGAATTATTCAGAGAGTAATTTCTCTTGTAGAAGCCTCAGCCAGTATTGTTCTAGATCATGCCATGACAGGTTTCCAGGTACAAAGATCTGGGTGCTTGAGCACTGTGTGCAAAGTATTTGGAAAGTAAGAACACTCATAGTTAAGCAGATTAATTTAAGTCATAACTTTACCCACTTATTTGTCTGTCTGTGACAGTTAATTATAGTTTTCTAAAAATACTGGTAAGCATGAAAATGTACTCTGTGGTGGTAATATTGCATTCATAAATACTGTGTAACTGACTAAATATGGATTTGCATACATGGCCTCTGAGATTTTTCTCGGAACAAATTGTAAGGATTTTGTCATACTGTGGTAGTGGTTTCGTACCCCAAAAACAATGTTTTTTCATCTGGCAAAACAAAAGTTTATGTAACGATCATTAGAAGATACCTTTTTGAATATAGGTGTCAGTTCTCTAGATCTTGAGGAAATTGGCAATTAATAAAATCAGTCTAATAGAATTATTTGTCCATGTACTTCTTTACAGGTCACTTCTCTAGTCTGTTGTATTTCTTTTTAAGGCCATTTTATGCAGTAGAGCTTTATTATCTCCACAACCTGTTCTAAAACCTAGCAGAGATCCATGTGCTTCTTTCTCTTTCCATGAAAGACAAACCTCAAAATTTAAGTGTCTTAGTATTGCAGCCAATGCCTTCATGCTGTTTGTGGGCCTGAAATAAAATCTAAGAATGGCTGGTGAGGGATAACAGAATACAGTTTTTCTCACAGTTATTTGATCTGCCCCATACATGAAATGCCTTGCAGGTGTTGTGAGGATTTTAAGAAAATCTCCAAATAGTGGAGTGTACTTGCCTTTGGCTAAAACAAGAATTCATTTGCTGAATGCCCCTAAGTGCTGGCTAAACCCTTGGCACGGTAATAAGTTCTTCTCTTCTCATGCCCTGTTGTTACTGTGTTCCAGACATTAATTAATTCCTTGACTTCTGAAAACCAGATTGCTCTCAGCTTACTTGTCTTGGCTGCAGTGTGTAGTTAATTTTTTAAGATAAACAATTGAAAATATAGCTTAGTGTGATTTGCTGGACACCCTACTAAAGATCACAGGCTTGGAACTTTTGTTCCAGGCAATTTTTTCTTAAAAGTGCTTTGGAGCTTTCTATAATTGTTTGAAATGATAATTGTTTGAAGTTGGGTTTTTTCCCTGCAGCAGTGCAATGTGCCCATTACTTCATGACAATACTCTGACTCAGGTCTATTTTAGACTAACTGTGTCACTAAAGAAGTGACAAGTTTTTTATGATGCTTCATTAGACTTAATCCAATCACTTTTTCAAGTGAGGATCCTCTTTACTAAAGGTAGAGGCAGCACTTTATTTTTTACTTGCTAAAGTCTGCATTGAGCTAGGCAGCAATGTTACTTTCAAGAAGGCAGTAATTGCTTAAGTGACATCTCAAGACACTAGACACACAAAGAAGCCTAACATGCAAAATGTACCTCCTAAATATGTTTCTTTTCTTCAGTTAAAGGCATTAGGATTTCCTGAAGGACTTGTGATACAGGCATATTTCGCTTGTGAGAAGAATGAAAACCTGGCTGCCAACTTTCTTCTACAGCAGAACTTCGACGAAGACTGAGAGAATTCTTTTTGTTTCACACCTCACACCAGTGCATTACACTAACTCTATTCACTGGATTGTCTAGGATATTCGGGCTTATATTCATAATGCTTGGTGTATGGCATATAGAGGGGGTGGGTGGAAGGGAAAACATAGGAAACAAAGCAAAGAAAGCAACAAGTTTCAAATGTCTGCTTCAAATCAGCAGATGCAGAAAATCGCACAGTGTAAAAAAAAAAAATGTACAACCAAAAAATCAGCTTCTGCAGATAATTAGTTCCTTCTATAAACTGTACGTTAGCTTTTTCTAGGTTTTCACTCTTACTGTACTAGTTCCAGAAATGTAGTGTAATGCACTGCTTCATGTTCCTTTCCACTTAGTATTCACATTTGGAAGTAGCCTGTGCTACGTAGATTTTACAGTCTGTACTTCATGGCAACACTGGATAGCAGCTTTGTGAAATCTAAAAGATCTGAGCAAATATAATTCTGAATGCCAAAATAGGGGTATTCGGGTTTTTCTCTTCAGCTGTGTTGAAGTAGTGCAAGAAACACAGTATTTTTGTCTAATGCTGAAGTAGAACAGTGTTGGCTTTTTTCTTTTTTTCCAGTGAAAACCTATTACAGTTAAAAGTGTCCTGATTATTGAGAAACACCACCCTCTCCTTTGTCCCCCTGAAATGATCTGAGAAACTATATACATACAGAAAAAATTATTATCCTGTTTACATATCTTCTCTTTGGGAAAAAAATGATAGCTATCTAATTACTGTTCTCTTAATGTTATCTTGCAGTAAAAGTTTTGAAAGCAATAGATTGCATGTTTGGTTTTGTTATATGCACTCTAGTGAATTGAATATTCTTTTTCTGCCAGCAAACAAAATGCAAGCTTCATTTTTGTCTGCTGCAATGAGACTTTATCAAATCAAATTTCACCTTCCCAACTTTGTTGAACCAGCTTTTATAGTACAGCTATAAGTGTTCTGTTGCTCTTGAGTATATTGTAGTGTTCAAGCTATTTCTGTTAAGTAAGGACTTTTGGGGATTTATTCACTTTATAAGGAAGAGAAGTTCAAAACTTGAGATATCAAGCAAACTATCAATTTATTCCAATGTAAAAAAAATTGAGACTTGAAACTTTTTTTGAAAAATAAACTCTTGTTACAGAGTTTTGAATCTTACTTCTCCATACCTACTTATCATTTCTTTTGTTTAGTCATCATAAAATGTTAACAATATTTTTTTTAATACACATTTACTTTTAGAGGTAATTTTGCCCATCATTGCAATACTAGGAATAAAGACAAATTATAAATTTAATATAAAGCTGTTCTGTGCAACATTATCTGAATGCAACATGGGGATAGTTTGATTTTTTTCTACTGTTGTAGTCCAATTACCTGGATTACAAATTTACCTCTACAGTAACCACGAAAAAATATTATTAGTGGTGCAGCACTGAACTCCTGTACAACTAATGATACTAATGATTTTGATGATTTAGTGGTACAGCTGAAAAATTATTTTCTGCTGAGTTTATCAGTGGATTAACTACTTAACTACTACTCAAGCTCAAAGTACAAGTCAAGTGTCTTGAAAAAAAGAGCTAAAAAGATTGAGACATTTGTATTTCGTTTCTTCATTGATTGGCCATAGTCTGTAAAAATATTATCTGCAGAAAACAATGAAATGTATTAAAACTTTTTTTCTATTCTTATACATCTGTGATATTTTTCCAGATAGTGTGTATTTTAATTATTCAGATTTTATTCTTTAAAAATTTCTTAGTTCTATGTCATCTAAGTGATCAGTAGCACAACCCAAATCTATCAGTAGGAAATGTGATACTGCTAAATAGGAAATAAGTATTTCATAATGTTTTCATTTTAGAGAAGTTAACGTTAATACCTGAGTCAGCTAGTAGACTTCACCTAAATAGGATTCTCAGTTTGTCTGTGAACTGGGCGAGATGGATTTTGATTTAACACTGCACGCCAAAAGGGGCTGTTTGTTATCTGTAAAAGGACCAGCTGTCAGGTACTTGAAAAACACCAAATGGATACAAGGACTTCTTGAATGTACTTTTACTACATAGCTAATACCTAACTAAGACAAAAGCTTTTAGTTTGTGGGAGTCTTCTGTACTGATCAAACTGCTATGAGAAATAACCATTCCTTCTCTAGGAGGGTGGAGAGTAAAGCAAGAATGTCTGGGTGTTTCAGTCCACTCCCTCCAATTCTGATTTTGAAATGTTTACTTATTATAAATGTATTTGAATTAAAGTCTGTTGAGCTTGTTCTTTGTAAAAAAAAAAAAAAAAAAAAAAAAGGGAAAAAAAAAGAAGCTAGTTGCTTTGTTCATTTGTAACTTTGTATGCTGAGTGATTGAGGGATTTATGGCTGCTGTGTTTGAAGCCTTACTAGTCATGCTGTTCCCGTTTTCTCCAGCAGTGAAACAGTGTTTTTGTGACTTCTGATGAACAACAGGTGTCTGACCTTACATGCTAGCAAAAACTGTTACCTGTCCAATAGCGGGATACTTGCCAGGGAGAATCATGTCTCTCTTTGTAGTAGCTGCCAAAAGGGAAGAATACATGGAATTCATGTGGTGTTGAGGAGGTGTGACCTGAGCAAGCTGCCTAGGTATGTTGTGCCTCGTTTTCTACCAAGTACTACCGGGAGTTGTCTGCACAGAGTGCTTCTCAGCTTCTCTGCTGCACATCTCTTAGGGATTTGGGGATCAGTTTCCTCAGGGCTTTCTGAACAGTAGCTGAGAAAATAAAGTATTTCTTCCTAAGTTTTGGTACTGTAGTCCTTACCTTTGTTGTAAAACTTCTGAATATCTGCTTAGACAAAAGCTATTTATGATGCACTTTTAATTGGGATTAAAAAGTTAATCTGAAGTCATATTAATTCTGTAGTTGTCTGTTCTTAAGTCCTCTCTACAGCTGCATTTTAATGCTGTAGTTCATTTACCTCGTCCAGAGTTGCCTGATGAATCCAGCTAAAACCCAAGTAATCTGACTGATTAAATTCCCTGTTCTTACCCCACACTAAAAGAAGTTTTTAGGAATGTGTGATAATCACTCCTGAAGTCAGATTGTGACTCTGATTTTGAAGTGCTGGGTTGAACTTCACTTCAAGAACATGCATGAATGAACCAAGCAGAGACACAAAACCAAGTCCTCAAATAATGTATGCAGATCTGTTACCCATGGTTTCATTGGATATTTAATTTGGTTTTATAGAGTTTTGGAGGCAGCCACATCTTTCATTTTTTTCCTGATTTCTCTTAAATCCAGCTCTGTGCACAAAACTAACCTAGCATTTCTGCACTTGAAAATACTCTCTAGTTCAATGGAAACAGTAAGGTGGGAATGGGGTCAGTAACCATCTTTTTCAGTAATCTTTTTAGTTCTTCCCTGCCTGATTTGGGATGCTAACACACCATCCTTTGAAAACATTATTTTGACACAGCTATAACCAACCATAACTATATGGTTATGGAACCACAATTTACAAAATTTTGTACCTTCACTAAACCATCCAGAAAAACAGATTTATTCCACCTGTGATTAGAGGATGTATGGGAAAAATTTAAGTATTCAGTCACCACAGAACACATGACTGATCAGTGCTGCTGATGCCTGTATCTGTGGACTGTAGCTGATGTTGCTGACTTCTACATGTCAAGTGCCAGTTCTGTATTGATATATTTCTTCATAGAATATATGGCCTGTGGCGGGGGGGGAAGGGGGGAATGGTCATGAAACTTCTTGGTTTCTGTCAGGACTAAACTTCTTTCCTTCTGTGCAAGAGAAACAAATGTAAACACACACAGTTTAACTCCAGTTCTAGTCAAAGCATGTTTTCATGAAGACACCAGCATCTTGCATTTCCTGTCCAAACTGCAGTGAAACTAATAAAGACAAATATGTTCTCTTCAATAATGGTAGCAGTCTGGAATAATTAATAGAGGTAGAGTCTGAAGATCTTCCCTCTGCTTCATCCTTTTGCTTTGGTGTTTTCCTTTATGAGCTGTTACAAAGCATTATCTGCTGTGTGCTTCCATTTGCTAAAAGTCTGGTACTGGAAACAATCCTTAAGGTTTTGTGCTGTGTGTGCCTTAGAGACCTGGAGTGCAAAGTGTCTTTCAAAATTGGTATCTCTCTATTTTTATATGGCTCCACACATAAATGTGAATACTCTGTGGTGCTGAGGGCAAGGAGCAACATCCTTGAAATTCTTGTTGCCTGAGATAAGAGGTTTCAGATGTGATAGACAAGGGGTAACCAGATACACCAGCAGGCAGCTGTTTGCCATCCCAGGGGAAGGGTTGGTTGCTGTCCTTGTAATGTGAAGCATTTGACTTTAAATGTGCAGCAGCCAAAGATGAAAAAATAAGCCAATGTCTCACACATGACTGTGTGGCAGTATCTGTAGAACTGTTCAAAGTCTTGCCAAAGTCAGACACGTATTTTTAAATTATATCTTTGCATTAAGCTTGTTTCTTCCCACCCCAACTCCCTTGTCTTTACTCTAAATCCCTATTTTTCTTTTTTTTTCTCCCACCTTTTCATTATTGAAGAAAGAATGCCAGCTATAAATGAAGCACTACCATCTTCTGTCAGAGGATGTAAGAAAAAGGTTTCAGAATAGGAAAAGGGGCATGAAATAGTCTTCAGGGTGGGATATGAAACAGGACAATAGAAGTGATAAACACTTGTGGGAGAGATCTCTATAGGGAGGTTGAGGTGAGGAGTCTGGACCTGGAATTGGCAGGGTGTGTGAAAGGAAATGCCTGGGAGAGCTACAGCTGTGATGAAGGAACAGAATGGTGTGGCAGGGCCAAATGGGGAGTCAGAATGAGCAAACCTTTGGTGGGACTCTGGAAGTATAAATAAGAGATGGATGGAGTATTGGGTAACAGAAATAACATTTATCTCTAACGGCACTTCAAAGACAAATAAATTACTTGGGTTTTTTTAGCTTATCCAGTAGCTTTTTGTGTGGTGCTTTTGTTCTAAAACCAGGTCTGAGGGAGGTGATGAAGAGGTTACAAAATAAGCAATGGCAGTAAAAAGAAGCAAACCAGTTTGTACCTTGGCATATACCTCACAGATGTGATACAGTACTCCTGGGTAATATGACTGCACTGAGGTCCTGCTTAAAGGTGGAGAGGGAAAAAAGTAATTTGAATTTTATTTCTATGAGTCTGTGTTGCTTGAAGTGAGAGAAATGCATGCCTAAAAGCATGCATTTCATATTAACAAACATTCTTCTTGTTTCCCCTGTCTCCATGTTAAAATATCAAATTTGGCTTTGGTAAAGTGCAGGATTGTGCAGGACACTCTTGGAGCAGTGCTGCAGAGTCCATTTGGACAACTGTTACTGATGGGACTGTGCCTTTTGAACATGAATGTAATCTGTGATCTATGATTGTCCTAAAATCTGAAGTGTGACCTGTGGAAAGCTGAAAAAAAACTGGGAACGTTCAATCTTGGAAGAACAGCAGGATTAAGATGAGAAGCTACTGGAATATATTAAATATGACTGTAAGTCAAGAAAGCTGTAATTTTTCTTCAGCTGCAGTAAGAAGTTGTTGCTAAATGTGTACCTAGCTGTGTTTTTCACATTTCACAGAATTTGCAGTGACTCTCTGGTATACAAACAGAAAGGAGGCAGAATACACAAAAAGTAATTTTCTAAATCTGGTTGAAGTGTGCCTAATTTGTCTTCAAAACCTGTGTCAAATGGTCATTCCTGAACCTCGGTTTGCCATGAACAAAGGTGATTTTGCTCCCGGGAAGGGGCAGCAGGATGGAGAGCTGTTACTGCTGAAATCAACTCTTTGCTGTGGCTGCCTGTGGGAGAGGCTTGTAAATTCATCAGCTGCTCTTGGCAAGAGGGAGCCTTTGTGATCCCAGTTCAGAATTTGCTTTGCTCCAGGGTTCTTTGGACCTGTTGCTTTTCAAATTTATCAAAGTGTGGCCTTTGTCACTTGCGAGTCATGCCTGCTTAAAGGGGAGGGTAGCTGGGAGCTAAGAATGCAGGTGAGGAGAACAGGGAGGATCCCTGATGAATGGGTAAGCCAGTTTTTGGGAAGAGTCACGTTATTTAAATATTCTGATGCAAAATGTGGCTAAGAGTTGAAGCCATGCATGTAATTCACATGGTGTTCATGCTTTCAAGTGGCAGATGCAAACTGGTGCTTTTAGAGGAGAGAAGCACCTTGCTGGAAGGTAGGGTGGCAAGAAAAATAGGTTTGCCTAATGGGGCTGCTTCTAGTGCAGAATTCTGCTGTTTTTATATTTGGGTTTTGAAAGTGAAGCCACTGATGCTGCGGTTTTGTTTTCTTGCTGCACAGCTGAAGGTTGTGGTGTCTTTAGAATGCTGTGTTATTCCCTAATAAGCCTTATCCTGCCCTAATAATACATTCTGAATACATTCAGATGAAAGTGATTAGGCCTGTGCTTACATAAATAGGTGTCTCAGTGGTAAGATGTTATTTGCATGATTGTGCTTTGTAGGTGGAGAAGCTGCAAGCCTGTCATCAAATTACTCGTTCCAGCTGAAAAAACTCACTCTGTGTGGCTGTCACATCATTATCATCATAGCTTGCATCGGACAATTAGTGTTAATTTACAAAGGGCTAGATTTTTGTCCCTTTCCTTCTCCCTGGCAATTTTGGTCCATGGTGAGTGTGCTGGTTTTGTCTGGGATGGAGATAATTTTGCTCACTGTAGGAAAATTGCAGTGGGAAGATGTAATTTGGATTTGTGCTGTGAACAGTGTTGATAACACAGGGATGTTATAGTTATTGCTGAGCAGTGTTTGCACAACGAGGCCTCTGCTGCTCTCACCACCCTGGCAGCGAGGGGCTCACCTCCTCAAGAATTTGGGAGAGGACACAGCCAGGATAGCTGATCCCAGCTCACCCAGGGGGTATTCTAGACTGTGTGACATCATGGCCAGTTTAGAAAGGGGATACGAAGGAAGGGCAAGGGAAACACACATTCAAGGGGTTTGTCTTCCCAAGTGATGGAGCCCAGCTTTCCTGGGGATGCCTGCCCATGGGAGGTGGTGAATGGATTGTTTGATTTGCTTTGTTTGTTTGAGTGGATTTTTCTGTCCCTATGTCACTTATCTTTATCCCAACCCAGGAATTCTGCAGCTTTTTACCCTTCTGATTCCTGATTCCAACCCCCCAACCTGTGAGCAAGTGTCTGTGTGGGGATAAATTGCTGACTGGAGTTGAACTGTGGAAGTGAGGAGAAGACAAGCCATTTGGAACATTGAATCAAATCCTTGCTTTTTCATGGGTTCTTCTAATACCCAGTCCTGTGTGTTTGTGGACACCCTTATGTCCTGGAAAAGGCTGCAATTTTTTCTTTGTTAGGCAAAGAAGCAGGGTCATCATTATAGTCTAGCCTTATTCAGGTGGAAATACAGGTTGCTTGGTTTTAGTCCTGTTCTCCCTTTACCTCTGACTCCAGCCAGTGTTGGTTGTCCTGCTTAACACTCAGATTTTGCAATCAGGAACTGAGCTGCACTGGAGAGATGGAGAATGAGTAGTTCAGTTGTTAAATTAAATTAACATTTGGAGAAGGGTAGGCACAGTTCACACAGAAATGACCAGGCATCTTGCATGGTTGGCTGGCAAGGTAGAAACGGGGAAAAGGGTGAAAAGTGATTCATTCTGCACTTGGGGAAAGAGAAGAGGAAATCCTTGCCAGTCTGGGGAGTTCTGTGGGGGCTGTAGTGCTGAAATCCCAGGTTTGAGAGTCTTAACAACACACAAGTGAAGGTGTCTGGGAAGGGAGATACCTGAATAAGTCCTGAGGGGTTTGTAGATGCACATAAGTATATGTAGTTGGCAATATTAGGGTTGGGCTTAAGTAATTTCAACTCAAAGCTGTGTCATTTCTGTCATGTGGACTTGGAATGTGCCAAAATCTCGATAGAGACTGCTATCCCAAATCTGATTATGTCAATCTGAGCTGGGTGTAAAGATGGGAAAGGCAGTTATGTGAGTTTGATCCTGTACTTGATCACTAGTCTGCTCATCAGATATGGGCAGTTTAAACAGTCTTAAGGACTAGTAATGTCACTTGGAAAAAGTCATGATTGTGAAGGTAGTAGGATGAAGTTTTTGGAAAGATTTCCCATTCTGTTATTTTGTAGAACTAAACATAACTTATTTACATCCTCTATTCTAAGATTTCCTAATCTGTTCTTTCTAAGTTTACATCTTTAAACGAGCTGGAAGGAAACTTTCCATTCTTGGTGTCTGCCTGTGATTTTTGTTTTGGTATGGGGTTTTTGGGGATTTTTTTTTTTTGTTTGGGTTTTTTGGTTGTGGGTTATTTGTTTTGAGTTGTGGATTTTTTTTTTCTTTTTTTTTTTTTTTTATGTTGATTGAACTTCCATTTAGAAGTTTGTGAAACTTGAGATCTCCATTAGTGCCATTGTTAATAATTTCATTTTTTCCTCACTTTTTGCTGATGTGTTTTTTTTGATATGTCCCAATTCAGTTTGTCTCATCCTGTGGTCCTGCCTGCAGGTCCTGTGCAGATCACAGGGTATGAATCACCAAGCTGTGGCACATTGAAACTCTGGAAACAGGTCCTGAGAATCTGGAGCATCGTGTCCTCTGCTGTCAGCAAGTGTCTGTGAAGGCTCCTAACAGAGTTTGTGTCATCTTGTCCCTATTCTGCTTGAAGGACAATACCCTGTAAGAGTTATTAGCTGCTGCTTAGATGGAGTGTAAATGTTGTGTGGCTTTGACCATCATCTGTGAACCACAGAGGGTTAAAATCTGATTAGGTTTTTTTTTTTTTTTATCTGGGCAGCCTTGACTTCATGGTCAGCTTGGCAGGGGGATTGCACTGTTCACACAGAATTTTTTCAAGTTTCAGTAATGTCTAAACTTTTCTGAGTAATGGAGGACATCATTATTGATAGAATGAAATAAGATTTGGGTCACATAATGAAGTAGGTTTTACTGTCTCCATTTTTGGAGGTTTCCAAGTCCAGCCTGGTTGAAGCCCTGAGTGTTCTGGTATAATCCTGTGGCTCACCCAGGACAACTGAAGATCTCCAGCATCCCTGGCTGATTCAGGTCCTCAAAATTAATTATTTTTGTCATGCAGCCTTACTATTCTAGTGGGGATGTATCTTCTGTGAAAGCTTAGGCTCAATTTCCATATCCTGCCCTTCCTTTTTTTTTTTTTTTTTTTTTTGGTTTTTTTGTTTTGTTTTGTTTTTTAAGTGTAGAAGCCACCTAAACACCATTAGAATACTGAATTCTGCCACCTTCTCTTCACATTTTAAGCAGACCTATAGAAATTAAAAAAGCAAGTTTGTCTAACATTGTTAGCTCTTTAAAAATCCATTAGTGGTGTAATGACAAATTAAGTTAGGCCTAAATTTATTTATTTATTAGGTTCTGATTGGCAAAGAGAAGAATTTGCAGAATCAGGAAGAGTTAGCTGACTTATCCAATGATAAATTGGAAATAAGGATTTTCTGAGCCAGCATATAAAATAAATGGCCTGGATTATTTACTGTGAAATTTTCTGATGTCCTTTATTGTTATGGAAGCAGCTGCCCGTTTGTTTATTTCAAAAACACTGCTTCCACAGTGGGTTTACTTCCCCCCTCACACCCCCTAGCTAAAAGCATCTATTAGTGTTTGTGAAAAAATTTCAAGAGGCAAAAGTCCTCCCAAAAAAAGGCCTTAATTGCAAGGCGCTTTTTTTTTTTTAACATTATTCAGATGAATAAGAATATGGGTTTTTTAAAGTGTAGACTGAATATAAAATGTGACTGGAAAGCCCTAATTTTTTTCATGTCAACCATACAGCTCCTGTTCAGTCTTCCAGGGTTGGGAAGAAGTGAGTAGAACAAATCATAAATACCAAACAGATTTCAGTGACCTGGAGTCCCAGGCTTGCCTTGTCTTCCTGCTATTTCCTTTCACCCTGGGTTCATTTACTTTGTTGGGATAAATTTGTTGAGGTACCTAAGTTCAGCTATTAACATTGGTGATTGAGGGGGAAGTAACACCCTGGCATTTCTAAACAGAACTAATTTTCTTTGTTATGACGTTTTATTTTTGGGTGGAAGCTAGCAAGAGGTGGAAATCTCTCCTACTACTTTTAACAGCTGGTACTGAAAATTTAGCAACAAAATTGGTCTTTCACCAATAGCAAATGTGCAGTGACTATTTCTGTCACATCTTCTCAGGTTTTGTGCTTTAGGACTTGCACATTCCAGCTGTCTGAAATGAAAAATCTTGTTATCCTGAACCAGTCTGTCACACCACAAGGTGTAAAGCAGTCATGTTTATCAAGACTTTTAGGAGCCAGAAGGTCAAAGCTGTCTTTCATCCATTAAAATAATACATTTAGCTTCTTGGGACATTCTTGCTAAAAATCCCCCTGATCCTTCAAGGCAGAGCTGCTTTGGTCTCCATGCCACTGAAGCACTTTGTTCACTGATAAATGACAATGTGGAAGCTTCTCTGAGGATCTGTCACCTTGTAATGTCTGAAGGATTAAGAGCAGGTTGGGAGTGGGAGGAGGAATTCCCATTCTGGAGTGACAGGGCAGGCCACAGCACCAGATGAGGCACCCATAACTTTGTTCCACTTCAAAGGACCCCCTCACCATCAGCCCTGAAATTACCATTGCACCTTTTCATCTGAGAGGAAACTGAGAGACAGGGAGGAGCGTGTGCTTCCCAATCCTGTCTCCCTTCTAATGGCACAGGCTGGGCTGTCTCAAACCTGCACAGCCCTGAGCTCATTTCTGAGAGCTAAAAGGGTTTTGACAAACGAATTAACAATGCTAACCCACAGTGGATATGGAAAGAAATATCCTGGCCACAGAGAAAAGAGGGCACTTTTCTCTGCTCCTGAGGGGAGGCTTGCATTTCGAGTGCCTGCTTGCCCACTCTTTGTCCAAATCTGAGCCTGAGCAGACTGAAAACAATCCTTTTGATGCCTGGAAATAACCTGAGAGGCTGAAAATTAACTTGCCTGCTTTTTAGACTTTTGTACACAATAATGTAGTGGCTTGTTTCCATGGTGTCTGTTTTCTGCATGGCTCTTTAGTTGTATTAGCAAATTAAAAACCTTGGATCTTCTTTCTTTCCTTCCATCCTGGACCCAGTGTTGAAGATCACATTTGAAGCAGTCACTCTGATAATAAATAGAGTCTCCATGGTGACTTGCAGGTGTAAGTGATGTAATGAGACAAGAAGAATGTTTTTCTCAAACTCCCTGCTCAAAATAACCCAGGTGCCCCCCAGATCACCTCCCTGTTTCATTGTAGTCTAGCCTTGTGAAAAAGAAAGTGGTGCCTATGTAAAAATAGGGGTATGATTCACATCAGCTGGTCCAAGACAGCTGTAAAAGAAGGACTTTGTTAGGCTGGGCCTCCTCTGGCCCCTGCAAGTCTCCTGTGATCATAATTGGAATCTTGTTCACATGGTGAACAATCTGTTCTTCCACCCAAAAGAGGAACCATTGCCTGCGTGACACTGGCCAAAGTGGGGCTTTTTGTGAGACAAAAAGCTTGAATGTAGATTTGATCATTATGTTTCATACAAATCCAGAGGGCTTTCAGTGCCCAAATGGCAGCAGAGTCTTCATGTGGATCTTGGTGAGGGTTCGGTTTCTTCAGAAAGTTTTCTGTTCTCTGGAATTTATTTCTTTTTTTTGATAGAGGGATGCTCAGACTGAATTTTTTTGGCAAGCTGGGTCATTTGTCATTGGCTCAGCATTAGTGGCTTTACTCAATTATGGCAAGACAAAATATAGAAAAATAATGTAGGTAGGAATTAGCTGTATGAGAGTTCTGACTGACAACACCTGCCAGGAAGTCCCTTGAGTGACAGAAATAATAAAAGCCTGGTTTGCATGTGGGTTGGTGGCTCTTGGTGTACATTGAGCCCTCAGAACTTTTCCCTATGTTGAGATGCTTATATAACTTTTTCCTTCCCCCCTCATGTGATGTATTTATTTATTTATTTCTAACTGCATATGGAGAAGTTTGCAGGACAGTCTGCTTCTCTTCAGCATGACAAATTTGTCTATGGCTGCTTAACCCCCTAGTGGTGCTAAACCTCTGTCCCAGTTAAATCTGTTGAACGGGTTTGGGGAGGGAGTAGAGGTGGCTGAAGAGATCTGTGTGACCACAACATGCCTCAATATAACAATGCCATTGATATAACTTCTTAGGTACTCTTCAAAAACCTGATGGAAAACCTCAGACCCTTGGATCTGAGCACTAAATCCCCAGTGGCATCTGTTCCCCATGTGTTATTTTGGACACCTTCCTCCATACTGAATGCCTGAGCCCATCCAAAATTTAGATTAATAGCTGTTGCTGAACTGTTCTTTTATTTGCTGATGGATATCTCAGCTGCTATAGTTTTCCCAATTACCTTTCCAAGTAGGTCTTTCCTAAGAGGCCTTTATTATTTTTAAAGTTTTGAAGACACAGTGACCTTCATGCCAAAGCAGGGAATAATTTGTACTGAATAACCACATTTCAGATTTTTAAAATTAGTAATTAAAAAAAAAATTAAAAATCAAGGCTTCCTTAAAGGGGGCTTAAAGGAAGGGCTGCAAAGGCACTTTCCTCAAGGACGTGAAGGGACAGGAGAAGGAGGAATGTCTCTAAGGTGAAGGAGAGTAGGTTCAAGAGGAACTGAAACAAAGACAGTGAGCCTTGGAAATTCCACTTCTCTTGGACACTTCTTTCCAAAGCCAGAGTGCTGAGGGCTGACAAAAGGAGCTAGTAATTTTCCTTTTGCAGTAGAATAACAAAGGATATTGCCAGGGCCAGAGCATCTGCTGATGTAAATTGCCAGAGTTTTACTGGGCATGGGTTCATATCCCATTAACCCAGCTGGGAATGTGTCCCTGGGAGATAGTTTAATGATTTACACCATCAACATGGAGGCAGATGAAAAAGCAACATTAAAAAAGCAATATGCTTAGGTTGATATGTGGGGCATTAAAGGCCTACATTGAAAAAAAAAAATTAAAGAAAATAGAAGAAGCTTGTACTTTGTTTGGAAGTGGGTTTCTAGCAGTGTGATGGTCAGGTGGCCTTTTAAAATCTGAGGCTTTTGGTATGTAATTACTGGCTTTGCAGATGACATAAAGTTAAAAATAGCACAAACTAGTACCCTGCTCCTGCAAATGCACAAGTATTCTTATAACTAGGACCTTAGAGTTCAAAGGGGTCTAAGGTCCTTATGTGAGCAATGAGAGATGAAGAATTTATATATTTTAATTCTGTTTTCCTGAGTTGTTTTCTCCTAGTGCAACTTAGGCTGCTTTGTTTTGAAAACCAGACCAAGGACATCTGGAAATTCTTAGGGTAATCTAATTACCTGCTCATAAACAGAGTTGTGTTTTTTTTTTTTTCCCCACCTTCCCATTCCTCTCCCTCTTTGCTCCATAAAGTAAATGAAATCGATTTTTTTTTTTTTTTTTCCCCTGAGTGCTTGTGAAAGGCTGAAATTAACTTCTGGCTAGGTGAGAGGCAGCCTGGTCAGGCACCAAGTCACAGATATGACAGGCGTGTTGCTCATCTCCTCCTAGGTGTGTCACCGAAAATGTGGGGGGGGGGTTAGTGAAACTTCCTAACGCTATTTTTTTGGGGAGCTAGCATTCCTGTATCCCAGGCTGGGGAGCACGAGGGAATAGCTCCACCTAGGTGCACACGGCTTTCAAAACTTCCCACTTATTCACACGCGCTTCAGGCAAACAAATTACCATTCATTGGTTCTAAATTACATATTCTCTTTGTTAATCTGTGTTCTCTCTTCTACTGGTTATTGTTTTCTTGTTCCTCATGCTAACTTCATCAACATTTTTCTGTGTCTTTTCATTATCTTTCTTTCACAGCCAAGGAGTTCCCAGCATATGCTGAATTGCCTTTGATAGTCTTTATCTTCTGGTCACTCCAGCATGACCCTGGAGAGTTATAAATTCTGGATTCCAGGTGTCCAGGATTTAGCTCCTCCAGGGTTTTTTCACTGGAACTTATCAGGCGTAGTTTAGGAAAACTTAAAATGTTTCAGTGATCTCATAAACCCACTCTAAAAATAACAATTGGTGAAAAAAGCTAAAGTGGAAAATTGCACTGCTTAACCTCTTGTGGATAAAACACTCTGCATATGATTAAGTGCAACAATTAATTAAAAATTAATTAAAACCCGTTAATGAGAAAAAAAAATAATTAGGGAAGCAATGTCATTCCCAAACAGGTGCAGGGGACATCAAAGGCTGCAAGTGGCAGCTTGGGTTGGACAAGGACCTGCCTCTCCCTGCTGGTTTTTCTCACTGATGCTCCAGCCTGGCTCTTGGGGCTGTGCTGGGGGAGCGCAGGGAATTTTGGACAGTGGAATTGTGCCCTGGGCTGGCAGCTGACCAAACCTGTCCGAGCCAGGGCTGTTTGTACAGCTTTAGTCACGGCTGTGTTCTGTATTCAGAAAACCAACAGAGCTCTCCGAGGGTAGGTTCGTGTGACCCAGCCAAGGCACATTACAGCTTGGCTGATTCAGCCCAATTAGCCCTGGATGTCAAAAGCACCAGATTCCAGCGAGGCTGTTGTGAGAGGGGAGCTGCTTCCAGTGCTTCCCACTGAAGTTTTGTGTGTGGCTTTGTGTGCTGTGCTGGGGAGGGCGGGGAGGGGTGAGGGTGGGGAGCGTTTTGCTTTCTAAGCCAGGTTAGAAATCCTGTTCTTGCCCCTTCCGTTTGCTGTGAGCCACTCTTTCTGTCTGGTTCTGACACTTCCCCGGCCTCCCTGCAGGTTTGCATCCATGCCTCCTGCCTCACAGAGGTACACAGCAAACAAGTCCTTCATCTGACTCCCATTTAGGCTAATGAGAGTCTTTCCTCTCACTTCAATGGCAGCTGGAGTGAGTCTTTCATCTTTCCTTCTCAGAAACTGGTTGGTTGAGGTCCCTTTTTGTTGTTCCGGTGCTGGCCTTTGTCCCCATCATCTCTGAGCACTTCAGTCAGCAGTAGATTGTTCTGTCTTGTTCAGGCACTCTTGTTCTCCCTTGGGGAATAATAGTGTCTAGAGTGTTCTGCATGTCCCCATCTTTAACCGAGGCTAAGTGGCAAAGATGAAAGGACAGATTTTCAAGATGTGGATGAGAGTCTGCTGTGGTTTTTCAAGGGTATTTAGAAGCTTTAGAAAACACCACTTTGTTCCTATTCCTTTAAGCCCCATAAGTGTCCTGAGAAGACCCAGCATTAAATAGGTCAGAAAAGGTCACAGGGGAGGTCTGCTGTAGATGGGGCTGGAGAAGCAGCAGCTTCACGTCTGCCTTTGAATCTTCCCTCTTCTAAAACCTGGACACATCCCAGCCTTGGGCTTCACCACACAGTGGCTCTACAGGCAGAATGCCACCAGAGAGGGATCCTACCTGGAAAAGCCTCTCTCCTGAAGTACCTGATAGTGGGTGTGGACAGATATCAGCCTTCAAAGGCTTCTCTGCCTTTCCTTCGTTATCATTTTTCATTATTTAGGGGTTGATGAGCTAACGAGATCTAAACTGAGCAATATTTCCAAGGCCCAGAACATCCTGGGGTGGCCATTGTGTGAATCTGACTTAAGGTTTCAGAGGCAAAGAGCAACTCAGGGACTTGTTCCTTTGACACAGCGATGTGACAGAGGTCAAAAAAAGAAACACAAAAAAAACCCAAACCCACCAGAAGAAGCCAGACCATAACACATCTGCAAACTACTGCCTTGTTGACACAACACAGCTCAATTTCAACCCAGAAAATTGTCTGCTTTTCTGCTCTGAGGTGCTCAGATATGCACACCACAGCAATTAGCTGTGCCAGCAATTATTTGTGCCTCCAAATAATGGAGTCCTTCATTAAGACCTGGCCCCAGATGTCAAAACCCAGCAGTTCACCTGGAATCTTTGAAGTCTTTGAATGTTGAAAGTCTAACAGTAATAATGTGTAAACATATAAATGCTTCCCTAGGATGTCACAACCACATGAAGGGCAGATTGAAGCATGTTGGTGAGAGTGCAAGAAGCAGCAGGACAAAGTTTTGAAGATTCTGACTGCACATCTTTATAATAAACATCATTATTTTAATAGAATATGTGTCCCTTTGACAAATGTTTTTTCCCCACTTACTCTGGTGCACATTCATGGCACTTGGTAGAGTGAATGAGTCACTCAGATTTCAGAGCAGGAGTGGTATTCCCTGGGGTGGGCATGTGTGGACTGGTCATTTAATGATAGCCTTTGTATTCAAGTGTTGCTGAATGATTGCTTGAAAGGCTCACGAAATTATATCCTTACCACCTTGGCTGACACTAGGAAAAAGATCATTAAAATAATCCCTGCACTATGGCAATGACCAGGCTTGGCTCCACAAACTCCTATATTAGGGAAGAGACTGAAATTTGAACAAACAACCTAGGAACTGCCATTTTTCAAAGAGAGTTTGTGGCTCATAAAGCTAAGGACATTTTGAGCAAACACAGTATAAATAGGAACACTGCCATTTTGGAGATCTTTTCCAGCTGATGGTAGACAATTAATTATTACTGAGCCTTAACAAAGCCATCTGCACAAGGCATTGTGCCCTTTGTCAAACGATACTGATATGGCACTGACACAAGATAAAAGGTAAAGTTTTGAGCCTTCCCAAGGGAAACACTTGGAAGCTACCAGTCAGACACCTACAAGTTCTGCTAGCTGGCACATTTACTGCTCTAACAGCCCTCCAAGACGGGCACAATAAGGTTCTTATACAGAGCTGAGACCAAAATGATGTTTAATGGCCTGTGGCAAGCAGCTGTGGTGTGAACTCCTTTCCCTGTGCTCCTTGTTTGTTGGCTTTGATGGACAGGGGAGCAGGAGAGTGGCAAAGGAGAGTGGTTAGATAACCCACTCTTTCCAGGACAAAAGTCAAGAGCAGAAAAGAGTTTTGATCCAGAAAGGTTCTTTTGTAAATTATTCCCTGTGAGAGCTCAGAGGCAGAGGGAACAATGCCCATGAACAGGGTCTTGACTGCTCTCTCCTGTGCAGCACCACACAGATGCTCACAGGCTGAGAGGTGGGGCTGTTCAGCTGGAGAAAAGAGGGCACCAGGGACACCTCAGAGCCCCTTCCATGGCCTGAACCGGCTCCAGGACAGCTAGAGAAGGATTTTTTTTTTTTTTTTTTTACAAGGGGGGGAATGGTTTTAAACTGAGAGAGGACAGGTTTACAGCAGATGTAAGGAGATATTTCTTCCCTGTGAGGGTGGGCAGGCCCTGGCACAGGGTGCCCAGAGCAGCAGATCCAGGCTGCCCCTGGATCCCTGGAAGTGTCCAGGCTTGATGGAGCTTGGAGCAGCCTGGGACAGTGGAAGGTGTTCCTGCCATGGCAGGGGGGTGGAATAGGATCTTCTTTAAGGTCTCTTCCAGCCCACACCGATCCATGATTCACACATACCTCAGGTGCAGAGGTTGGATTGATATCAGTGCTCACCTTCACCACTCGTTTCCTGTGTATTTTGGGGTAAGAACTTTGCTTTTCTAGAGCAAGGACTGATGTTGTTCTGTTTCTGGGGTGAAATCTTTTAAGTGGAGAGCTGTGCTATTTTAATTTTGTTGTGTGGGTGAGATATAATTGTCAGAAGAATGAATAGTCCTGTTCTTACTGCCCAATGGCCATTAAGGTCTCCAAATAATCACAAAGCTGAGTGGTGCTGAATAAAAAATGAAATCTGTGAGGTGTTTTCAGAGCTGAGCCAGTGAAAGATTTCCAAGCAGTCTGAGATTTTTTTTTTTTTTTCCTGTGCAGCACAAGGGGTTGGACTTCATGGAACTGTGAAATTACTCTGACCACAGACATCCAAACTTCTGTGATCTGTTTGCTGGGGAGAGGTTTTTGGGAAAAATGAGCTTCCTATGAAAGTCTGGAAGCTTTTTCTTTCTTTTTTTTTTTTTCCCCCAGGAAAGAGACACCCAAAATGCATTAATTTTCAATTTGTAGCTGGGGTTAGAGTTCAGAACATGTGAAGGGCAAGCCAACAGCATTTTGCATGACAGGGTGAAGTCTGTAAGTAAGAATTGGTGGGCCATACTTTCACAATGGAGCAGAAATTTAGAAAATTTCTTGGACTTTACCAGCAGGTACCAGACACATAAATCTGGAAAATCTTAAGCTACATGTATGTAGCTTCCTGAAAATCATGTGTTACTTTTGGAAATCTAGGATTAGAGAATCTGGGCTGCTCAGAATCCCAACAGCCCACACACCAGTCCTGCAATATACAGAACTGGACATCAGAGAAACTGATCAGTAACAGACTTTCTGCTCTCCTGCCAAGAATTTTAGGCTGAGTAAAGAAATAACCCCTCTCAAGGAGATAAATTATGGCACATACCATGTATGAAGACTCAGGTACTTGATTTCTGAGATTTAGGCATGGAATTCTTTCTGCAATCCATGAAATTTATTGCAGGAGTCAAATATCCCATTTACTGTGTCACTGCCAACCTGACCTGATGTAGGGAGATAATTTCTTCCTCTTCATATTTGTAAGTAGTCAGTGGAGTTTTTTGACTTCTCAAAGTATAATGATAGGATATTTCTTTATAGCACCAAGTCCTGGCTGGTGTTAATTTCATCTGTGCTGATCTGAACTCAAGCACTAAATACTTGTTAAAGAGTTGGAAAGAATAAATGGAAAGAAAAAAAATGTGTTGTTTATTCAGAGTTCTGGAGTAAAGCAGGCTGGTATCTTTAGTTGACAGCATGCAAATCATACGAATTGCCCAGTTTTGCCTGCTAGCCACTCCAGCATCTTTCCCTGCTGGCAGGCATGAGCTGTTTCATGGCATCTGATGCCTATTTCATGTGCTAGGGTCTGGGCTGAGCTGTCTCAGCCACAGAGGCTCCTGTTCTCCCTCTGCACCCTTTCTCCACAGCTTTCCTGTAACTCCCAAGCCCTCTTTGCTCATCTTCCTTTGTCTCTTGACCCCTTGGGGTTGTGGATTAACTTCAAGGAGGCACCAGCCAGCATCCCAATCACTGCCCAGGGATTGTGCCCATTTTTCAGCTTTACAAAGACCCGTTTGTCTCATCTTGTGACCATTAACCAGTTTCTTCAGCTCACCCCCTGAAGATGACCCATCCTCCTTCAGGTTTTCCTGCCCCCACAGCCTGTGAGTCATGCCCTGAGTTTGCCTCTGGAGCTCTGATGTCCTGGTCCAGATAGCGGGCGGTCACACAGAACAACATTGCAGCAAGGATCCTGTCTGGGGGTGTTGGTAAAGCAGACCCACACGTTTCTCATGATCTCATTAGCAGCAGCAGAACCTGGAAGACCTGCCACCTCCAGGGGAGAGTGTTTATTCACCTCACATCACCCCACACACACACACACACACACACACACCTTGAAAATTACATAATGCAAGGTCTTACAACAGGCTGAGGGGTAAAAACACCTCGGAGAATTCGAGTGTATCAAAAGGCAGAGCAACAGCCTTATTGAAATAAAATGTTTGTTTCATAAGGTGTGCTGGCTGGTTTTAATTTTATCAGTTTAGGCCCTGCCAGCATGTCCCAGCACCACTGCTGCTTTGCTCCCTGAAGGAGGCACTGCTCTCAAGTGTTCCACGGAGGAGTTTTGCAGATTCTTACAGGATTAGACCACGTTTGTAACTCATTTCGAGCACAAATGTCCCCACACCAGGCACTTTCCTTCTGCTGCAAATGCCCCTGGATCAGCTACAGATGACTGGGGGGGAACACCCCAGTGTTCTTCCACCCTCCAGCATCTTCCTAGGCTGGCAGTCACTCATGCCAGCACTGTCCCTGCATCAGAAGGGCCTTGGCAGTCCCAAATTGTGCCTCTGGAACGTGTAGGATTACCAGTGGCAGGCTCTTGAGGATATTCCCCAGCATGTCTGGCTGCAAGAGTTGTCTGTGTCTGCCTCTGTGTGTGTGTGCAGGGTCACAGGAGGTGCTAAAACTTGCTTAATCCTGTCAGTGTTGCCACATCTGAAATTCACCTAGCAAACAGCCTCTGCTGCATACCTTGTGCTGCTTTTTGTGCTGCTTTGTTTTTCAGTTTCCTCCAACTGTAATTTTATCTTGCCAGTTCCACTGTAAGGGGAAAAAAAAAAAAAAAGCTGAAATGTGATTCATAGCTAATGCTTAGTGAACCTCTTTTGCAGCCCTGTGAGATATCTGCACATGACACACGTCAGCTAGCCAAACTACAGAGAAAGTCTGCATAACGTAAAGGAGCACTTTTTGAAGACTTCTTTAACTCATAATGACCCTGCATCAAGGAGCAAGTGATATAAAACACATAATGAGGCCAAAGTTAGGTGGTGATACCAAGGACTTCCAGTATCTTCTTTGTGACTCCTTGCACAGACCAGCACCTGGCAGCACCTTGGGCCAGATTCTCCCAGGACCTCAGCTGTTTGGAAAACCAAAGCACTGGTTTAGATGCAAAGTTGCTTTGGAACTGGTTTCCAAAGGAAATCAGGGACCAGGCAGTCCCTCTCTGACTCTCTCTGTCCTTGAGGGCTCACCCCTGGATAAATCCTGAATCCATTTTCTACCCACGGGTGACCCAGCATCAAACAGTGTGAACTCTGCATGGTAACAGGCTTTTCACACAGCAAGGTGGAAGGGCTGGTGAAACAGTCCCTTAACCACTGGAGAGTGAATCAACACTCCTGGTGTGAATCAGCTTCTGTTTGCTCAACCCCAGGGGTGAAGGAGTGTAAAGAAGGGGGTGGTGTCACTGGTGCCTTACTGGGGCTACCTAAAAGCAGAGGCCAGACAAAATTAAGGGAATAAAAAGCAGTTGTATTTATTGAAGTTATTCAGGTACATTTAGGGCAGATGAAGCCCCCCAGGGGCTACACCCAAAAAAATGGACAATGGTTCACGGGTTTTCACACTTTGATAAGTTTGTTCCATTTACACATTGGGGGTTAATCTTTCAATTCCAGCTTCAGGTAATGAAGTCATTTACCCCAGGTCTGCTCTCCCCTGCTCACTTTTGTTTCCATCTCTGGGGGCCTGAGGCAATGAGGTGTCCTTGATTCCCAGCCTGGAGAGGAATTGTGGTGTCTGACCAAAATGGGAAAGCAGCAGCTCACACTGGGTATGGAATCTTGAGTTATACGCTAAAGAATTGCAGGATTACAAATAAATGAAAAAATATAAAAGCTGAAATCCTAAGGCATCATCACAGCAAAAGGGAGCAGGAGGCAGGGAAGAAATCATTCAGGGAAGCTCAGCCCACACCCCTGGTCTGATCTGTGCACCAAGGCTGGTGAGGGCTTTAACACCCTCAGTGCTGAGGAGATTTTAAATGCAACAACAGCCCAAAGGGAGAAAGGGATGTCTGTGGGACCTTTACATCTTGTCCTATAAAATCAGATGTGGACGCTCATAGAAAAGTAAAATGTGTATCATTAGGGTGTGCTGTAATTGTAAAAACCCAAATATTATAAGTTAATAATTTTAAATTTTTAGGGATCATTGTTGGATTAGAAGTTTTTGGGTTGCTGTACATTCACTGTGGTCATTATTGTTTTGATAAGTTTTGGATTTTGTAAAAGTTTCTATTTGTTACTTTGTTTTAAAATACTGGGGTGTTTTATGGTTTAGTAGAAGGAATTATATTTTTTTAGATTTAATTGTTTTTTTGATCAGTTTTTTGTTTATTGTAGTGTGTTATTTTTTTTCTTTTAATTTTTTTTGTTTGTTTCTTTCTTTGTTTTTGAGGGGCCACTGAGGGACTCCTACAGGAGTATTTGTGTTTTATGTGAGTTTAAGTTTTGGTTGTACATCAGTGTCCTCTTTTAAAAATTTGTTGTTAAAATAATTTTATTATGGCAACAGATGTGGACACTCGTGCTGTCACACTGGAGCATGATCTGCAGTGGGAGGAGCATGACAGACTGTATGGCATGGGTCAAACTTCTCCCAGGTCCTGCTCCCTTCAGTGAATTCCTGCTCTCAAGTTTCACTGAGCACATGTGTGGCTGGAGGATATCTTTTAAACAGAATACATTTGACCCCATATCTTCATTACAGAAATCAAGAGTTTGGCCAAAGCTGTAAAAATACAAATTATTTTTCTTTTCCTCCCCCTTGGTATATCCCAAAGATGGAACTGAAGAAGAGACCTAAGTTCTGGCACTTGTGTGGCTTTTTACTGGTAAAATGTTTGGTAATCTCTAAGGAGGGTCTTGCTGTAAAAAATACAGTAAAAATAGCATTGCTCTATATATTTTCCCATAAAAGAACATTTCTCAGCCTTGTATTTCTACCCGCTCTCACAAATCCTGTCCTTCCACACCCATGGCAGCTTGAGCAGGCTGTAACTGATGTTTTTTCCCTGGCTGTGGGATGTGTGGTAAATGGTAGCAGGAAGGTTGCCTTCCTTGGTGTCCTTGGTGCAATCCCAGACGTTGCAAGTGGTGTCGTCATCCAAAGGAATGTTATCCTGAGTGAGACGGGAATAAATGGAAATGAAATGCCACAGCAGCCAGCTGTGTGCTTGCATGGTTACAACAGCTGGGAACATGATCCTGGAGCTGGTGCTGTGCCACTGCTGTGAGGGACCTGAATCCCATTCTTTCATGCATGTGTGACAGGCAAGAGTCCTCCCAGAGAAAGAATGGTGAAATAATTCTGTTTTTGTTATGCCAACAAAAAAAATCTGCTTCAGACAAGCTTCATATACTCGGACCATTTGAAGAATGCATGCCCCAGTTCTGCTCAGGGGGACATTTGATTGTGGAGGGTGTGGGGAGTGTACAGAACCTGCAGAAAAGGAGGCTCAGGGGGGATCCTGTGGCTCTGCACAACTCCCTGACAGGAGGGGACAGCCGGGGGGATTTGGGATCTGCTCCAGGGAACAGGGACAGGAGCAGAGGGGAGGCTCAGGGGAGGATCAGGCTGGACACCAGCAGGAATTTCCCCATGGAAATGATTGTTAAACAGTGAAAATGGACTGCCCAGGGAGGTGGAGTCCCCACCCCCAGAGGTGTCCAAGGACTGTCTGGATGTAGCACCCAGTGCTCTGGGCTGGTGACAAAGTGGTGACAGTCACAAGTTGTGGGCTGGATGATCTCGGAGCCCTTTCCCCTCTGCATGACTCTGTGCTGCTTTGCTCAGCCAAAGGCAGTGACAAGCCACAAAATCAGAGAACAATTCTCAGTCTGCTTCATGAGTGAGGTGACAGCACCACCAACATGCTGGGACCTTCCAGCTTTCCCCTGTGTGCCAGCCTGAGCTGCCACAGGGAGCCTCTGAAACTCTGGGGCAGGCATGGGAATCACCCTGGGCTGCTGCAGAGACTCTCTGAACTTTTCAGCACTCCTCACACTTGGTGCAAAAGGGAAATAAAGCTCAAAAAGGTCTGTGATGAGAATCCTGGTGGGAATGGAACACAGCAATCCTGAGGGCAGAGCTCCTCCTGAGCCTTCCTTGAAGGGACAGTGTCCAGCTCCAGCCAGGGGTGTGTGACAGTCTGAAGCCATGCCAGCCTCCCTCTCCTGGAGTACAGCAGTAACAAAAAACACATTACACAGAGTGGAGATCCAGCTGGAAGGTAAACTTTAAAAACAAGGCAAGAGAGAGGATGTGTTTTGAATACAGATCACCTTTCCACCGAATTTAGAATGGAGGACCAACAGATCTTCTGGCCCTGGTCTTCACTGCCAGCTGTTTTGCAGCTGCTGCTATGCTGGGATCAATAACCTCTTTTAAAATGCGCTTTGGTTCCTTGCCTGATCCTTGTCCAGGGATGGTGACTCTGTGCTTCCCTCTGCTGTTGGTGACAGGCTCACTGCCCATCCCTTTAAAAGGCAGCCCTCAGTCCCAGTTTCAAAGTGTCCACTTTCAGCTTTCAGCTCCTGTTAGCTCCTCCTAAGCCTTGCTCTGCTAGGTGTTAGACATTGCAGCACACTCTTCTCTTTCAAAAGGATTCTTTCTTTTTTGTGCTCCAGTGCAGATACTCAGACTCTAAATGAGCAAATTTGGGTTTCAGAGAAGTCTCAATATAGCAGCATATGCCTTTTTTTTTTTTTGAAGCAGATGGTGTTGGTCACAGTGGAAGAAAGCACATGGGGAATGACATGCGCTTTTGGGCTGGCTTATTCTTGTGTGCTGGGTTGTTTTTTTTTCCCAATCACTACCTTGTAATGATTAATTAGTACTTCTCTCTGTCTTGGCATCCTGGCTGTAGAACTGGATTCAGTGGTTTTGTCTCAAAACACAGGAATCCTGAGACTTTTCAGTGACAAGTGAGGATGTCGCCCTTAAATGACATCCTTTGTCCCTTTTCCTCTGTATTTCCAAAAATGTAACATAAAATGCTGTGGATTGCCAAAATAGCAGCAAGAACCCTGACGTTCTTTGCTGCCTGCTCTTTAAATGACCACTGTGCAGCGTGGAATACCTGGGTTGGCTTTCCTCAGGCTTGTGTGGCCCTGGCTGCCACATCATATGCCAGTCCTGAGCGGCTGCGGCTCCATCAGCACCGTGGAGCTTATCTTGGTCCCTTGCAGAATGAACCTGGTTTCTGTCTGGCCTTCTAGGAAAGTGCTGTCCATTAGAGTGTCTCTTCATCTTTGTGTCCTGCACTGCAAAAAGCTAGTCTGGACTTTTCCTAAGAAAGCTCAGGCTTTTCTGGCTGTTGCATTAGTGTTGGCCCATGCCCTGCTGTCTCTCTGTGGTTTCCTGTCTCATCCCCATTGAGTATTTTGGTGGTTGTTTTCTCTTGAAGACTTCCCACCCTCTCCAGTCATTGGATGGGTCCAACTTCTGTAGGGAGCTCATGCAAATCTGTGTGAAATTGTGTCTTCCAATGGTCCTCACACAAACAGGCACTCAAGCATGTCCCAGTGGGCTGAGGCTTGGGAAAAACAGATTGGACCATTTTGTCTGCTCAGTGGGGTGTCATAAACATGCTCATCCCTGCACCCCAGAGAAGACTTAGGCACCACCTCTGTGTTAATTCTGGCCATGGCAAGGGCTGATGGCTTTACATGAGCTCTTTAGAGAATTCTCTTCAAAAGAATCCTTTTGTTTAGGCCACAGCTGCTCTCCAAATGCCCCGGGAGAGATGAGTGAAGTAGAACAAGATACAGGCCCTGTGTTGAATCTCTGTTGGGCCAGGAGAGAAATAGCAAATTAATCAGCTCTGCTGGCTGCGCATCCTTCCTCAGGGCTTGTGGAAGCACGGTCCTGACACCCAGGGAGGATGGAGGGGATGAACCTGGTGCAGAACTTGCTGTCAGCTCCCACTACAGCCCACAGGCTGGCGGGGTGGGTGCTCCAAGCCTCAGAAACTCAAGAGTTGATCCTAAATAAACAGAGGTAGTTGTTTAATATAGCAAATAAGAAACAGGTCCTTCTCCCCTTACACATACATTTTAGAAGACAGATCAGAAGCAAAGTGAAGCGTGACACCACTATGAAAACTAAAAGCAGTGAACATCATTTTGATGCACTTTCACATAGGCTTCCTTGACTGGGGACTGGTATGTGTGAGGATTTCACCAGCATATGAATAACAACAGGACAATAACAAAGAACAGCAGGCCAGCAGGGCTCTTTGCTCACTGCTAGATTGTTATTTGTGTTTTTATCTGTACTCACACACTGTGCATTGCTGAGCCTCACACCACACCAGCTCTGCTGCTTGTTGCTGGTCTAACACCCATCTGCCAGCCCTTCCATGAGGCCAGCACCAGCAGCCCAAGCTCATAAGGTTAATGCCTTATTTTGCTGTGAAACACTAAGCTTGCTTTTTTTTTTTTTTTTTCCTATATCCCGCATACAGATTTCAGGTACCTCTGATAAAACAGTGGGGTCTGTTTTGTTTTGTTGTGCCTTCCCCATATGCTAAACAACATCCTGAAACATGCTCAAACACTGAGTAAAAAGGAGGCATCTGGGGGGCACTCAGTTTCACAGCTGAAGGTGGATCTTGGCTGAATCAAAATCCAGGATGCAGAACCTTCAGGGTCAAACTTAGAACCAAAAACTTTACAGCTTACTTTAAAAACTTTCCAAGTTCACAAAAGGTGAGACACAAACCTCTTGGCAAATGTGAGCCTTCAAACACAAATATTCTAAGCAGAGCTCACACACTGGCAACTCTTGCTCTTGATTTGGCTGTAAAAAATCAGAAGACAGAAAATTTCTCTTTTAGCTCTGAGGTGTCTTACACATTTCCAAGGGAGGACTATAAAGTGTTTTGGTTGTTCCGATGAAGAGGGGGCAGGAACGCTGGTGCTTGGGGTTTGCCTGGCTGGTATAAACAAAAATAATTGCATAAAAGCAGAGATTTCTGCTGGCAAGAGCAACCTGTAATGACATTTTTCATTCTTAGAAAGTGTAAATCTCCTCCGTGTTTGAAGCAAAGTGATAACTGACCCTAAAGGGACAAATGACCATGGTGAGTCACTGCTGCACAGCTGTTTGTTGCCTTTCTAAGAAAAGCAGGGCTCAGAAGCTGAGAGAAAATGTGTTCTTAGATGTCTCTCTCCTGGATGTCTGGTCATCAGCTAGTGATGACTGTAATGAGAAATACCAGGCGCTCTTGTCCAGGAGCTGAGAAGCTGAAGCCATCATCTTTCTGCACCTAAAATGACCTCTAGGTTGATGGTGATTTACTCCTTGCACTAACATAAAAGCTGTTGATTCAAATGGCATTGGATTCAGGAATTTTGTTCGCTTGATCTTCCAGAAGCACCTCTCAAGAAGCAAATGTAAGATTTGCTGACCTTTGCCACCCACTGCCCTCAGACTCAGGGGGTTGTTCCACGCTACAGATAAGGATTTCCAAGAAGAGGTGAAACTTCCAGGGCATTTAGGCTCAGCAGCTCCTCCTGGCACACTTTTTGCCAAACACATTTGCAGATCTCACCAGGGTCTTGGCAAACCTGACCAGATTTGATTACACACAGCAGCATCCAAGACAGGCCATCCATCCTGGAATGGGGCTCTGGGGCACTGACACCACACTGGGATCATTCCACTGGCATGGATCATTCCAGCCTGGCACTGATCTTCCTTGGTTCACAGCCCTCCTGCGGTTTTCCTACAGAAATCCCTGCTGCAGCAGGCATGAGGCAGCTTGCTCCAGAGCATACTGTGCATTAGCCTAACAGCTCTTTTCTAGAAGTGCTAGTGGATCACTAGACAGTGTTTGCATAAGACAGATCATCCCTCCTTGGCTGGCAGGTCCATGTTCTTGAAATAGCACAGAGTGCCCTGGAACAGCCACATTTCCAGCTGGGCTGCTGGTCTGAGGCCAGCTGTGGGCTGACCATGACATCCCTGCCTTTTTGCAATTGCTGGAACCCCGTCCACAGGTTATTACAGTCTGGTGATAAGGTGCAGTTTGCCTCCAAGCACGGAGGGGTTCCTCAAGCAGGGGCTGAGGTGACCCACCCTGACCCTGGCTGCCTCCAGAGCAGACCCCTCTTGCCACTGGGTCTGTGTTTTAGCTGAGCCAGCAAGAGAAAAACAAATTGGGATGCTTCCTCCTCATTAATCCTGTATAATTGTGATGGGCAGTGGCTGAGGCTAAGGCTTCTCAGAAACCTCAGTGCACAAGGAGATTTTAGTGGTACCTCTCCTTCAGGCTGTGCAGGCATCCCTGAGCTGTGGGGCAACCCTCTGTGAGGAGGAAAGAAAATCCCATTCTGTGCCAGAATCACAACTCCACATGGCCTTGTCTTCAGCTAAAAGTGCTGCAAGAAGGTCTCATTGGAACATCATCTTTGTTTGACAGTGATGAGTAGGGCTGACAACCCGAGAGAAGCTTCTGTGATGTCTGGACCAAAATGGGATAACCCCAGATGCACATGGGCTGGATCATTGGATGCTGCAGAACCCAGAGCTGTCAGCATCTAAGGGGTGTAGCATGATCTGCAGTCCCCTCTCTGTGTAGCTTCTAGCTCTAATAAAAACCCATGTAAAACAGCACTCGACCAAGTCAGAGTCCTGCTCAGAGGAAATGTGATGGACCAGCACCTCCTGGTGCAAAGGCACTGCTGTGCAGGAAACAGCAAACAAGTGGCTGGACTGAACAAAATTTCACCTTGGAAACCAAGTTCTGCAAAGAGAAATCTGATTTTCATAAGACTGTTGCTAGACTACTTTATCTTACATTTTTTCCATGGCTGGTTCTAATATTCTGCGGAAAGCCTAGCCTCCTAAAACTGAATTTGTGCATTTACAGGTCAGAAAATTAAAACAAAACAAAACGAAAACAAAACAAAAAACAAACAAACAAGCAACAAGCCAACAGGATATTCTTAAAAAATCCCTAGGCTGTATCTTGTAGTGCATTTGAGCACAGAGATCAGGAGAGATGTGGTGCAGTTGGCATAAAATCCTCCAGGAGCAGAATGATAAGCAGCAGATGTAAATATTTTGATTGCAGCTCTCGCAGTCAGGCTTGGACACAGCCCACGTGCACTTCCAGCTGCTCTTCCACCAGCCCTCTGAAGGTGGTAGTGTTCTCTTCTCCAAGCTTGCAGCTCCAACGTGAAAGTTTAAATGCCTTCTGCTGTAGGGACAAGCAGGTGGGAGGAAAGAAAACCAACAGAGGGCAGAAAATAATCATCAGAAAATCAACAGCCCTTGCAGAAGCCACTCTGTGCTGTGCTGGTAGAGCTGAAAAAGGTCCTGTTCATGCCAGTGGAGAAGTGCAGTGCTGAGGGCTCCCTCTCTCAGGGTATTCACTCGGTTGTCACTTTTTAGAGCAAAGGGAGGGAGAGACACAAAGATGAACAGAACACTCGCTGTTGCTCCAAGGAGTGGTACCAAAGAGAAGATCCTTTTGCTTGGGCCTGCCCATGTCCCAGGGAGGGGAAAATGAAAAATAAAGATGCAGTACAAATGTGTTTAGACCATCTGCACTAATTTTCATTATGGTGATGCATGTAGGGAGCAAAATGCTGTGTTTTGTGGAGGAGACTGGAAATGGATTCTGCTTCATTCAGCAGTTCTAAATGACAGGTCTTGTTCAGAATAATCTCTGCTGGATCCTATAGTAACCTACCAGCTCAGAGGCACAAACCTGCAGTTAGGGGTTCTGGAAGCTGCCTTGTTAATTTAGCATAATGTATGTGAATTGCTTAAAAAAAAAAAAAAACAAAAAGAAAAAAGAAGACTCTATTGGCAAACTTTTAGGTAGGCAAGGAATCAAAGGAATTAGGGAATCAAAGGTCCAAATTCATAGCAGGGCAGTACATAAACTTGTTTTATGAGCATCTCTGTTTTGTGCATATCTCTTCTCAATGAGGAGGAAAAGTTTCTGTGAGCTGGTGATAGCCTGTGTTCAGTATTTTGTTGAAAAACAAAATCCTTGAAGGCCATTTCCCATGTTATGGAAAGCAGTCTGTAGTGTACATGGCAGGAGGGACCACATCCAAGATCTGGGATAACTTCCTGTGAAATAGTGAGGCACAGGCACAGGACAGCTGAAGCTCTTAAATTCCTGTGGTGGTTTGTATCTGGGACCAGACCTCTGATGTGGGCAGGAGCCTAATGGGTTGGGGAATGTCTGGATACTCGTGTTTTATGCTAATATTTGCAGAAAAATTACTTAGTAGAGGGAGACTTCTCCAGACCTGAATTCTTCACATGCACAGAATGTTCTTTAAACCTTTCCCTGTGTCTTGCAGCACATGAAGTCACTCCTGATGCTTCAGGAGCAAGCCTGAACATTACCAGCAGCTGGTCAGAGATGTGGTGACAGCACCATCCCTTCAATCACACAATTCTGTGGATGCTGAGAAGGCAAATAAAACTGTGCTGGGTCCTTTTGCTTTGGAAGAAGCAGCAGGGCAAGGTTAAAAACCCAAGTATTTCAATCTGAAGTGCTTCAGGTTGCTGCAGACAGGACAAAAGTGGCCAGACACACTTGGGAAAGCCCTGTCCTTGCAATGAGATGAGAGCTGAGAGTTTTCTGGCTGGGGTGATGTTTCCACTCCTAATTTTCCTCTGCTGAAGGATGTCAGTCTTTGAAAAGACAGCAAACATTGCAAGGATACACTTTATTAGTAATTACTCACTTGTCTTAATTAAAATAAGACAAAACACAAAATTTAGCTGGATGTAAGATGTGAGGGTAAGTCTAAGACAAAGCCAGGTACAAAACAAGTTTTCAGGTCTTTGCTCACCAGCTCAGCCATTGGTTTGAAAGGAATCAAAAACAAACAAAACCTTCTGATGCTGGCCTCTGTCTCCTCCAGGAAGCAGCTTGAGATGGAGACACAAATTTAACTTAATCATATGCAGAAAACAAAGCAGAAATTACAGCATCACTGGAGTCACTGAGGTATTTTGAGCTGCCTTCTTAAAGTCTTAATAAAAGATGGATAAACAGGTTCCAAAAATATGTGAAACCACCACACCTAAACCCTGGCCCATTCCTAGCATTAAAATGTTAAATTAAATGAAATGTTTTCAAAGGCTTTGAAATGTTTGGTGGTTATTTATATGATAGCCATGCCTTTAAGCCTAGACAAAAATTGAGGTTCCACTGACCAAGCACAGCACTTGCCACTGCAACAGTCAGGGCTGTGCTTCCAAAAATGCCAGATTGATTCATGTTTTAAAGCTGGGCTGTTGGCTGCAGTGACATGAGAGGGCTTCTGGGACACTGACAGACTCTTTCCCCATACCTTTCTTTCTTTCCTCTCTCACCCCCACCAACAATTTATTCTAAAATAAAAATGAAATAAATAGAAATAGAAATAGAAATAGAAATAGAAATAGAAATAGAAATAGAAATAGAAATAGAAATAGAAATAGAAATAGAAATAGAAATAGAAATAGAAATAGAAATCATTTTCCCTGAACACATTTCCAGGCCTGTGGTGGAGCAGAAGGAGAGGAGCAGTGTCAGGTCCTGATTTTCAGTTTTTAGTTCTGCTGTAGTTGTGGCACTGCTTTAACCCAAATGGACAGTCTGGGTTCTCAGGAGCACCCCTGATCATGGATAAAGATGGGTAATTTATTCCTCCAGGGGCTGCAAGACCTCTGATCTGTTCACAGAAGGCAGGGTGTCACCACACCCCCAATTCCTGCAAACCAGGCCTGATAATTTTTTCTGTGCTCCTTAGAGTACACTGGGCCTGAAACAAGAGTTTGTCACCAAGTACTGTCCAAGTTTTCAGTTCATGTGGTTCTGACATCTGCTAGTTGTGGGATGCTGTGAACTGCCAGGCTTTGCTGGCACAATCACCTACAAGATGTTTTCATCCGTGGGGGAAGGAGCATCCCAGGAGTGGAATTCCAGGCTGTGCCCCTCCGTGAGGCAGTTCAGCAGTGATCTGTGGAGCAGGGAAGGCTGTTTGCTGTTTCCCCTCCCCGGGTATCGCAGCTGCAGGAACAGGAGTCTGGCCCTGGCATCTCTGTCACCCCACAGCCACAAACTCCGAGTTTTCTGAGCCCTCACACACCACCTACCTGTCTGACTCCCCATAAAGATAACCCTTAAACCACATTAAACAACTAGCACAGGGAGAGGAAAGTTTAATGCCAGATCCCAGAAGTTTTGTAGATGAAACAAGGCTAAAATAAAATGACTGATTAGATTCTCTTTGTCCTTTTGGATGTGGGGGCAAAGGTTACTTTGCCACAAGTGTTTATCTTGCTGGTTATGATTCAGCTTGCCAACTGCTGCTGTATGGCCAGAGCAAATTTACCCTCACAACTAGAGAAGCATTAAGCACCATTTTATCAGATGTCTAAAAATCTTGTTTGCTGTTCTAATGCACATCTCCAGCGTGGAGGGCTGCTGAGCTGATTGGCCTGTTTGCTTTCTGCTTCCCCCATGGGCTCTTCAACTTCCCCTTCAGAAGAGCTAAACAAACTACTTGACACATTCAAGGCTGAAATCAAAAACCCCGTGTGGAGGGTGAGTAGTTGATAAATGTCCTGGAGGGCCTCGGTTGTGCTCGCTGTGTGTGACCGTCAGGCTGGAGCCGTGCAAATGCACCTGAGGTTTAAATAGCCCAGATCTCACCGAGGCTGTCTTTGGTTACTGCTTTGCATATTCAGGCTGTAAGTGAAGGCAGCTCAGGAGTCACTGATGTGTGCCTGGTGGAGCCAAACCACCACTGGCACATCTCTTGTCCAGGCAAGAGGAGGACCTGTAGCTGAAGGAGGGACTGCAGATGCCTTTCCATCCATCCCTGCTCATGGCAGGCTCTGCCCTGGCCAACATCAGGCCTGGCAAAGGCAGCCCGATGTATCAGCAGGAGCCAGGATCTATTTTCCTTTCAAACAGTCCCTGGAAATAAATAAATAAATAAAACTCTAAAAGAAAATGTCATCAGAAACCATCCTGAAACAGATAGTGAAAAGTTATTCTTCCTGATGCACGCAAAGTCAATTAGCGTGTTACTAAATACATGCTGGGAGACATCATCATAATAGGAACAATTGGGGCCATTTGAATAGCCAAATATGCTTTTATACCATATTTGTTTACCTTGTAGAGTGCATCTGTGATATGCATGTAAATGCCAGTGCCTATTTCTTGCTAAGCACAGTAATCCCTCCTGCCCTCATCCTTCGCTGTGGTTCCTTGTTTGTACCTGTCAAAGGCTGCTGGGACTTACAACTGTTGGTTTAAGCAAATGCTCAGCTCTCCGCCAACAGGAATATCCTGTTCAGGGCAGCGCTCTGGGGAGCCAGTTACATAAACTTAGCTGTATGCTGCCACAGCAGGATGTTCCATGGAAAAAACAGAGAGGCAGGAGACCCTCACTAGGAACCTCACCACTAGCGCAGGCAGAAACACTGATTTTTCTACAACAGCAAGGCTGTGAATAGTTTATTCCCAGTTAAGAATGGAAAAAGCCCCACTCAGGACAAGAGAGGCTGGTGAAATATGAAAATACCTGAGTGCAAGTGAAGTCAAACACAAGGCCTCCACCAAGCCTGGTTCTTGTCTGAGCTGCAGTTTATCAGGGGAACAGGTCAGCATGGCCCCATAATTACAGTCAGTCCTACGACAAACAGACTTCAGCCATGGCATGCAAAGTGAGTGGGAATAGGGAAGAGATCTTTGTTCCTCTTCTAGGTGTAGGAAGCTGAAATGCAGGTAAGTTCTGGAACTACTTCAGCAAGGTACTTAAGCCTGCATTTAATTTTTAAGCTCTGAAGTGCGTGGGTGGGAGCTGGCTCCACCAAGTCAAAGGCAAAACTCACATGAAGTGGGATTTTGCCTTCTCCGACTATGAAAGTGTTTCGGGAGGGAAATAGCTTGCCTCAGGTCACACTGGGAGTCTGTGGCAGAGCTGGGAATTGACGCCAGCTCTCTGGAGCCCCAAACTAGTGCCTTAACCTGTTTTTAACTTGCTGCACGCTTCCTCCCAAAACATCATTGGGCATTCTTAGATGTGCCAGATATCCCAGCATGACTTTAAGCCTGTCGCTTGTTTTGGCCAGCTTTGGAGGGTGAGATGGAATATGTAGCTTTCATTTGATCTTCTGAGTGATGTTTGAATATGACACAAACAAACAAACAAACCAACCAGCCAACCAGCCAACCAGCCAACCAACCTGATGCTCATGGAGGACTGCAGTGTGTGATGGACATCACTGCAGAGCCACCTGCCTCTGTATCCGTGAGCCGCACAGCTTAAAATACAAGATCCTGGTTTATTTAGGGATACTGATGCTGTATAGGACCTCTTTCCTAGGTTTCCAAAGCTGGAAGGCACGGCTGTGCCGGGATGGTTCAGAAATTTCCTTCAGCACCAGCGGCTCCACGCAGCCAGCCCTGCACATCCATTTACTTACTATGGCTGATCCCGACTTAAACTGGCTTAATCCTGACTTAGCCAGCCTAAACTCCCCGCAAATCTTCCCCTGCATAAACCGGCGGTGTTCAGCAGGGCTGAACCTGGCAAAGGTGCTGAACATTCTCTGAGTATTTTTGGCACGGACATCGGAGCTCCCTCCGGGCGGCTGCCAGCGCTCGGGCTGGACAGACGGGAGCTCTCGTCTCGCCAGGAAAGCCCGGGACCGGCAATCCTCACGGTGGCACTAGAAAACAATTAATCGAGGCTCCACAGGACCATCTGCTGCCGCTGGTGCAGCCCAGCGAGCTCCAGGTGTGCGCTCAGGTCACCTCTCCTTCCTCGGTCCGCGGCTGGAGACTTTAAGGGTGAAGCCTGAACCGTGTCTCAAACCCTCTTAATGCTTCTGGTATGCCCTCAGTATTTGTCATCTAGACAGATAGGAATGTTGCCTGATCCGTTAACGCTTGGCAAAAGATTTTTCATCCGGCCTCCAAGCATCAGCGAGGGGTACCCTCGTGTTAACACCTCCTTTCACATTCCAGCAGCAATACCTCACCTTGTTTGCCTTCCCTAAAACGCTAGAAATTAAAACTAAGGGGGGAAAAAACCCAACACGGCACAAACATCTGGAAACACGATTGTTCTCTGCATTCAAATTAGTACTGGGGTTCGTCACTCCTGAAAATCAGCATATGGGTTTTCCTGACTTAGATAAAAGGCAATAATCTTTCCTTATTTGATGCTGGAGACTCAGACAAGTCAAATTCTGCTCACTTGGCCTTGATAAACCAGGGACAACTGTGTCTCTGTAGAGTCTGATTCAGCCAGGCCATAAAATACATGAGTAGTGCATGAGAGGTAATGAACAAACCTCTGTTAGGTGTGTGCCTGCCAAAAGCAGAATGTGAGGAGGAGCACAAACACAGCCAGAGGTTTTCACAAGTCACTGAGGATGCAACAAGGTTTGTGCAGGAATGAGGGCAGCTGGTTACTCTGCCTCTGAGAACCAAGCTCTCTACAAAATGATCCTCAAGCAATAAATCAGTGCAGCTGTCACTTTTTGGTTTTCTTCATTTTTTTTCTTTTTTTTTCTGAAATGCAAAAAACAAACTAATGTAAGAGGGGAAGGGAGAGATTAATTTTCTCCAAGGTATTAATGTTGTCACTGCCATGGGACCCAGACCACCAGACATCTTACAAATACCTAAGAGATGAGTAAGTGGCAATGGTTCAGTCCTGGGTGGGCACTTGACTCTGCTGGAGGCAGGCGGTCTCTGAGAGTCAACTCTTATTTTTAAATATTATCCCCTGTTCATCGGAGTGTGAATATGGCCTACAAAGCACTGCCATGCCACGCATCACTGGCTGGTCACCCATCTGAGCCAGAGAGCATCTTCAGAGCCATCACCAGGGCTGGTGCACAGCCAGCTCAGTCCTGTTTGTGTTTTTATAAGAAAGCAGAGTTTTCCCTCCCTGGGTGCTGTGGAAGGCCACCTATGCTGGCCTGTGACCTGTTGGTTTCAGACAGAATCAGCTGTTCTCAGGCAGACCTTTGCTCCAACTTCCCCTAAAAACTGTCCTCGAGACATTGTCAGCTTGTCCTCACAGCCCTCCAGACCTCCAGCCCTGCAGGACACCCGTGACCATTGCACCAGACTCCAGAAGGACATTTCACCCTGAAAGACTCCACAGAAGTGAAGGTTAAAGTCAAATTCCTTCAGAGGATGGGGCACGATCCAGACACTAAGAGGAGGTGACCAGTGCCAGCTGATGCTGCTGCTGGCTCCTCAGAAGGATCCAGCCTCTTCCAGCACTTGCTGCTTCTCCTCCTGCAAACCTTAGGCTGAAGGGAAGAGCTGACCTTTTCAGGAGCCCCTTCCATGCAGATGTAATAAAAACAGCAAAAAGAGTTTTAGGAGGATTTTGTATTTAGGGTCAGTGCCCTTTCAGCCCAAGCGGTGCCTGGAATAGTGAGGAATTCATTGAGCACCCCAGAAAGGTGCCAAATCCAAAGATCCCAAAAAAGCCACTGGACTGCAATGACCCCGCACTCCAGGGCAGCAGGTGTATGAGGGTACAGCCTTAACAGGACTCTATTTGCCCACTCACATGTACAGGGAAATGTAACAGCATTGCAAAAGCAGTGTTTAATTGCAAAGCAAATCCCTTCCAAAAGCAGAGTTTAACTTTCCCACCAGGAACATATGTATTTTGTATAGATTTAATTACATGGTAGAGGAAAGATTTGCCCAGATACTATGGTGATGAGTGCTATAGAAAGGCCTATAAATAAATAAAAGCACAGAGCAAACCCAGACATCTTCAACAGTTTGAGAGGGAAACCCCCCCCCATAAAAAAAAAGCCACGCACACACACAAAACAAAAACAAAAAACAACAGAAAACAAACAAAAACAAAACAACAACAACAAAAAAAACACCAAACAAACCCAGAAAATCAAAAAACCTGGCATTTTCTACTCACTCCCTCATTTTAAAGGAAGAAGAGATCACCACCACCTCTTTTTGACAGAGGACCCAGTGCTCTTTTGGGCTCACCCAAGTCAAAAGTCACAAGGTGGGCACATCTTTATTTGCATTCCCCAGTGTCTCCTTCCTGCTGCTTCTCATCACCTGCTCATCACCTGAGAACCTCATAAATAATGAGCATCGCTGGGAACCTTGTGAACTTCTATGTCATTTGAATTCAGAGAAAAAAAAAAAAAAGAAATTGAGCTTTCACACACCTCCCAGGTTGAAAACCCTGACCATGTTATACATTTTCTTCATTGTAATAAAGGAAACAAGATGAGGCCCTACAGGGGCCTGAATGGTGATGTGTGGGTTGCTCTTTCATTGCATCCCACAGACATGAAGAGCACTTGCCAAGCTGCTGAGCTAGGCCCCCTTTTCTCTTGGTTTGCGATTCCTTTTGTCGTGTTTCTCAGCCTTTCATCTCAATTTCTCTGTTCATTCACAAAGTGTTTTGTCATTTTGCTTCCACCACAGGGCTCCAAGGACTGAACCTTTATGAACAGCACCCAGATGTAAAGTGAGAGCCCCATTTCCTAAACAAAATTATTAGCTTGTCTCCACAGCAAAATTGCAAATTTCCTTGCAATGAACTGGTAATGTTAAATGGTGCCATTGCAATCACAGTGTGGGGAAGAGAGGGAGGAAGAGAAGAAGGGAGGGATAGGTTGGACAGGAAGGAAGGAAGGAAGGATTCCAGGAAGGAAGGAAGGAACAACACACCTACCATACTTCAAAGAAGTATCATCTGCTGTTGCCCAAAACAGTTCTGGGTCTGAGACATTTGCAAATGATGGAGGAGGAAATCAGAGCAGCTGTTGCTCCATTGGGCACTGCTGAGCCATTTTGGCTTTCTGTAAATTTTCTTCCTAACAACCTCTCTCCTCTTTTCACACCCCTGTCTCAGGAGCCATGCAGGCAGTGGCAGAGTGGACCCTGTGTGCTTCCAAGTGCTGTCTGTTAGTCTTGCCTGGGAAAAAGAGAGTCACAGCATTTATCCTGGGAGTTTGTCTGTCTGTCTGCTGTCACCTTGCTCCCAGCAGCCAGGCAGTGCAAAGCTACAGGCAAGGAAAGTCTGAAAAAAATCTGCTGAGTGACTTCCCTGTGCTTCTTTCCCTGAGGAAATTCATGCACCAAGTTATATACGATATACATCTGCAGAAGAAGAGATTCCAGTCTTGTGCTTCTGTGCTGCCTAGTGAGGTGTTCATGGACAGTCAGTATTTATTTCAATTACTAACTTGGACAGAGTTATTAAATGTAAACGGTGGCACCTTATGTTTAGCACAAAACAAAATGCTGGGAGAAGCCAGTCAGAGAAAACCTCTGACTTAACACAGTGGTTTGGCCAATGTTTAAGTCATTCCTTTCCTCTTTATTCTCCCATACCTCCCTTCCCCCCTACCCGTGCCTTGTTCACACACAGCTTCCAATGCTGGACCCTGAAGATTCGGATCTTAAACTTTTTCAAAGTGCTACCTATTTATATATAATGCTTTGGATTTGCTTATGCAGTTCATTTGCATAGCCCCAAATCAGCATAAACCCTAACCTCATCTCATTAAGGGGATTTACCTACAGCCAAACGAATTTGGTTTGTTAATGAAGTAGTCGGATTCCCAGACAGCCCTGATACACCTTGATCACTTCTTAGAAAGAGATTTCTCTCATCTGGAATGAATTTCAGTACCCTGTACAAAAGGACACTGAATTTTTGACACTTGCTGTTCAAGATCTAGGAGACAACAACAGGGAAAGACTTGCAGAAACCAGGTTTTGTAAGTGTAATTAAAAAGAAAAACCTGGAGTTAGATTTGAGCCAAGAAACATTGCTGTGGTCAGTTTCCCTCTCCACGTAACAGTAAACATAACAGCAGCAAATGCACAAACCCCACAATAATTAATAATGCCTCAGTAATAAAGGTGTACAAATAAATAGTGAGTTATTCCAACCTGTGTGGATGTTTAGGTGCATGAGGTTGAAAATACTTTGACTAACAGTGTACTCATGAAATTTTGCAAGGTGTAACAAAGAAAAAGTACAAAGAAAAGCACATTTTTCTCTTTTGAATAAAATTTGAAGAAACACCTGTCCTTATTAAAACAAAGGGATTGCTGGGTAGGGGGCTTCTCAGATGTCCTGGAAATTAAAAACAAACAAACAAACAAACAAACAAAATTCCCACCAAATAAAACCAAACCAGTAAACCAAAACATCATGTAAATATTGACTGAAATATCTTATTATGCTAAATATCATGGCATTCTTCCAGTCTACAGTAGACTAGATTAACTCATCCATATGTAAAAATCTCATATTTTCTTTCCCTTCACAAATCCATTAAAAAGCACAACCAAAGTCAAATCCTTCTAGCCATTAGGAGTACGCATGGAATTCAAGGCTGAGTAAGAGCTGGAGGTTAGATACTTTCCTTCTCTGCAGTGTGTAGGAAAGGGAAAACTGTAGGAATCTGGAAGGCAGCAGCCCCAGAGACTACTGAAAATAAATACCTTTTTTTCTTCTCCCCCCACCACCTGTATTTTCAGGCTAGTTCATATTCAATCATGGAACTCCTTGCCACAAGGTCCCTCAGAAGCCAGAAGCTCAGGAAGGCACCAAAGAGGATCAAATATTTATTAAGTGGAATCTGCAGAGCTACAGCATAAAATAAACACAGGCTGGAAAGGCATCTGTGCTTCTCAAGCTCCTGAGCTTGAACAAACCTCAAACATCATCAGGGCTCCCTGGAAGGGAGAGTTCCAGGGAGCACAAAATAGGATCACCCCTGAAACAGCCATCACAGGGTCACTTGTGCCTTTCAGCCCCATTTCTGGCCACTGGCTGGGACAGAACACCCATGGGCCAGACAAAAGTGGCCACTGCCCTGCCCTGTGCTCCTCTGCACAACAGTTACAAGTTGGTCTCTTTGCACAGGAAGCCTCAGCAGTAAGTTTTACATTGTGAGCATGGGAACCTTGTCAAAGCAAATGCTGGTTAGAAGGTGTTTGCAGAAGGAAGGTAGTCAAACATCTTGTGCAGGCAACAGCAGCATTGTAATATTCTCTAAAGCTGCAGAGAGCATGAACAGTTACTGGGGAGGCAGGAAGGCAGAAAGCAGCAAAGTTGTTTTGCTTTCCGTTGGAAAGCATTTTGATATTTTGAAACACGAATAATAATCTGCTGCACAGCCAACAAATTCAGCCATTGCTGAAACAGTGTGATGTGGGAACTGAGAATGGACAGCCAAGCCTTGTACATCCCAGTACAAAGACAAATGCATCCCTTTGGGCAGTCCACTTATGTTGCCAACAGCATTATTGAATCAGTATGTTTTGAGTCTAAACACAGGACAAAACCTCTTCCAGAGACTGGAAAATAAATTCCAACATGCTTCAGTAATTGCCATCAGTGTTGCCCCTAGTACTTTATCGACATACTAATTCACAATATCAATTTTTATCAGAAAAGAGGAACATAACAATGGCAGGTGCTAATCCCCTGGGAAATATTCCAAGAAGGAAGACCTTAGATGAGATTTGGGCACACAATAGTGCTGATGCCATAGCACTCTCCCAGAGCCCTGGGAAAATCAAACTCATGCAGGAATCTCAAGAAGCAGTTTTCCACACATGAGAAAAACCCTCTCTGCAGAATTTCTACATGGCAAGAAGCACAGGGTGGACACAATGGTAAAAGCCCAGGGTTTTCCCATGTGGTAAGTGCAGGTCTGGATCCTCAAAAAGCCAGCAAAATCAGAGAGCTTTCCCATGGAAGGGCAAAGCACACCTGGGACTCTGCTCCTGCCACCCCGGCAGGGTTCTGAAGGGCTCCATCCTTGGCCCTGTGCTCTTCAACATCTCCACAAATGACCTGGGCACAGGGCTGAAAGGGACACTGAGAAAATTCACAGATGATATAAAATTGAGAGGAGCTGTTGAGTCTCTGAAGGCCAGGGAGGCCCTGCAGAGAGTCCTCGACAAATAAGAGGGGTGGGCAATCACCAGCTGTGTGGAGTTTAAGTACAGAAAATGCTGGATTCTGCACAGGCAGTGATCTCTTCTCTGTGGTGACCAGGGACAGGACCCAAGGAAATGGCCTGAAACTGTGTCAGAAAAGGTTTAGGTTGGATATTAGGAGAAGAGTCTTCCCCCAGAGAGTGTTTGGGCACTGGAAAAGGGTCCCCAGGAAATGGGCACCGACCCAAGCCTGACAGAGTTCAAGAAGCATTTGGACAATGCTTTTAGGCACATGGTGGGACTTAGGAATAGCTCTGTGAAGGGCGAGGAATTGGATTTGATGATCCTTGAGGGTCTCTTTCAACTCAGCTTATTCTGTGATTCTGTGATTCTGTGATTCTGTGACACTGGACACGCAGAGACTCTGAGCACCATCGAGGAGTCTCCCAGTAAATGAACCCCTGTGTGCTGGTGGAGTGACATTCCCCATCAGATCTTTCCTAACTGCTGTGGCACTAGTGGGGTAAATCATTCTGGATAACTGTGGGATATCTGTTCTTAAAATTAAAGGCCTTAAACCAAATAACACAGGGAAGCTGGATTATTTTGTTGAATAAAGCCTGAAAGTTTAACAGTGGAGAACTTGAATGGCAAGATTTAAGCAAGCCTTAGCTTGTGCTTGATAAACAAGCACGCTGTACCCAAAGCAAAACCATGCAAAATTTTTCAAGGTTGCAGCAAGATGGCTGCGGTGATAGCAGCACATGATTACCCTTCTGCTCACCCAGGTTTCACAGTGAAAGCAGCTCGGCATGTTCGGTGCTCCCTAAAACTTCTTCTTCCTAATTAGCAAGTCATGAGGTTGACCCCAAGCTAGCCAGGTCTGTGTGAAAATCACCATCTTGGTTACAAAAGAAGTCACAGCTCCAAGAGTACAGAAAACATTACTGAAGGGAAAAGGTGCAGCTGCCTAATGCCTCTTGTGAGCAGCTATTAGGGCCGCCTGTCTCCTGTAAAACTCTGGGAATGCATGCTCTAAATATAGAATAAACATTAATAAAGCACAAGCCACTTTCCCCCCTCCCGCCTTTCACACCATTAAGATTCTAGCCTTGAGGGCTCACAGGTATGCATCCAAAGGTGAAAAAGAAACTAGCAGATACCTATATGTATCCAGGGTGGAGAACAAGGCTGCAGAAACACCACCACCACCCACTTCCACGCCGCAGAGACAATTTCTGCACTTGGTGGCAGTGCCTTCAGCAGTAATGAAAATGTTCCCCTGGTAAAGTCATAGCAAGAGCGAAGGGCAGACAAAACGTGAGTCATCCAGGTGAACGGCAGACAGGGGAATGTGGGAGTGTTCTCCTGTGGCTCCAAGCCAATGTGACCTCAATTAAATTTCGGTGAATGATGGGCCTTCCCCTCTTTAAAGTACACACTCATCTCTATTGCTGTCCAGAGGTATATCTACCGAGCCTAAATACAGCTATTTAATCTGGGGAGTTCTTCTGGCAAGCCTGACTCAACACATGGAGGCGCCGGTGGTGGTGGTTTTCCTCTTCCTCTCCATATCAGTTTTGCTCGCCATACCTTGAGTTTACTTCCTCCTACCAGCTCTTCTACCACATCCAGATCCCTGGGCGAGCCCTATGGTGTCACCACTGCTCTGTCTGTCCCCAGCTTGCAAAACAGCTTCCAAACTTCCTATTCTCCCACTGCCTTAGAGCATGCGACCCAGTCACACTCAGGGGAGGAAAGTCCAGGGACAGACACAGGTTGGTTTGGAATTTCTTCCACTCAAATGCAGTTAAAAGTGCCTGCCAGGGACTCCAGTGGAAGGAGGCTAGTTCCAAGATCCAGCACACTCCCACAGGAAACCTGTGTAAACTAATTCTGTCGAACCGTTAGCACTCGGGGTGATTAACCGCAGCAGCCTCTGATCTTCCCTTATTAAAGAGAAGGAGAATGAAATTCACTGATTCATATCAGCTTAATACAAATCCTTGTGAGATTCGCAGTTGAGTTCAGCTGTGGAAGGATCTGGTAACCACCATGAGGGATAAGAAAACTCTTGCAAGTACCCCTCCATGTGACAGGGGGTGGCTGAAGCCACTTGTGCTGGGTCACAGTCAAACCCAGACTCCCAGGCCATGGTGTGCAGCAGACAAGTGCATGGCAGTTGCTGCTCTGAGATTTTTTTTACTCTGGTGCCACTTTTGAATACTTGGCACTCAGCAGGCAGGCGTGTGCCATCTTGTTTTAAACAACTCCATCTATACATGCTAAGAGTGCTCTGGAGAGATTTGGGCTAGGGGTTAGCAGGATTAAGGACGGCTGTAGTTTGACTGCAGAGATAACTCCCTGCCACAAGAGATTTTACCTTCAGTAGCTGAAATAGTGCTCTGGGGCAGCTCTGGAGGTGCTCACCCCATGTCAGAGAGGCCACCCCTAATAACCTCAAACCCTGACTTGTAGATGCCCCAGCAAAGTGGCACATGAGTACAGCTTTAGCAACGCTAAACAGATCTTGTTTTTCAAGACATGCTTACAAGACTTCTCGGTGTTTTACATATGTTTTTACGAGATACGTTTTTTTGATACATGTTGTTTCACTGCATCCATGTGCAATCCTGCACCTAAGTGCAGCTCCAGGATCTCAGACACAACGAAACAGGTGGCAAACACAACATGCTGTTTCCAGCTCTACTTACCAGAGCACTGCTCATTTCAGAATTTCCCCCAGAGACCGCCTTAAGAGTAAGGACTGCCTCTCATGGGTTGCATGCTGTATGGCATAAAGTGAGCAGTTGGCTCCTGTCCCAAAAAAAAAATTATAGCAGTAGCAATTTGGAAATGGTTAAAGACACAGGAGCATTTCCTTTTAAATGCAAAGTTACAGTCCTGTCCTTTTCAGTCTGGAAATTCATACATGAGGACAGCTTGGTTGGGATCAGCAGAAAAGTGAGAATTAAAAAAAATAAAAAATAAAAAAAACCAGGTGGAACAGGGAAATATGCCCTGTTTCAAGAATGCCATTGTTCATGCAACTAGAAACCTAGGGTCCATAAAAACATCAAGCAGAAAATGAAACTGGCTGAAGAAGATAATGCCTTACCAAGTGCTACAGTGTCCCACAAAATTCTTAAGGGTGCATAGTGACAGAACGCTTGAAAAGCAAAAAAAACCAGTTTCTCAGATGAAATCTTCAGATTTCAGTACTTACAGAGGTGCTAGAACACAGACCTCGCACGTATGTAAGAGGTTTTTGAATGGCAGCCACACAAAGGAGATCCTACACCTACCAGGTGTGCCCCAGCATTATTGGATGGGACAATGACAATTCAGGCCCTCAGCACATGCCAGCTTCAATGCTGACCTTGGATCTCTCATCCAGAATTCACAGGCAGAGCAACAGAGGAGGCAAAAAACCCGCCTGGTTTAATTGTAAAAAAAGTTTTCACATGGAAAAAACTTCAGATAAAGGATGACTCATAACTTTAAGTTAGTTTTAAATACTTGCTATTTGCAATCCAAACAAGACAATCCCTACTCCCTGTGTTACCTATAAACCAAATCAACAAAGACAGATTTCAGTTGAACAAAGTATGCTTAGGTGATAAGGGGAGAGAAATACTTTCTGCATCATTATATTACTTACAAAAACCGAGGGAGAAATGGCACTGGTCCCCACACAAACACGACATAGAAATGTGAACTTCAGTAGCATTCCAAAGGCTCACTCAGACACAGAAATTTGATATTGCCACTTTTGTTTCAACTGCTACAAAGATACAAAAGCCTCTAGCCTGCTGGTTTGTTTTTTTTTTTTTGCCCCTCAGCTTTATTGGACACCACATACACCTGAATTCCTCACTGACAGACACTACGAATCAGCTGAGGAGGAATCGCTTCTTCCCTTTTTAACGAAGAGCAGTGAGAAGAACAGGTCCCATTCACCCGGCATTAATGTGGAAATAATCTGTTTGCTGCACGCTTTGTAAGGCAGCTGGAACAACGAGGTTCCCAAAGGAGGAGCACCACGGGGGCTGGCAGTGACCCGGGACGGGCTGGCGGTCCCCAGAACTGCTGGAGGGATGCCGGGGACCTCACAGCAACACGTTCCTCAGTCCCTGCATGGTCAGCCTTCCTCGGCTGCGTGTGCATTCCTGCGGGAATCCTGGCTCTTCGCTGAGTGACTGGATTCCCAGGGTGGAACAGGTTTCAAAAGAAAACTCCGTGCAGGTGATGGGTTAGGCGGCGTTTGGTGCACGCGCCCTTTATTCGCCGAGACAGGTTTAATTCTTTGCTCGACATCACTCAGTGGGTTTTCCTTTGCTCGCACTGAAGTGGTTACACCGGCTTGCCTAAGAAATCTGAGGAAATGAAGCTGGGAATCCTTCGCTGCTGAAAAGACTGCTAAAAAAAAAAAAAAAAAAAAAAATCACGTGCACAAGGTCTTGTCATGTCCTCAAGAGAAGCATGTCCTCTAAAAAATAATTTAAATCGAGTTACTTTAAAAATGGTAAATTACGGTTTCACCAACACAGGTGAGATAAGTGGCAACTCAACATCCAGAGCAAAAACTTCCCATACACCTTTTTCCCTAAAAAGAGATGTTACATCAGCACTGCAATTACACAATCCTGCTTTTCAGAGTCCTGAGACTACAAGCATTCGCCACCACCCCCTCCTTGCCTTGGTAAACTCAACCGCCAACAAATATCTAACAAACTTTCTTTGGCCATGTACATACACAGAAAAAAACTGGAGCAACCATTCAGATAAAATATTATAGGTTTATTTAAAACTTATTTTCACCTTGAATATGCAAAATACAAATTCCAACAAAATGTTCATTATTACTTAGTAGTTTACAAATATACAAAATAGAAGTTTGCTTAAATTTATATTACATATTTATTATGTAAAGAACTATATAGAAAACATTTGTTCTGCTTAAGGCATATTTGGGAATAAACCATTGTACAAACTATTGCACATTGAAACCACAGTGCATTACAGACTGTCTGCATAAAGTTACTTTCTTAATAAGAAATATAAACCAGGGTTATTAACCTGATTTAGGTCATAATTGGCAATCGGAAGATAAAAAATAGTTCCTTGTCATATATGCAGCAGTTTGAGAACTTTGGCTTCCTGTTTTTGGTACCTCTAGAACCAACAGTCACTAAGCACCATGAAATAGGCTTTTAAAATATAATTCTGTACCTGAATTTTTCCTCCTCTTTTAACATCGTAATGGCTTTTAGAAGGAAAAAAAAAAAAGAAGGAAGTACAAGATGACATGTACATCTAATATTGCATTGAAAGGAAATTAAGGGAATGTAATTTCCCCGTATAATATCCCCACCCTCCGAACTACATACAGTCTGTTTAACCCTGATATCCGTGACTTCCAGTCACTCCTTGGCATTCTGTAGTCCAGAAATAATTCAAGTTGGATTTACAAATGGAATGATAGAAGATCCAGTCATTGACCCCAACGTCTTTGGTTCTCTTATGTGTATAACTATGAAAAAAAAAAAGAAAGTTGCAATGTCCATATGCAGTTATCCCTCTTTTCCACTCTTTGGAAGACTTCACCTCGATTATCTGTAGTGCTTAAAATGAGTTCTCCCCGTCTTGTGGAAGACAGTCCTTGTGCTGTAAATACTGAATCTCTGCGGCAGTCGGGGGAAAGATCCACTGCTTTCCCAAATCAGAAGTGCCTCTTCATGTGTAAGGCGAGGTGGTCCGACCTGGAGAAGGCTCTGTCACAGCGCTGGCACTGGAATGGGCGGTGGCCTGTGTGTTTTCTGTAGTGGCGAGTGAGTTCATCAGATCGGGCAAACTTCCACCCGCAGCCTTCCCAGTCACAGTGATAAGGCTTCTCACCTATTAAAAAAAAAAAAAAAACACACAAAAAAAAAAAAAGCAATGAAACGCATCAGTTAGGGCTTTTGGTTTTTTTGTTGCTACCACTTACAACACCTTCTTTCAAGCAGTTGTCCTAGATAAAACAAAGGGCTGTCAAATCCAACAAACTCCATGAAGCAGTTGCAAACAAACTAAGAAAAGAGCAAGGCTGTCTTTTCAAGATGTACAGGTGCTATGAAATGCTAGTGTAACTTAAATCCTCACTAAAATGCTCATTTTCACTGCCTTGCACAGAGCACCTGAGTGTGTGTTTTTGCCGGCGGTGTTACACAATCAAACAGCAACCAGAAATAGCTCAGCAGACAACGTATTTAGATAATTGTAGGTCTCAAGAATTGAAAAACAGCCGGAAACTGTTTTCATTAGCTGGGCCTGATTAAGGACTCAGTCTTACCAGTGTCTTCATTATACAAAAACCAAGTGTGTTGATGACAAGATGAGCTTCCCCAACAATTACAAACTCCCTGTCCTACACATCCTGGGGATGTGCTGATGGTTTGGGGCAGGTGATCACTGATCACTTGCCTGATTTTTTTCCCCCCTACTGCCATTACCTGAAGATGTAGCCTAACTACTGCAGTGCCAGTATATTTTCCCTTTCCCATCTCCTCTTCAGGAGAAAGTTTTGAATCAGGTTCACAACCCAGGGATTCAAATTATGCAAATTCCCAGGTTATTTAGTCACTGTTACGGAATGCCCACGCTGGCGAAACCCGTGTGCTGTACCTGCTTTCACAAGCTCAGTTACTGCAACTTTGCTCTCAGCTGCAATGCTGAAGTTTGAGACTGGGCTCAGATACACACTTTGGGCAGATTTTATCCCAATTCTAGCAGTGGACAATCAACAGTTAAACTCTGCTGGTGCAGAGGTAGATGACCTACAGGGAGGTGAGGCACCCCATCAGAGCTTCCAGCTCAGCTGAAAGCCCCTGCTCTTTAAGGAATCTATTTCAGTTTTCCCAAAAAGGGAGAAACAGCTTGCAGAGGTGCACAACCTCTTGCCCTACAGCCAGCAAGAGACGGTGCGTGTTTGAGGCACTTAACCACCAGCAAAGAAACCAGTTATCTTCTAGAGAGGTCTGCTGCCTTCCCAGAAGTGGGCCAACACAATCCAGAGCAACAAAGCCCAGCCAGCTACCAACTACCTGCTAATTAGCTAGCCACATAGCAAGAAAGAAGTAACAAACTGACTTGGCAAGAAACCCACCCGCTCCCACATCTGAGTCACTCTGAACCAGTAAGCAAAATGTCAAGCCAGTAAGTGAAGACTGCACAGGACTTCACGTAGCCAAAGGGGGAGGAAAAAAAAAAAAAAAAGCCCGGAAACTCAGCAAGGAAAAGTCGTGTTGCTTTTAACCCTTCTCCTGTGCTTACGCCTTTCCACTGTGCGAGGGGGTCACCCCGCGCCCCTCAGGCCAGGACTTCCCCCCCGATCCCAGCACGGGGACTAACCTGTGTGGGTTCTCAGATGAGCCTTGAGATGAGAGCTCTTGGTGTAGGTTTTGCCGCAGCCCGCATAGTCACAGGTGTGTGTGGCCGTCCTTTTCCTAGGCCATGACCGGCGTCCCCTCTTGGGCTTGGTCTCCTCGGGCAGGCAGCTCCCCGGCGGCATCAGCTCTAGAGGCGAACAGGGAGCAGTGAGCACGGCCAGCGCCCAGGCGGGGACACCCGCTGCCGCAGCACCCAGAGGGGACTCACCTTGGTACTGGAGGGCTCCGGGAGAGAGCTGCTCGGGCAGGAAGGCGGGGTAGCCCGGAGCCGGGGGGTACCCCGGGGGCAGCGGCGGGTGGCCCAGCCCCGGCGTGGCGGGGAGACAGTCTCTGCCGCTCAGCATCTCCTCGGGAGCCAGCGAAGGCGTACTCCGAGCGGGCAGCGGGCGGCTGCCCAGGGCGAAGTCGTGCTGTGGGGCTCCTCGGGGGCTGCTCCCGTGCGGCGGCGGCGGTGCCAGGGTGCACGGCGGCGCGGCCTCCTGCTTGATTTTGGGGCACATCCGCGGCAGGGAGCTGTAGGGCGCGCCGGGGCCGTCTGCGCCGGGCGGCGGGGCTGCGGGGCCGCTCTTGGGGCTAAGCCCCGGGTGGCTGTAGTCTCCCACCGCCTTCACCACGAACTTGCCCTGCAGGCTGCCCAGGGGCGGCAGCGCGGCCGGCGCTGGCAGGTACACCGCGTCCAGGTCTGGCCGCATCAGCTCGGCCACGAAGCCTCCCGAGGGGGACACGTCGGTGATGTCGGCCAGGTTGAAGGGCGCGGCGGACCCGGCGGCGGGAGCCCCGTCGCAGCCGCCGCCGCCGCCGTAGAGGAGACCGGCGGGCTCGGGCCGGGGCAGCGGGTAGGCGAAGGGCCCGGAGGGGCAGGGGCTGGCGGTGGGGGCCGGGGTGGCGGCGGGGGCCACCACCACGGCGGCGGCGGCGGGCTCCTGGTGCATGAGCGAGTTGGAGAGGATGAAGTCGAAGTCGAGCAGGTCATTGAACTCCTCGGCGTCACGGCGGGGCCCTAGAGCGGCGGCACCTTCCAGCTCCGACGGCGGCGTCTCCACCGGCCGCGCCGACAGCGCCGGCGGCGGCCGCTTCAGCTGCGACAGCTCCTCCCGCCAGCGCTGCGGGGACATCCGCACGGCTCAGCCCCGGCCGCACGGCAACGCGCCCGCCCCGACGGCGTCCTCCCCGCCCGGCCCCGTCCCGTCCCGTCCCGCCCGGCCCCGTCCGTGTCGCGGCGCCGATACTCACGTTGCCGGGGCCCGCGGGCCGCGCCGCTTTCTCGCGACCCGCGGTGCCCGCCGCGAAGGTGGCGATGGAGGGAAGGAGCGTGCCGCTGAGCGCCATCTCGCACTCGCCGGGGGGCTGCCTGCGGTGAGGAGACACAGCGGAATCAGCCGGCGGCACGGCAGGGACGGGATAGGAGAGAGGGGAGGCGGCAGCCCGGGCACCCGGCACCCACCGCATCCGTGCCGGGGCGTCCCGCCGAGCCGCCGCCGCCGCCGTGGTCCCGAGCGCCGCCGCGGAGCAGAGCGAGGGGATGGGGCGCGGACGCTCCGTCCAGCCGCGCGGAGCCGGCGCAGCGCCACCGCCGGGGCGGTGCCGCGGGAGCGCCTTGCTGCTGCTGCTGGTGCTGCTGCTGGTGCTGCTGCTGCTTCTTCTAGCTCGGCGCTGAGCGGAGCGGGGCGCGGGGCGCTAGCGGCGCCGCGGGGACGAGGAGGAGGAGGAGGAGGAGGAGGAGGAGGAGGAGGCGGCGGCCGCCGCCCGGCAACGCGACTCCGGCACCGGCAGGGCGGCGGCGCGAGGCGTTTCCCGAGGAACCGAGGCCATGTGGGGAGCCGGGAAGGACGGACGGGGCGCGGTGGTGCCAGTGGCAAAAAGAAAGGGATGGATGTAAGGAGGGATGCGCCGGGCGCGCTCCGCCGCCGCCGCGCCCCGCTCGGCACTGCGCGGTCCTGTCGCCGCCGCTCCCTCTTATCACCTCACTTCGCGGGCGCGCCGCCCCCGCCGCCATGGCGACGGCGACAACAAACGGACCATGTGGGGGGAAAAAAAAGGGGAGGGTGGTGAGGGGGGGGGGGGGGGAACGGGGCGGGGCGGGCCCGGGGAGCGCACGGAAAAGAGCGGGGGCTCCGCCCCGAGCGGCCCGTGACGCGGGCATGGGGCGGGACGCGGGGGACACGAGTCGGGGATGCCCGAGCGCCGCGGGGGCTCCCGCACCGGCGGCGGGGTGGGAACTCCCGTCGGGAATCGTCGGCCCCGCGTGGAAGGGCGGGAGGTGGAAAGGAGCATCCCGAGCGGCCGGCGGGGCTGCTCTGCCTTCCCCCAGCCTTGCGTTTTCTTACTACTTCCCGTTTTGTTTTTTTTTTCCTTCTCTTTAGGTTTTTTTGGGTTTTTTTTATTCTTTTTTCCCCCCTTTTCTTTCTTCCCTAATTTTTATTTTAACTTTTTATATTTTGTTTTGTTTTGTTTTATTCTTTTCTTCCCCCCTCCCCCCCCCTTTTTTTTTTTTTTTTTTTTTTTTTTCTCTCGTTTTCCGAACCACCCCGACAGCGCGGCCCCTGCCAGCCCTGGGGTGTTCTCGACTCAGAGAACACCCGGGACTGGAATCGCCGGGACACAGCGGTCCGGGGAGCCGCGGTCGGGCATCCCCCACTCACAGCAGTACCGAAGGCGCGGTGGATGCGAGGTTGGGAATAGTCCATAAAATAATAAAAAAAAAAAAAAGAAAGAAAGAAAAAAAAAAAGAGAGAGGGAAATTAAAGAAAACTACAAAACAATCCCCAAATTTAGCACAGCTTCGCGGGGAACCGCAGAGAACGGCTCGGGCTCCTCCAGAGGGCAATGGCGAGCCGGCGCCGCGCAGCCCCGACGGGCCGTGTCCCGGTGCTCCCCGATGGGCTCCGTCCCGACCCCCGAGCGGCGGGGAGCCCCGGCGGGTCGTGTCTCGGTCCCCCCGGCGCTGTCCCGGCCTTTTCAGCGGGGTCTGCCGGAGTTTTCCCCCCCGTCCCCCTGCAGCCGCCCCGCTGCCCCCGGCCGCTCTCCAGAACTGGTCGGGCCGGAGGGGTGAAGTCCCAGCTCCGCGTGATTTGCAAACAGGAGCCTGAGTAACTTACGATGACTAAATTAAACCCTAAAATAATAATAAAATGCCGGGCTTTATTTTGCGGAACCGGTTTTACCGGTTTTGTGTTACGAATGTTAATTATTAATAACTTTGGCACTAAAAAGCCGAGCGTTGTTTGTTGTTTTTTTGTTTTTGTGTTTTGTTTTGTTTTGTTTTGTTTTTTCCTGCTCAAAGTCCGTGTCTTGGCAGAGGATATGCCAAGAACCACAGGTACAAAAAGGATTAGTGTGGGGCAATGGAAGCTAGTGAAATGTTGGACGATACCCAAAAAGGGAAGGGAGGCACCTTCCCCATTGGTGCAGGGCTGGGGGTCTGCACAGCCTCCTCGGAGCAGATCCCAGCTGTGACTCCCATCCGGGGCTTGTGCTCTAAGGCTCTCTGACAACCACTCTGAGTATCCAAACTGAATGCAAACACTTTTAGGTCCAAACCTCCCTTCTAGCTCAGTCTCAGGAGAAAGCCCCTGATGTGAAAGCTTGCAGCTCTCTGAACATTTCTTCCCTATCAGTTGTTTTTCGTTTGTTTCCTCTCACTGCAAACTTGTTAATTTACACATCTCCCAAGCAATGCAGCATTTTCGTGGTCCAAATTTCAAACTCAGGCTCACTTGAGGCCAACATCAAAATTAAAATCACATCCCTTATTAGAAGTAGGAGAATAAGTATGCTTCAGAAGCAGATAAGTGATCTGATATCTTTCAAATAAATGCCAGAACTTCATCAGTTCCAGAAAGAGGAATTTTGAATATTGCGGACTGAAATAAAACGGGTTTGCTTTCACAATCTTTCATTCAAATAGATTTGATTGCCATGTTTCTGGGTAAGTCAGGCAGACGTGTGAGGTATGTGTAAATTTCATGTTAAAAAAGATGTGGCCCACTTTCATCTGAGTCTTGATTGTCAGTTGTGTAGATGTTGGCAGGGTGCTTAAAAAAGTGAATGATTGCAGGCATTGGTAAGTCCAGTGACACCTGCATTTGAACATCCCACATGAAGATCAACACATTCTTTTTTTCACTAATGTAGCACACTAGTGATTTCCTCCCTTAAATGATAAGGACTGAAATTTAATGGTCCCAAGTGTGGATATTAACTGCATAAGTTTGCAACTGCTCACAACTAATGCTGTCCCAGCCTGCATAACAACCTAAATGCTGTTTTCTCAGGACAGATTTATTTTAACATGTCTTCTGTTGCCAGCTGACCATTTCTCCCAAGTCTCAGTCTGCTCCAAATTTCCCAATTTTCTCTAAAACTTTCCTTCCACTAACTCAGAACACAGCATGTTTCTGTGCTGTTCAAAGCTGACTTTGGGGATTGCCTAATTCAGATAGAGAATTGCACAGAGTTTGTGTCCCTCTTGCCTTGGGATGTGCAATGACATTTTTCCAGATGATGCTGTGCTGGGACAGAAAGGAGTCTGCTGCCGCCCTCGCTGTGCCAGACTGCCGTGGCCTCTGTGTGTTTCTCTCCCTCCCTAGGTGGAAGAAGGAGTTTTCTTCCACATTTACCACATCTCACTGTTGGGAGTGGGGTTGCCCCAGACTTGCCACTGGTGCTGCTCATCCATTTTGTCAGAAGAATTATTACCTGATGCAGACAACTTGTATCGGTGGCCAAAGTGCAGAGCAGAGTGAAAGGCCTCAGTGTCCAGCCTGAGTCAGTGCTAAACTGGTCACCTGTGTATAAACCACAAAAGGCAAAAAGAAACCAAGGAAGAACACAGGTTTCTGGAGCAGAGACAGTCCTCAGGAAATGGCATCACACATTGAAAAACATTAGGAACATCAACAAGAAGAAAAAACAGTTGGGTCAATTGTGCCTGAAACAAAGACCAATCTGTTTATCTTGATATGTTTATTTTAAAGCTTAAGTTTGGAACTTGATTTTCAACAAACTGCCTCTGAGGAGCCTCAGTGTGCAGCTTATCCCCTTTGATTTGGTCGTCTGTGAGAGCAGCTGATGGCATTGGGGACTGGAGACTTTGTGAAAGACTGTGTCATGTTGTTGGGGTCAGACAACAAGATGCTTTCCTGACATTTTTGGGATTGCAGTGTGTTGTCCCTGCAGCAGGCTGCAGCAGGTAGGCTACAGGGCTAAGAGCTGCCAGGGCCCCTGCTCCAGTCCTGGCACAGCATAATGAAAGTAATGAAAGGGGAACTGGGAACAAACCTGTGCTGCTGGGTTACATCCAATAAAATCCCCGCTGCTGATTCATCAAAAGCAGCAATTCCATAACCCTTGGTGCTGTGATGTGTTTTACCCTGACAGGGTTGCTGGAGAGCAGGTGAAATTCGAGGACATGCAGCATCTGGTAGGTTCCTTTGGGTCCAATGCCACCCAAATTAGCTGCACTGCAGCCGAGAGAGGGAAGGTGTGAGAGCTCACACATCTGCTGTGCAAAGCATGCTCTGGAGAGGGGAGTTCAGTGATGGGGATTCATCCTCCTCCCACTGGATCTCTGCTCCCCAAGGAGGATGAGACAGTCCAGAGCCATGGACACCAAACTGCCTTCCTGGGCTCTCCTTCAGGGACATGTGTCCTTGGGGATCTGGGGTTTTTTTGCCATATATTGTATATTCCTCACCAAGTGCAACTGAGCTCAAGCTTTATTTATCTGTTCCTGCACGGATTGCTTTGTTTTTGTTAAACAGAAATAAACCCCTGCTCAGCTGGCAGCTATATTTGTAGATTATTAGTACAGTGCAAAGGGCACATATCTGAAGATTGTGAGCACTTCCAGGCAGGTTTCAAGCAGTTGCAAGTGTGTACATACACAGATGGCACATGCACACTTAGGGTCATAGATGTTCATGCTGAGAATGTCAGCAGTGCCTGCGGTCAGACTTGTTCTCACCTGCCTTTTGAAAGCCTGGCCATATCCTTTTTGTAGTTATTTTACATTTCTACGAGGTGTTTAAGAGACGTGTTTTAGTGGTGGGTTTGGCAGTGATGAGATGAGAGGTCAGGTTGTGATTCCCACTGAATTTTCCCCAGGGTGATAACTCCTGTCTGAGATTCCAGAGGTGCTGGTTCCCCCATCCAGCACCATTCCCATCCACTCAACCCCACCAGCCCCTGGCAGAGGCAGCCACTGCCCTCACACAATTTAGCACCACCCAGGATCACTTGTATGCAGAACTTCCAGATTTTAAGTAATCCAAGGGGCTGTTGAATTCCTTTAAGAAGTAAAAATACCTTGAATTGTGCATGGAAAACAAAGAGGTTTTTTTCTTTTCTTTTTTTTTTTTTTTTATTTTGTTTTTTTTTTTCTGATGGACCATAGCCATCCTTGCTTTGGTGGGCTAGCCCTATCTGTCATTGGTTTTTATGGGTTTGCCCCATCTTTGAATTTAGATGTTCCCCAAACTCTAACAATGACTTAAATGAGTGACTCCCACAGTGGGACTGGTGCAAACAGCAACTCCACAATAAGCATCCTTTTCAAAGTCCTGCATGTAATGTGGGGACACTCACACACAGCGAAGAGGATGAATTCCTGTTTATTTGTTTGTTTGTGTTTTGTTTTTTTTTTTTTTTTCTTTTTGCACACATGAGGCCAATGCATTGTATTTTTCCAGACCCAATGGAGGAGTCACAGAAAAAGAGAGAAAACTTGAGAAACTACCATCTGCTAGCAAACCAGATGGACCCCACTGATGGGTGATAGGTTTGGTATATGCTAGAAGATGTAGGAAAATGTATCTGTGAGAAGACCAAGTTGCTTTGTGGAGCTGTCTCTGAAGAAGCCAGGAACTTGGATAACTAGCAATTAACCTTCCTGCATCCTTTTTCAGGACCAGATTCTCTCATTATTATATGTGTGGCATATTTAAGGCACTGCTGTCCAGTAACCTCTGGAACTTCTACTTTATCTGTGCCTCTGGAAGAATCACTCTTTTTGCTGCAAGGAGGGGTTCTACTCTTTGGTGATCTCCCAGTCACCTCAATAGCTGTGGAAAAACTATGCAGAAGAGATCTTCCCCATCCTCCCTGTCCCATGTCCTTCTTTCTCAGTATTCCTCACCTTTTAAATAATATTTTTTAATTAATTGCCTACCTCTGTTAATAAAAATGAAGCACCTTACAACAGATTTGGCTTCCCAGAACAAATCCAAACAGTGGCAGTACAAAATAAGTTCACCTCTCTCTTGCTTGTATAATTCTGAAAGGGAGCGATGTCATTAATGGAGCAATGTCCTCACTAATTTAATTTTTCTTGTGGTTGCTGAAGCTGATGGGAGCAGGGAGACTTTGGCACACCTGCTCTGATGTTCAGTGTTTCTTTTGCATGTAGAAAGACTGGCATTTTGATACTAGGGAGGTTGCAATACTGCAGAAATTCAGGTTTCAAAACCCACCAAGAAAAAGTCGGCTGTCATTGCTTGAGGATTTTCCAAACATTTTTCCCTGGTTAAGATCAAAGTTTCTTTTGTTTGAGTCAAAGTGGTGCTTCTAAGGAATGTAATCTGAATTGATAACATGCTTCCTAACAAAGAATTAAGGTGCCAGAGAGGAGAAAAATAGAAAATACAGGAGATAGCTGCTTCTTGTGTGTAATACATTTGAATTCGCTTAAGAGAGCTTAGCAGCAAAGTGCTCCTGAGTTTAACCAGGAGTATTTGCAATTAGATTTGTGCTAATGAGCTAGGTAATCACAGGACAGTAAACAACACCTCTGCCATCTTTCAGTGTTTCCTCCTGCTCAGCTCAGCCTTGTGGATAAATTGACTTGGACAGCTGATTCACCCATGATGTCTTTCTAAACTATTTGCTATGCTGAATTCAAGAACATCTGTTGTTCCCCTGCACTACCATCCAGAAGAGGAAATGGTTAGATAAATGTTCCCCTCATTTGAACAGGAATAAAGACATTATAGGAGAACACTAGGAGAAAGGACCAGCACTGCCTTGCTCTGAGAATAAATATCAGGCTTTCCACATTGTTTCCATAAATGCCTCCAGCTTTGCTCCAAAGTTAATGGGCCAGCAGGAGCCCATTACTCTATGATAACAGTGCTTTGCTCACTTAATGAGAGCAATATGGCAACTTCTCTCAGATTTTTGACATAGGCACTGCACAATGGTGGCGTTGCTGAAGGACAGTTTTCGTGGTTCCATTTCTTCCAGAGAAAATTTACCACGGACAGCTGATGGCACAAAACAGTCCCTGCCCTGGGGGACACCTCACCACAGGTGCTCTGGGCCAGCAGAAGAGTTTAAGCTGCCCATCCTTGCTGAGTGTGAGATTCACTGTTCACTTCACTCCTGCCATCAAGCAGACTGTGCTTGCAGAACCCTGAGAAGGGGGCAAGAAGTGCCATAGGAAATCAGTAATGAGAAAACATGGGGAAATTAATAATGGTGCATTCTGAGAAGGGTTTGAATAGCATGCAGTAATTGAGGCCCGGGGCCACACTGTGCACAATGAGGAAGAAACAAAATGAGGAATAGCTGCTCATTACGCTCCAGATTCAGCCAGTCTGAATTCCACCTAAGTGTTTGTGCCAAGTGCTTCCTACTGGCAGGCACTGGGCCTTCGGGGATGCCGAGTCAATGGGAAGCCCTAGGTAGAATTTAGTGTAGGGATAAATCTGCCTGACACCAAGCAACACCTACCTTGAGCAATATCCATCAGTGACGCAGAGCTTCTCTGGAAAGTGGCTTGTGATCTTGCAGTGTGAGAAAGGGGCCAAGAGACGGCGGCATGGGCAACTTTAGTTCTGGCACAGCCAGTTTGTTAGCACAGAAATGTTGTGTGCCTGGTTTTGCAACATTGATTTTTTCACAATTCTTCTCTTTTTATTTTCTTTTCTTTTTTTTTTTTTTTTTTAATGGTAGGTGGAATACCATCCATTTGTGGAGGAATTATACAGCCGAACTTAAAAAAAAAAGAGACGTGTTTTCTTCTGAACTTCTTTAAAGTTTCCTCGAGTAAGTTAGCTAGGCTCTTTGTAGCACAGATTTGGGACTTAAGAAAACAAATTCAGCCAAGGATATGAATAAAATGTGCAAGTAATCAAGATAGAGTTTTACACCAGTTAATAATTTCAGATGCTGGCATCTCATGAGTGAAGACATACTCATTGTGTGATGAATCCATGATTTTTATCCTCAGAGGACTGATTGCCAAGGCATGTTTCTATCAATAAAATCTACTTTGCCTTACAAATCCATTGTCTTACAAATTAGGCAGCAGTGACTCAGTGGGGGACACCTCGATTACCCACTGAATTAGGAGTGTAGATCTGCCTCCAGAGGGAGGGAGAGAGGCAGAGAGACCCAAGAAATCTATTTGAAGCACTGAATCACCTCTGTGAGGTGATTTTGGTGGGCTGGGGCTAGAGAAGAGTTTGCGGGGCTATTTCCCAAAAGGGATCTGGCCAGTGCTGCAGAACTTACCACAACACTGGCAGCTCTGGCCTTCAGTGCCAATTGTGATTTTTAAAGTTAAACTAGATTTTGCTGTGACTGAAAGCTTCTCGGCCAGATGAGTGGCACCTTCTTTACACCCAAATTCATGTGTGTGCAGTTGTGGCTTCACAATTCATAATCTAAAATGGGGCTGGTCCTGCTCTGCATTATACTGTAACTTTGGTGACCAAAAAGGGTTTGTAAGTCCTGTGGTTCCTCCTCTGGATGCTCACATTTTTGTCACAGAAGTATATGAGATCCTAAATCTCTCACTCTGCTTTGCTCATCAACCAGGGAAATATTATGAGATGATTGGACTGGAAAGGAAAACAAAATACCTCTTCAATTTTATGGAGTTTTAATTCACTTGGTGAGGTACTAGAAAGACCCATCATCTGGATGTGAGGGCTATGAAAATTCAAATCATACTTCTTTCTTGTAAGGTGGATAATCAGCTGACTGCCACCTTTTAAATGGGCACGAGGTCCTGATAGGTAGAGATCTCTTGGAAGTTACTGCATGTGGTGTATTTGATATTACAGACAGAAGAGATTCCTTTAATCCAAATTGCAGAAACCTTGTCACTGCCCATCTGTTCCTTGCAATATCTGCAGCTTCTCTGTGAGCTCTTTCTCTCCAGGCTACCTATGTCTCTGAGCCTCCCATGAATTTCCTCCCTTTCCAGATATTACTGGTGTTGTTCTGCTGTTTTGACTCTCCCAGGTTGTCTTTATTTTCTTTAGTATCATTCTCCTCCCCTGCCATTTGCCCCACATTTTCTTCGATTTTCTCTTCTTTGGGTAGCTAAATGTAGAATCACAGAATCATGGAATGGTTTGGGTTGGGCAGGACATTAAAGATCATCTTGTTCCAACCACTCTGCCATGGGCAGGGACATCTTCCACTTGACCTGATTGCTCAGAGCTCACCCTGCCTGTCTGAAAAAAAAAACAAAAAACAAACAAACAAACAAAACCCCAACCTATTTCTATTTAAAAAATCTCTTTCCCTCCCATACATCAGAGATATCATAATTTGGGTGAAAAGAGCCTCCCCAGTGAAGCTTTGGAACAGGCAGAGCCCCACATACCCCAGTGAGAACCCTGCCAAGTAATGCTAAATGAATTCACTCACATTTCCTTTTGGGAAAAGACTGGCCTGACTTTCAGCCACCAGAGATTAGGAAAAGAGTGGTGATGTCTCCACCTGTGCCCAAATTTTTGGAAGGAAGCCAGGAGAAATTTTACAGGATGACTCTTGAGACAAACTCAGTGTGTTCCAGGTGTACCGAAGGCTGCACGTGATGCTTTTCAACAGCAGCCTGGAGTGCGTGGCACATGGTCAGCTGTTTTATTGGTTACGGTGGAAAAGCATTCAATAAGACTGCAGAATAAAGAGTTTGCATCAGGGTACAGTAGCTGACTCCCCATCCCAGTTCTTTGGTCTGCTTTACAGTGACTCAAATGCTGTGGGTTTCTTGAATTCATAGTCCAGTAGCCTAAGAGAGGACATGACAAAGTAATGTGTCCAGACAGTGATCCTGGACTTTTCCTGACTCAGTTTCCTTCTGTTGTTGTGTTACATCCTTTTCATAATTCCACCCCACTCCTGGGTGCTGGTATTGACAGGTGTTTATCATAGCAGCTTTTTACTGCCCATCCTCATCCTCCTGCTCTCTGTGTGCTCATCACTACTGACTGCTCACTTCTCTCCTGAGCATTAATATTTCACAGGAGGTTTTCTCAGCCATCTGTGACTCTTCTGCATGGTCCATGTAGATGTGGAAGACACCTACTCAGCTTTTATGTCCCACAGTGTTATGCAGACAGACTGAAAGCATGACCCTGAGGACAAACATTAAATTCCATGTCCAGATGTTTAACAGTGGTTAAGGCCATGGTGTGCTGGAAGCACCTGGAGCAGTAGTTCACAGTATCACATGGAAAATTTAAATACTGTGAAGGAAATACTGAAATATTCTTACTTAATTTAAGTTAAGGGCTCAGTTAATAATGTTTGGGAATGGAGGATGACTTTTAGCCCCAGAATTATGTTGTGCTAGGTGTGGTATTGTGAGGAAAAGGAGCGATCTTTTGTTGTTGCAAGAAAGTGATTGAATGGCATTGCCTGGAACAATTTTAAGTGTAGAGTAAAACAGACAGTGAGGAAGATATTAGCTGTGATGTGAATAAGTAGTTTTTTTCTGAAATTCTGGAGAAAAGGAAAAATAACAGCCTGTCACACAGCAGTCAAGTCACAGTGTTGAACCTGTGAGTCAGAGTCATCTCCATGTTAATACTCGATGGAGTGAGCACAGACCTATGACTTCACTCCAGGAATTAGCCATTTGTGGAGGGCAGCAAATGCTCAGGTAGTTGCCAAATTCCAGCAGACGCAGGGAAAAGCTAAAAAAAAGAAGGGTTGTAAAGAAGGTAATTTTTTTTTCTTATGCAGGCTTATTAATAACCCATTTCACAGCCTTACTTCTTATTTAATTTTTTTTTGTTTTAAATTTTATTGGAGCTATGTAGGGAATCCACAGGTAATTAACTGAGCAAAAAACATGGGATAGTAATGTGGCATTGCTTCTCCTGGTGGATCTTTGGCTGAGATAATCTGAATTCAGTGAAGCTGAACTGATTAGTAAGAGGTGCTAGGCCTCGTGCCACTGACTTCAGTGGTAGAGCTATCTTCTTTTTATTTTTTTTTCTGAGAAAAGGCCAGTGAAAAACTGGAGAGTAGCACTTGCTCTTCCATTCCTGCATCTTGCAGGAATTCTGTGGAAACCTTTCTCTGTTCTTTGACAATTCTCCCTCCTTCGCTTCATAGATTGGTTTCACAGATTCTCTCCAAAAAGGATGAAGCTCATGGTGCTTTCCTTCCACAGCTTTCCTACAATCACACCTGCCAGAGTGACTGTGAGTTGGTAACACACCTGGGAGAAAAACACTACCTCAGTGATGGGCCCCTACGTAATTTCTTAATGTTTATTGGAGACTCATAGTGTGTGCAAAATAAATTACATTAGAGGTGTTAAGTTTCAAGGAAACCCAAGTGGGCTTTACAGTACAATTTCTAGGTAGATGGTGTTAGAGTCTGGTTCACGTGTGTGCTCTTGATAAAAAGCAAAGAACTGCAGAGTTGAAGGTGAATGGTCATGAGGTCTGGAGGAAGAGAGGGCTGAACTGGGCTCTGTGATTGCTTCATGAGGTGGCTTCCTGCAAACTGCCAGTGCCTGGCAATTCCTCCCTCTGGCAAGGAGCTCGTGGTATCTAAGGTACCTCTCAACCCTGCCAGGGGCTCTCTGTGGGTATCAGTTGTGTACCCCCAGAAGGATGCAGGACAACATTTTCTGATGGCTTGGTGTTGGAAACAGGCTGGGGCTGCAAGTTCTGCTCAGCAGCATCCAAAGACACAGGTTGTGTCTTGGGTTACCTTGAAATGGCCGAGATGGAATTTCTAGCCCACTGCAGTGCAGTTGGCCGAAGAGATGCTCTCTTTTCTTCCCCAAGTATCTTTGCTACACCACCTCCCCCCCCCCCCACCTTGTTCTTTTAAAGCAATGAGCCCAAAAACTTTGTTCTGGATATATGGTATCTCAAAGAAAGTGATCCACTCCCTTCCCAATCTCTGAGTATCCCACACTTACATCTGAAGTATTTGTCACTGAGATATTAGTTTAATCCAGGCTAACAATCTGGGAAAACTGACATGTCAAAAGACCATACGTTTTGTTTGTTTGACTAAATTTGCCTTTCCAAGTAATTAATAGAAAAGCTGTTAGCAGGATGAAGGTCCTTTACTAGATGGAGAGGACACACCATAAAATTCTGATAATTTTTCAGGAACAGATAGTTCAGCCTTACTTAAATGTACATCCCTGGCAAAGCATGTGCAGCCTTTACTGAGAACTGATCAGCATGCCATGTTTCAGTTATTAAATATGCGTTTGGATTGTTCAAGCATGAAAGAAAGTAATGCTTTTTCTTGGCATGTGAGTATATCAGAAGTATCCATGCTAAATGTAATGAAACTGAGAGAAATGAGCCTGCAGAAAAGAAAAAAAAATTACTTCCCTCACTTGAAGAAAAAAACACAGCAAGTTCCATATTCAAAAAGTAGTTCCAAGTTGGTTAACAATTAAAACCAGTATAAATGCTAATTCCATGTGAAAGGTTTGTGCTATTTTTAACTGTGCCATAAATAGGTTGGTGTAGGATGTGGTTAGCAAGGCCAGAGCCCTATTAAAATGAGGGTATATACTAGGCAGCTGGAGTGGTATTTCTTACTGAATCAAAGAGCCTTTTTTCTGTGCACACGTTGGTGGTTCTGTGTTGAGGTGTTAGCAAAAGAAACAAGGGCAGCATGAGCCTTTTCTCCCCATTGAATAGCCAGAGACCTGCCTCAGCCTGGGGAGCCTTGAGAGCAGCCACTGGACACCTGCCCTCTGCTTTGTGTTTCTGTTTTTTCCCCAAAACTTTGGCAGCAACCCATGAGTGTAGATCAGCCCCATCAGCAAGAGGACAGGCAGCCCAGCAGGGCCATCCCCAGACCCACCACAGCAGCAAGAAAGGTAACTCAAACAATTTGCTCCTTTGGCATTTTAGCTGAACTTCTTACTTCCTTGTGTTTACTTGCTGTGCCTTTGTTTTCCAGTCTGGAAATACTGTTTTCAAGCCCTTTTGTGCCTGTTTGTGCATTTAGCTCTGTTCTGATCACGTGCAAAATGTAGCTCTGAGTGCAGTTTTGTGTCTTGGAAGCCCACAGTAGGTCACAGTAGCTACCAAGCAAGACTGCAGGAAGTCTCCTCTGATCCAATTTCTCCACAATTGTTGGGGATTTCTTTACCTCCCATGAAATGGGATTGCTGCAGAGGGTTGTGGATAGAAGGGATGGGGTTGGGGCGCAGTATTTGCTGACTCTTCTTGCTCAGCTTGATTGTGGCTGGCTGGTTGTCTCAGGCAGACACACAAATCAGTCATGGGTCCACAACTGTGACAACACAGCTCACACGGGCTTCACTCAGAAGCTGCATCTACTGAAAGACAAATGCCTGGGGCTGTCTCTGCCTGCTGTGGACGCCTGCCCTTGGTGTGGCTGTCTTTGTGTGGCCAGCAGAGGTGGTAAGGACTGACCTCAACGCCACACGTCCCTTGACCCCAGGATGTGGATATGGGGCTCCTGGTTGTTGTTGTGGCTTCTGCACCTGGCTTTCCTTCTCATGGTAAGCATTGCCCTGACACGCAGCCAGGAGGCAGCTGGGGTTGTTTCTGTGGGCCAGGGAGCTGTTTAGACACAGACACCGTGTCACTGCTAAATGTGAAGTCACTCTGGGTGGTTTTGCCTTTGTGGCTGCCCATATCCTGGAGATCTGGGGGAGCTGGTTGATATTTCCTTCAGAAGGCAAAAGCGTGACCTAAAGGAGCAGGAGGTGGGAAAGGGGCTGTTTTCCTCCATTAGCCATAAAGCTTCACAAATGCCAGACAGCCAGTTTTTAGTGATACCAGACTTGTCCTGCTAGACATGAGTGTCCTGCTGTTTGGCACAGCTGTGTTCCTGTCTGGTATCCAGTGAAGCATCGTTAAGAAAACAAAGAGTAATAGTTTGGTGAAAGTGCAGAGTCGATAGTGCTGAGTAATGTATTTGCATACTGGCATAGGCTCTATGAAAGTAAATAAGATTCTGTCAAACTCATCTGGAAGAGAGTTAATTTAACATCCTGGCTAAAGTTATGCAACTAGAGGGAGGCGGGGGTGCAGGGGGGTGGATGTAATAGACTGGCTGATGAAGCCTGGGGGACAAAATGTCCTGGTGGAAACTGTATGTAGCACAAAAGAATGTAACATAAGAACCCATCAGAAGAGCACTGATTCCAGGCTGCTTATATGCACACACAACTGCTTTTCTGTTAGCTTCGGGAAGGCATGGGATGACCGGAGAAGGGAAAAGGAAAAATTATCTGCAAGACAGATTTGATGTCTCCTTCTTGGTGAGGTCTAAATTGCTTCTTGGTCCTGATTCAGGAGAGCCCCTGCAGGACACAGAGGGCGTGAGCATGCCTTAGTGCAGTTGATGGATAATGGCCAGTCTGAATTTGAAGCTGCACAGCTGAACAAACGCTCAGGTCCTGTTTTCAATAGCTGACAGCCTGCAAGAGATGATCCCCTCCCAAACACGTCATGGGCTAAGGAGCTGCAGAACTTCAGTGGTGTTTGGAGTTGGACCCAACCTTCCCATTTCAGCTTTGATTTTTAGCAATGCATTTCAGGCACTTGTTTTGAGCAACTCCAGATTTTTAGGCAGCTTTGCTCTGTACGTTCCACAGGAGCTTTGTGTAGTTCATGTTTCTCTTTATTGTAGGCTTGGAGCTAGCTTTGCTGTAGAGAAATGAAAGTGCTTCTTGCAATAAGCAAAATCTGAAATGCAGACCAAACCCTTTGAAGGTTTTTATGTTTTATGCAGATCACAGCAGACAAAGCTCTCTTCCTCTCTCTGATAGTTGCATGTCTCTAAATTCAACTTGACCCTCAACACCAAGCTCAGGGAGTGAGTTATTAAAGCCTGCTTGAGAGCAATTTCTTCTCCAAGAAAATATAAGCATGAGGTTGCCAGGTATATTAAGATTTGTGAACAGTTAGATCAGTGATACATGACCTGAACATGGTGATGGGAGTATTACTGTGCTGTTTGATTCAGTACTGCTTCAACATGCATACACTTAGGGAAGAAATGTCTTCAAGCATAACCATAGAGTGAGGATGGGAAGGTTTTGGACACAATTCATGTTTATAGTAAGGAATATGGATGGCAAATCTACCACCAACAGCAGTGGGCACAAGAAACTTGGCATTAAGATTACTGATGTCACTAAATGCTCCTGCATGGTTAATTTGAAAATGTCTTTTGTGAAAAATTGACATAGAGCTTGGAAGCTTCTCTTTACCCAGGAGCTCTGCAAAGACTCTGAGCCTATTTCTCAAGCTGCAGTGAAAGCAATGGTTCCTGAGGTTGTGTAACATTGTCTAGTTGAGGGGAAAAGCCAGAGCTACACTACAAAATGAGGTCTGCACTTGAAGGGCAGGGATTTGCACCTTCTTACTCTGGGTGAGGCAGATTTTTGGGTGAGCTCGTGGAATAATTCCAGACAGTATACAGAAAATACTTAATCCTTTTCACTGACTCCTCAGTAGGAAGCCAGGCTGCAAGGGTCATTATCTAAGGTCAGGTAGATGAAAAATTAAGGTGGGGACTGTGGGATCCTTGCAAAACAGGAGGGGCCACAGGAGGAGTAAAGGCACTTCAATATCAAGGAATTTATCAGCAAAGAAAAGTAGCCAAAAGCACTCATTGTCAGCACCCAAGCTTTAAAGGGATGCTTCAGAGAAAGGGGCAGTGAGTCCTGTGAAGGATGGTACTAGGATGGCATGTCTCTTGTGCTGGGAAGCCTGATTATGACAGAATCCCTCCTTCTGGGAGCAAGTTTTACATTATCAGTGTGAGTGATGTTCTGTCAGCACCCCAGGGACACTCTCCTTGCATTAAGTCATCTGGCATGTGAAGCTGGAAGCTTGAAGGAGAGACAGATAAAGAATTGGAGGATAAACTAGAAGAAATATGATTTGGTCAGGGTCATTTCACTGAACTTGAAACAGAAGTCTCTTGAGTATGGAATGGCCACAGAGAGCTGAAGCCTATGCTAGGAAGGAGGGAATATGTCCCTCAGCAGAGGAGTGCAATAAAGAAACAACTTAAAACAGCATCTCCGTAAGGAAAGTTTCCCACTCAAAAATCAGCTAACTTTGACTTTGGGATTCAAAGAAAAGCATGGTCTTCATACTTCTGTGCCCATCCTCAGTCCTGTTGTCCTCTGTCCTTGTGTTGTTCGCAGGAGGCAGCTCAGAAATGATGAGGAAACAGCTCTGAATGAAGAACCTGTCAGGATTATTTCAAGAGAAGAATAAGAAACACATTCTGCTGGAGAACATTACATTTCTTGGTGCAATCTCTTTGCAAATTCTTGCTCATTTATGAGAATACCTTGGATAGAGCCTGAAGCTGTTTTTTGATAAACTTTGTGTCCGTTTTGATTCTATCAGAACTGAAAGTCTCTAGCTGGATATTACCTGTGAATAAAAATAGTCTTCAAGAGAACAGTAACCCTTTATCAAACACAAAATACCTCTGCAACCTGTGGCAGTGTCTTTCCACCCTCAGAGTAAAAATTTCTTCCTAATATCTGACCTAGATTTTCACTCTTTCAATTTGCATCCATTACTCCTTGTCTTGTTGTTACTCTTCAGTCCTGTCACTACAGTGGAAGTTTCCTCTTGTAATGTGTTCCCTCTATCTCTCAGTACCTGTGCAAACCACCTGTGCATTATTCAGGTAGGCATTTGCCTTCCTGAAATCCCTGTGGGGTGAAAAAACACTTTCCTCTGTACTGATTCCTTTGGGACTGAGGCAACAGATCCTTAACGGATGCTTAAGCATTAATTGCTTTAGGGTTCATGAGGCACCTGAGACGCTCATTAACCATGGCCAATAAATTTGTCCAGCTTCTAGAAGAAGCAGAAACAGAGCTTAAATTCTTTCATTTCCTGTAACAAGGAACAGCCTATCTGCCTTTGTTTTTTCCCCTCCTGACACAGCATCACATACACTTTCCTCAGCTGTTTTCTTTTCCTGAGCCAACACCCTTCCTTGGCTGTGCCTGACCATTTCCCAATTCTTTCATATTTTTTTTTTCTTTAATTTTGTTTCACTCTCTCATCTTATTTTACCTATGCTCTCCTTTTACTTTTTTTTTCACCCTCCACCTTTTTATTGGTGCAGCCCACCTGATCTCCACAGCAAAAGCCATTAAATAAAATAGGCAGTGTGGTTGCATGGATAGGTCTGTCTGTGCTGGGCCTCTGTTTTTTATGGACAAGATGTTCAAATCTAGATGTAACCCTTTTCAAATCTAGCTTTCAATGCCTCAGGTAATGTGTTGGCAAACCACAGCTCACTTATGCAGACTCTCTTAGGAAGACCCTTAAGGACACCCTTACAATAAGGAATGTGTTTAAGTCATGTTCCTAAATACATTTTGATGGAGAAGGATGCTTTCCTCACATGGGAAAGGATCCTTAAGCTTTACACTTGCACCTTGTGTGGCAGATTTGTAGAATCAGGCAAAGGTTTAAAGGCTGGAAAAGACTGCTCTGATAATCTTGAGAGATGTCTGGAATGCCAGAGGTCAAAGAACCTCCGCTTCTGCTTTAAACAGCCAGTGGAGACACAGTTAACTTTATTGTGGCTGCTATCTTATCACCACCAAATAAAATGCTCCCCGGCTGGTGCACGTCTGCAATTATCTGCCTGGCACAAGAATAATATTTCTGCAATGTCATGCCTGTTGTCGTCATGGCGTTCAATGCCAGACTTAATTTCGGTTACTAATTGTGCTGTCGTGTTTACTGCAGCCATGTGCATCTGCTGGAGCGAGGGAGAGTCTCCTGCTCTAGACAATGATCCTTCTGTTAAAAGTAGAGAAATAGAGGTACAGGGCAGTGGAATGATCAGGGAATGGGAGAGGCTCTGTACTCCCAGCTGGACCAGTGCTGTGACACCAGAGGCAGCGCGCCTTGGTTTGACTGAACCCTTGAAGGCGTTCAATTAAAAAAAAAAAAAAAAAAGCTTATTTTGCCAGGGATTACATAGGCTTAGTTTTTCATGTTGCTCTGCTCTCTCTAATATTTCCTACAATACTTAGAGGTAGAATACCAGAGCTGCTGCTAATGCTGTTTGAAGACATGGCTTTAGCTCCAGCAATAATTAGTTGAAGTCTGCTTTCCTGATCCTGAATAAAAGGTTAGCTGGGGTTCTTGAATGATTCTGTAGGGTGACAGATCCTGTTTCTATGCATCCTGTTTCTTTTGACTCTTCTTTATATAAATTCTCCTTCTTTCTTTACACTCTTTGTTTTCAACAAACTGAGATTTCAGATGGGAAGTGTACTTTGCTGTGCATCAGTTTTGACCAGTCAAGCAGATAATCAAGCTTCTGTGCTGCAAGAACTCATCCACTTGGGCTACTTCCTAATTTTCTGACTAAAGCAAATGAAAAAATCACCTGAAGTCTTCATGGAATGTCCTTTGGTGAGCTTTGCATGAAGCCAGAGGGGCAGTAACATTGCAAACACCACCCTCACCCCCACTGCTACTGCCCCTGCCACTGCCATTGCCATTGCCATTGCCATTGCCATTGCCATTGCCATTGCCATTGCCATTGCCATTGCCTCACCTCCATCTCTCTTTCCTGCTGCCCTCTAAGCACAGCTGAGAACCCCAGACATGCAGGAGAGGAAATACTGGGTCCTGGAGGCAGAGAGGGAAAGAGCAAAGTAGCTTTGTGCCGTGTTCTGAATTACACATACCCGGCAAGTGCCGGAGGTACAACTTTTCATCCTGCGAAAATTCAGGAGGGGTGATTTCCCTTCTGTTCCCGTTCTGTAGTGAGGCTGATTGTGCAAGATCACCTGAAAGGAAGCCAGAGGACTTTCCCTTTGGTTGTGTGCCTCTGAAAAGGGAAGATCTCAAGGAGAATTTTCAGCCTTGTTCATGATTCTACCCTGAGGCACTTGATCCTGAGCTGCTGGAGCTGCATGGCACTGGGTGGCATTGCTGCAGACTGAGTCTGCTTTACTCCCCAGTTTCTTGGACCAGCATCTCCATTTCTGTTCGAAAATTCTCCAGAGGCAGCACTACGGTTTTTTACAGAATTGGTCTTTGCCATAGATATCTGCATTTCTGTGCTGAGGAAAAACTCTCTGTGCAGGATCTGCACCTGGGCCAGGCAGCACTGTGTGCATGCCAGATACTGAAGTGGTCATAGGGAGCCTGAAATCGAGGCAGAAAAATAGCAGATTCATGGTATATATCTATGCCCAAATAGCCAGCAGCACAGCAGAGAGATGGTCTGACTTGCAGAAGGGAGTGTCTCTGGAAGCTCTGCCAGCAGAAACATGGCACTCTCACTCTTCACCTGAAAGGATGCCAGCACCTCGTGTTTTGGTGTGCCCAGTCTTTGGGATATTTAGCAGGCAGCACAAACTTGCTGATGTGTGAACTTGCCCTCCTCATGCCAATGAAGAGGTTTGGCTGGTCTGCTTCTCTCAGCTTCTACAGACATCCAGATACCACTGCACACTTGGCAAAAGCCTGTGTGTGCTCCTGCCATGGAGCAATGACACACAGTCTACTCTGCATGAGTTATGTTGTGATGGTTTATTATGTCTAGTGGTGACTAAGGCTTAGAAGTTCAGTGAATCACTTGAACCCTACTGGGGCAAAAAGATTCCTGCACCAGGAGCAGTTTTCTAAGCCCTCACAAAAACATTGAGTGAGAGAAAAAGAGGCAAAATGTGAAACATGCCATGAGTGCAGAGGTGGCATTCAATACCCTTTGCTGAAGGTAGAGTCCTGCAATGTTGTGTGGTGGTCAAACATCCAGAAATGTATCTTTCTTGCTTCAAAATACATTGAGCAAACAGGTAAGGGATTGTAAGGATGCTTGTGGTGCACTGAGTCTGAGCCTTACTCTGGTTGGAAGTACAGGACAGTCCAACCCACATCTTGTTTAACTTGTGTGGATGTAGTAACAGCTTAAAATGAACTTAGTGGAAAAGATGGCACCGTGCACTAATTATAGCAAGTATTTTGTACAGGATAGAATTAGCCCTACCAACAGCAAATATCTGCATGCCATCCTAAGGTAAAAATTGAAACCCAGAACTCTTTTGAAGAAGAAACCTGGGTGAGGTCCATTCATTTATTGCACTGAAGTCTCTGGTCCTTGGCCAGTTTGGCCCTGCAACAAGTTTGGCCCCAGTTAAACTTTCAGGTTGTGCTTCAGTGAGATGTACAGATATACTCAACTTGCAAGGAACATGCGTATGTCATTCCCTGGAAATTGTCAGGCACATACACTTAATTAGACATATATACCTTTGGATTATATGTTATAATGATTAAATCCTTACTAATGACTCTGATAATTAATGGGTAGCCAAAAATTGTTATTTCCCCATGTCTTAAAATAAAACGGCAATGTTTTGAAATTAAATTATTGAGTAGGAGGTGGGTGTCAAAATACATGTTTAGTTACATGTGGTGAGGTTGGCAAGATACATTTTCAGAAGAAGTAATCTAAAATTAGGTCTTAAAGACACAGTTAGAAAGCTAAATAAACAGCAAGGCTGTTCTAAGGCTGAGCACCCATGAGGTGCCAGGCAGGTGTACCAAATACAGATTTAAATGCTTGGATCCTCATTGAAAGACAATACCAAGATCCCTTGAGTTCCCTTGATTTCCCAGCAGAGGTCTAGGCCTGAGCATCCACCACACAGCCAGGTACCCTCTGGGTCTCTGAGAGCTGACAAGGCTCTCCTGGAAGTGTGAAGCCAGTGTGATGAGCAGAGGAGGCACAGGGACTAAGGTAGGCTGGAATTTTTATGCATTTATGATGGGGAAACATATGTTTCTGCTTCCAGTTTCAAAATCCTCACACATTTAGATTTGTTCTACGAGTGGCGCGGTTTAATGGCATCCTTAGAGATTCCTGTTAAGTTTTCACACAGAGAGCTGCCTGTGGTTGGTGATGTTATCAGGAAGGAGGATGTTGCCTCATCCCTGCCCCAGCCTTTATAGCAGTACCCACTGGTGTCTGGGGAGCCTGGTCCAGGAACAGGAGATGGACATGGAGCTTTGCATTTACTCACCCTCTACTTTCCCACTGAAGCACAAACGCGCCGACGTGTGCGCATATTCCTTTGCTCACACAGCAGCCTGCCTCCTGCTTGCCAAGCCCATCATTTCAGCTCCCCAGAGAAGGGTGGGATACTGATGCAAGAGGCTGCATTAGATGGCTGCTCCCCTCCCTTGAACCAGAGTCTGATGACATGTCTGCTGAAATGCGTCAGAGGGTTGGGGAGAGAAAGCGAGAGTGACAGCAAGGCAAGTCTGGGTGGAGGGACTTGGTTTTAATTAAAACAAGTAAGGCTGTGTTTTCCAAGCCCCAGATTGCAGTTGAGCCTAGCAGTAGCTGCTGAGTAAAAGTGGATTTTCAGGTGGCTTGGCTGTTTTCCAAGGGATCCTCTGCTGTGGGAAATCTGGGATGCCAGGGCACATTTGGCTGGGGATTGGTGGGGTGCTCAGGCTGGAGGAGACTGCTGCAAGGGCCTGAGGTGGGACTAGGCAGTGAAACTAAGCTGACAGCCCCAAAACTTTTCAGTTGCAGACCAGAAATGGCATTTTCCTGGCTGGGAATGTGGGTTTTTTTCACTCCCCTTGGTCAAAAGGATAAGCCCACAAGTCTTACACTATTCACCAGTCACTGGGAGGCCCTGGGAAGGTCCTGGTCCTGCCACTAGCCATGTGGCAACACACTTGACTTCTCCATGTGTCTCTATCCCCACCCAGCTCATCACTAGTAGTGACTTCACACTGCCCAAAGACAAAAACTTTCTCTTTGTACGTTTTTATGTGGCATGGAGCATCGTTCTTGTTAGAACCCCCAAGTACTACCATGGCAAGAGCGATGCAAGAGAAGCAGAGGAGATGTCACAGAGCCTCCCACAATCTCCAGCAACTTTCCCCTCTCCCTCCACCCTGTCCCCAGCAGTGACATGTTCCTCTTGCATGGGATAAATTGCTGCAAGAGAGAGCTGGGTGTTCAGCTTGCTGCTTAACCTCAGTATCTAAACCTTTCCCAGCTTGGGAAAATGATGGCATTCTGTCCAGGACCCCTTTTATTTACAAGTGGGATTTGTGTTTGAGACAATGGTCCCTTTCTCAGGCACACCCATGCTGTCCTTGCTGAGATGCTTTCTCTCTGCTGTCATTCTGGAGTTGCTGGGGATGGACATTGCTGTGCATTTGCTTTATGAGTCATGATCTTCATTGTGCTGTATATTGCTCTGGAAGCCAGCTCAAACTCCACAGAGAAATACTCACACTACTCCAATTCATTAAAAAAAAAAAAAAAAACCAAACCAAAACAAAAAAACCCCACAAAAAAAACCAAAAAAAAATCCAAAAAAACCCTCAAACAAACAAACAAAAAAAACACCTTTGGATACCTCTGGAAAAAAACTAAAAGCTGGAGACCTTTCTGGCATTAGTTTCTGAAGATGCCTCAGGAGGAATCCACTTCAGAACTCTCTTTTTCAGGATGGTGTCTGGAGACCTCTGAGCCCCATAGAGTTATGGCAGTGCCTGATGAGGACCTGGATTCTAGATTTGCTTAATGAGAAGCAGCCAGACTAGAATGGGACATGAACTGTCACAAGCTTGTTGCTGCTGCTGAACACGATAACAGGACTGAAATTCTAGATGTTGGGTTTTGATGTGGGAAATTAATGAAGTTAATTGCTTCAAGATGTAGCATCTTTTATTTTCTTCTGCCCTCTATGCCTGCTTGGATGACAGATGCAGTAGCAGTGACACTGTTTATCAGCAAGGATGGTTAGATATCCATTTGTTGCATCCATGTGGAATCAGTCAGATCTCCTGTGTTTTTCTCTCAGATGTCTGAGCAAAGCCCTGGCAGGATCTCTTGTGTCACACAGCCTAGTTCATCTGCACAAGGACTTGCTTGGGGGCATTTCCTGGGAACTTCTCTTTGGACAAACTGATCCACCACAACTGGACACAGGCTGGCCTTGAGTCCAGCTAGAGAAGGAGAAACCCTGCTGCTCTTACTCTAAGCCTTGGTTTCCCATCTTCCAGAGGAACAGAATCCCACTTCCTAGTGGAAGGATGCCAGAGGGATGGATGGTGGGAGGTGCAGTGGCCTTGGTGTCAGGGACACGCTTGTGCTGCTCCTGGAGTATCACTGCCCCTTGTGCATGTGCCCTGAGCATGGTGACGTCCCCATCCTGCCAGCCATGGTAAAAAAATCCAACCCTCATGAGAACTACAAACAAGGATTTGTTTCCTTTTGCTTTGGTGCATGCCTGGCATTTGCCAGGAAGGTTTTAATGCATTGTTTAGATAAGAGGGAGAACCTTTCCTTGAGCCAAACCAAATCTCCTTTTTCAGACAATAGGAGGGATTTCAGGGAAGTGAGCTGATGGTACAGGTCCAGGGAACTTTCTCAGCTGGAGTCTTTACTGCGAGGGAGAGCTCAAAGTTTCTTTTCCCTTGTGGGTAAAAGAGCATGAGAAAATAGTTGCAAGGCCAGTCAATGCCCCCAGGTGCCTGTTCCCAGGTAGCTTGTGTGGGTGACCTTTTGTGGAGAGGCTGGTCTGGAGTGAGGGATGTCCCCCAGTCAGGGTGGCCCTGGGTTTCCCAGCTGTGGAAAAGAAGCTTTTTCCCTATGATTGTGCAAAATGTGTTCCCCACACAGACCTCCCGAGGGGGTTGGGCCTCTTGTCGCCTGCCTTGTCCTTGCCTTTTCACTCCCTCCTTTCTTTTTGGCAGCTGGACAGCAAGGGAATTCCTTCATTAGCTTGCCAGTGGCTTGGAGGTAAACTCCCTGCTGCACAGAAACCAGCACCAACTCATTACCTACCACAGACAGAGCCCTCTCACACACACAGAGGTACCTCCATGACAGGCACTGCCTGCACGTGAGCAAGTTAGTTAACACCAGAAAACCACTGCTAATTTCCTGGCTAGCCATTGGTTTGTCTGCTGGCATTTTCTACACACACACTGCTGTTTGTCCTCGAAAGCCTCTATATGCTGTACCTGGTCTAGAGGCAACACTTATAGAAATTAAAAACTTTTTTTTCTAATTTCCTAGTGATTTTAACAACCACCTAGCAGCAGCCTGGAAGGTATGTTTTGAAAGTACAGCTTTGCCAAGCTTTCAGAAAGGGTATTTAAAAGGTCTGCTTGCTGTTTTTTCTCATTTCAGGTACCTGTTCTCAGAAATGTCATATCAATCTAGGCGGATCCTGGGTCTGACCCGCTTCTTGTTTCCTTTGTTGGAGATGAACAGGTCATGGTACTTGCCAATGTGACTTTAAATAAGGAATAATTCCTTGTTGTTGCTGAAAAACACTCATTAGGTCAGTTAACTGAGTATTTACTGGGGGGAACCATTTGGACTATTAGGTGTCAAAATATAATGGCAAAAGGCAAGAGCTGGCACAGGGACTCTTAATCCCACAAAATGACATGGTTCATGGGCAGAGGAGGCAAAATCCCATTAACTGAGGTGCACAGTACTGGCAGTTCCATGTCTGCAACGTAAGACTCAAACAGAAACAGGGCTGAACATGATTTCCCTTTTGTACTCATGGCTGGAACTAGTGTAGCTAAAAGGCTTTCTGAGATCTACACTGTGAGAAATTATTCTTATCATTTTTAGTGGCTGGAAAGGAAAGGATACTGCTGGGCTGTAGTGCTCCCCTGCTAAGTGCTGTAAAAAAAAAAAAAAAAAATAAGCCTCATTCACCTATTCTTGTGCAAAACTTCATGCTCTGTCCTAAACTGGGGTGTTTGAGCTTTCTTAGAGCAACATGTTTGTGGGAAATTCATCATTGTTTGAGACTTTTAACACAGTGAGTACTGCCAATAACTTTTTAGAAACATAATTATTTCTTATATGGAGCAGAGGAGAACAGACCATGAAACTCCCCATGAGTTTCTTATTCCTGGATCTGGGAGATCCAAAGTTGGATCCCAGAGACCTGGGAGTTTTGAGTTTTCTGTGCTTTCTGACTCTGACCCCCAGGAGAGAGCTGCTTTTGACCTGAGGCCTTGGAGAAGGCTTCCAAACTTGGGTGATGGGGTAGAGTCAGGAGTGTGTAGTTAAATAGACGTGTGTGATTTCACATGGTGAAGGGCTTTAAATTTGAGTTTTTTTATAATATAGTAATAGGTATGGGACAAGATGGAGGATTTTGAAAGTTGTCTCCTTTCTGTCTTCTTTTTCCTTCTTCTTCAGGTTTTACATAGTTTTTGGTTGGACAGTGCTGCACTGCAGGTCACAGGAGTTTGGTTATTTGGTCAAAAGTATAAATAATATAGGTGTTAGCTCTCTGTTGGACTGTTTATATTTAAAAGACCTTGTAACTAGCTAGATTCAGCTCCATTTTCTCTCTTTTAGCTGGTAGCTGGAAGTGTTGCAGAACTCTCTGTACTTTAGATAAGATTTACTAAACAACCAAGTCTGAACATGAGAAATTTGTCTCTCTGTTTTTAATCCTGACTCTGAGTGAAGACAGAAGAAACTTCAGAGAAGCCACTAATTAAGTGGTGCAGATACCATGCTTACACTGACACTGCATTAGGGTGGCGAGTGGTTTCTTAGGAACTGGTTTTGGGACAGGTACTGCAGAATAGACAGTGGGATCAAGGCTGGTGATGGTGTGGTGTGGGCTGTGTGGTATGGTCAGCTCTGCAGGGAAGGGATCCTTGACAGGCTGGGCAAGTGGGACCCTGCAAACCTTATGAAACCTCAGCAAGGCCAAGTGCAATCCCTGTGCGTAGGCCAGGGCAATCCCTGAGCAAATGTTATCCTGACTGATTAATTCAGGCTTGTGTGGCCTCTGGGGTTGTGGTGGAAGCTCTTTTTGCACCTCTGCCCGGGGCACAGAGGTGTGAAATTCAACCCAGTGAATAGGATGAGGGCAGACATGCTTTGGGTCATACCTTGGAGTCAAAGTAAAAACAGCTGATGTGTCCTCAAGTCACCTCAGTGCTGCTGGTTTATTGCTGAAGGCTTACAGCTGAAGTCAAATGCTGAATGGTTGCCAAGGACAGCATGTCATTTTGAGTACATTAAATTATGGAAAAACTGCATTGCAAGCCTGCTCCTGCAGCTTTTCATTACACAAAACACAAGAAATCTCACAGCAGTGAAAACCTGTATCTCTGAGCTTGGTGGGTAGCATTCACAGCCTGCTGAGTCAGTATGAAAGACCAGAAATGCTGTCAATTTTCTTTGAAGATGAGTTAAAACAGAGGCTTCCAATGTGAAATGCTTTGTAAAACTTGTTTTCTTCTTCTGTTGTGAATAAAATAATTTGCTACTGCAGGGCTGTCCTTGAGGATGACACAGCTATAGAGTTTCATAGAGAATGGCCTGTCTTTGAGGCAAGAGGGACTATTGTTTCTGGAACTTCCCTCCCCTCAGAAACAAAATAAATTTCATTAACCAGAACATTTTTACATCTTATTTGCAGGGCTGTGTTTCAACTCTTGTCCTCGTGATCTTAATTTATAAATCACCTTTCGCATTTCCAAAACTTTATGTGGTTTGTAAATTTGCAGAGCAGTTTGTACCATAAATGGAATGCAGGTTACTCTGTATACTAAAGCAATATTATCAAGAGAAGGAAGTGTAAGTGGTTTTAAAATGTGGTAATCAATAATACATTAATTTCTGGAGTTCTGCAAGAATGCGAGTGATTGATTAATCTTGTAATAAAGACTTGCTAGTGATTTACTGTCTCACCATAAAACAGGAACATGACAGAGTTTGGTGCCACTTTATCTTGAGGAAAAGAGGAAGAAAACAAGGAAACAGAAATGTTAAGAGATTTGAAGTGTCACGTGTGTCACCTCAGGATGGGTCAAAATGTGAGGATTGTACCTTTCTAGGTCAGATTCCAGTTGCAAATATGCTAAAGGCTAGGAGAAAAGATGACTTCATGGAGTTAATAAGAGAGGGTATTTTTCTTTTTTCTTTCTTTTTTATTTTTCTTTTTTTCTTTTTCTTTTTCTTTTTCTTTTTCTTTTTCTTTTTCTTTTTCTTTTTCTTTTTCTTTTTCTTTTTCTTTTTCTTTTTCTCTTTTTCTCTTTTTCTTTTTCTTCAATCTATATATTTGCTTCCTTGAGTCAAACCAGTTAGATTCAAGAAGATAAAAGAGATATAAATTTGCTTACCAGAGGGGGAGTTGTGTGAGTTGAAGGAAGTTAAGTGAGTTAAAACTGACCAGTTCTTCTAGATCCTAACTTCTATGTAAATCATATTGATGGCTTTTGAGTCACCTTGTTCTATATGTTTTTAATCTGTGAGAAACTGCAGATCGATCCTAGTACACACAGCCTAGAGACCAGTGAGTTACCACCAAAATAACATCATTTTTTATGTTGTTAAAAATAGGGAAAACTATTGAAAAGCACAAACTTTTTCCCGCCATCCACTCCCAATTTTATTCATCTCCCCGTGGTTGAAATAAGTGTCCAGGCGAAAAACACAACATTATTTTCCTTACATTATGCCATAACATATTTGATATTTCTGCACATAAGTGCCTGTCCTTTGGAGAGAAACCTTGGTGTTGCTGTTCCTATATTACAAAGGATCTGACCTTGCCTACCATATAAAACAGCAATAAAAGCTGGGAACACAATGTCTGAATAAATAACAGGCAGTTCTGTCCCCTGAGAAATGAAGGTCAGCCTGCAGCTGTCTGGGAACGCTACTGTTTGTGGAGCCCTGCTCCTTCATCTGAAGGGAAAGATGTCCTGGGCTCTTCCAGAAAAGCAGGCAGATGGAGAGGTTGCTGAAAACTCTTGGGTTTAGAAACAGTGAGTTTTCAAGAGGATGGGACTGTTCCAAACACTGCCAGTCCTGGTTGGGGTTTGGGAGCAGCTGGGTGCAGCGCAGTCTCCCCAGAGCCTCCTTCTTTTATGGCTTCTCTCACTGTCCACGTGCAATGCTCACTGTTGATAGACTGGCCTCAGAACACTGATGAGGATCAAGGTGATGGGAAAAGAACTAGATAAATATCATTGCTCTTTGGACACAGTGGAGATGGGAGCCCAGGCATGGCTCGGAGCACAGCGCGTATGCACGAGCAGATGTGGGTGATCTGACTTACCCTCCCCAAGCATGAGCAGAGCTTGTCTTTTCTCGTCCAAGAAGGTCTCATTGCCACAGGTGGAAGTGTGGATGCCTTGTTGCAATTCTCCCTGGTGCACACTGGGGCACTGGCATGATCTCTGCTGCTGGCTGCTGCTGGGCTGTGCTGTCTCTGCCCGTGACAAGTGAAAGCTCCTTTTTAACTTCCACATGGAAAAAAAAATGAGAAAGAGTCCTGGCATTTTCAGCCTGAAAAGCAAGATATAACTGACTTTTGGTAACCTTAGTTACCTGCCAGAGATGGAAAGGCTCAAAACATTCAGTGATGTAGTTCAAAAGATGATGTTAAAATTAGTCAATTGGAGTTGCAATAAAACCCTAACAAGAAGCTAGAAGTTAAAGAAAGCAAATTCAGCTCTGCCCCACCTTTCAGCTAGGGCAAACTGGTGCAAATTGGAAGGAGTGGCAGGACAACTGTTCTCTCCTGTTCTGTTCTAGTGTAGATCACAGGGCAACTCAAAACATAGGCGGACTCCTGCTTATAAGTAATTTTATAACAATAAGCACATAGCTGACCAGGAGTGAGAGAGGAACTTGGTCATTCCCAGGGAACTGTGCCATGCCTCTAACCAGAAAGGGCTCAGTGCAAGGGAAGGCAACACTCAAACACAGTGGGATGCTTTTATATTAAGATACCTTGCAGGGAAAGCACAGGTTTGGTTGCGTTGTTCTTGCAAAAGAAGTAACTGTTGGGTTATAGCTGTGCAGGTCTAAGATGTAAATAAGGTAAGATTGTGGTGAGAGCTAATCCATTCTATTGGACTAAATTAGCTGAAGGAAGCGTCAGCTACTGCCTGTGACACAGGGTAACTGCAAGGGAAAAAATAATAAGACATTTATCTCATGTGGTCCCTTCCAGCCTTACCAGCTGTGTGATTCTGTGATTCCTCCAAGACAAAGAAATGTAATTATGGAAAATCCACTCTCTGCCAAATTAATAAGATCAGCTCCAAGGCAGCGTTTTGATGCAGCAAATTCAGCTCTTTTGGTTTCCCAGTATCAGTTCAAAAGTGCTGAGGCTGCACAACACAACGTGTTGATCCAGCACAAAACTTCCTGCTGCTCAGATCTGTCAGAAAAGGCTGAGGAGTTGTAGTTATAGGCAAAGCTTTAAGGCAAGGTCTTTCCCACTGCACCTGGTGTCACAAACATCCAAGCTGGGGTGGTATTTTCTGTTTTCTGGGTGCATTGGCACAATAAAGGTGTGATTTTGCACAGGCAAGGCTGATCCAGGCTGACTCTTAGGTAGTGGTTACCTGGTACTGATGGCTATGGAATCATAGACTGGCCTTCTGGGCAGCTTACAGATATATCCTGCCACCAGGAAGTTAAATTTAAAATAAAGATTTGGTTTGGGGAAATGACTAACAGACTTTTTTCTTTATTCCCCCTCAAAGATGACAGAATTCACCTGTTTTCATGACTGTGCTCATGTATGTATATGTTCACTAAACTCTTTGTCTTAAGCTTGTTAGAAGATGCATACATCTGAATGAACCTTGTTGTGAAACTTCTTTTATGAAAACTTTCAAGTAACTTTAAAGTAATATCCAAGCAAAAATAGATTTTTTTGTTAAGGGATGAAGATTGAACTAAGCTAAGAAACATGAGGTCAAATCATCCAATGTACAGGCAGAAGAAAGGTTCTAATCTTCACCCAAGGTGTCGTGGTGTAGCATGAGCTTTGCTCAAGGCAGTCTGTGTTCATAGTGGGAAGTTTGGAATTTCTTCTCCCATTGAGCAAACATATCTAAGTGCCCTGTTACTCTGGGTTTCACTCTGCTACTATATTGTCCAGCCTGTGAAATGAGACAGAGAACTGGGGACTGTTAAGGGTGATGCTCTGAGATGGGTTGCTCTTCCTGATAGGGCCAAACAGTATTTGGCTTCAGGCAAAAAGCTGAGAGTTTTGCTTGGGTGCAAGCTAGCAGAGCACACATTACTGCAAGGCAGATGGAATGTTTTCAGTCATCCCTGCTTGCAGCCAAAAAACACCTTCATCTTATGAATTACATACAACCTGTGCTAGATCCTTCTGCTCTGTGACTGCTTCTCCTCAGAGTTCTGGTGCCAATCTGAGGGAGGGAGGCTAACAGCACTGGAAACCTCATCCACTTTCCTGCTGTTGCTCTTTATTTTATGTCCCTGTGTAGATACCATCTGGGACTAGGCAGGCAAAGGAAAAACAGTGCTGACACATCTCAGCTTTGCAGGTATTGGAGAGGCTCGACCATAAACAGCTGTTACCACAAACCACACTCTGCAGCCTTGAACTTGGTGCTGTGACTGATGGGCAGTCCACCCCAGTGCTGCAGCCAGGACTAAATTCTCCCATACAGGACATTCTTCTCCAGCCTGAGGATCCTGCTCAGGGTGCCTGAGACCTCTTACACTGCAAATTTTTTTAACAAGTAGATGAATAACAGCCAAAGTCTGGAAAAACTTATGGAAGACAAATGAACCTGCAGAATTTTCATCCATTTTTGTTCCCTGGTAAAAAGAGAGTGTGAATTTTAAACCAGGTCCAGGATTTTCCTTTGACAGCCTTTAGTGGAGGCATCTTCCCATGTCTCCTTGGCACCACAGCTGGCTCTGCTCAGCTGGTTCCCAGAACACTCTCACTTCAGTTCTGGGGTTTTTCTTGGCCATAATTGTGGCCAAGAAAGTAATTTCCTGGACAATGTTGGAGTTACACTGGTGCTCAACATGGAGAAGGAGAAAAATTGATCTTGTGTTAGGACTGGACACTTAGAAATAGTGTCAGATAACATCACAAGCTGCAGGAAACGCAGTGAAAGTCATATCCCTGTTTCGATTTCCATGCCCTGTTCAGAGGTCAAAACTGCCCGACCTTGCGCAGTGCAAACTCTGGGACTTTTCCTGGGAACTGATAAAGCTGTGAAATTTCAGTGTCCTGGAGAGAGCCTGGGACAGTGCCTGGAGCCTACAAAGCTCCTCCTACCCCCAAGGTGATGGGTTGGAGGGAATGGAATAAGGTGCCATGTCCCTGCACTGACACAACTCAGCCTAACACCTCTCTGCCTCCAGGGACCACCTCCAGCTTTGCTCCCTGGGGGAATCTGATCTGGGGCAGGGGTGGGGGGAAGCAGAGAAACCACACCTTTTCTGAGAAAACAATGAGATTCCTGAGATTGCTGAGGGCACAGCACACCTGGGGAATGGAGGCATCATGCACCTGAGAAGCCACTTGCATCCCCGGGCAGATACTCATCCTGCCAGCCTGCAGCTGATTGTTGCTGGGTGAGGGAAAGAAGCGTCTGTGCAGCAGCAGCACCACCCTGCTGATCCATCAGGGGTGTATTAGAGAGGCTGAGTAGCTCAGAGAAGTCATCTGTAAATCCAGTGTCATTGCTGGGGACTGGAGAAGGAAGTTCCTCACTTCCCCTGTGGTCCTGTCCTGCCAGTGTATTGGGGTGAGCCCAGCTGGCTCTTGGGCACTGTACACCTTGGCAGTAGTTCTCTCCATCTAATTAGACTTAAAGGGCAAGGCTGCAGTCTGTTAATAATCCTGACTTAATTTCTCCCTCTCCTGCTATCTGGCACTGGGCATATAATAAAGAAAGTAAATGTTTGCTAAGTGAGGAAGTGGGGCAGGTGAGTGTACATCAGTGATGCTTTCTGGAACACGTGTGGATTGGTGGCATTAAAGCTACTGAGTTCCTCAGTACCTTCTGTACAGAGTACAGGAAATTGCAGGCCAACCTCTGCATATGTTTTGGGCTGGCATTTGACTGCAATCCTACCCCACCAATGGTCAGAGGAAATCTGTGTGTGTGAGAGCTGCTGTAGATTTACACAAGAGGCTCTGACTGTATAAAACAGATTTGGGATGCCAAGGCAGGACTTGAAAGGAAAAGAGGTGCCCTAATCCAGCACCCACTGATGAGGATAAGATTACTCTGCTGCTACCAAATCATCAAGACACCAAATCTCAGAGTCATGCACACAGGAAAAATTTAATCTCTGCTGTACCTAGAAGCACCTTGGCCTCAGTTGTAGGGAACCTGAATGGGGTGGCATTGGAGCATCTGAAAATCTCTACCTTCATCCCTCAAGAGGTCTTGGAGTGACCTGTAGGTACTCTTCTGTTGTATCAGCAAAGTCCTATAGCTCATGCCTTGGCTGTGCTCAGCTCACTGGCATAGTTGTCTCCTGAAAGAGGTGCTGGTGGTTGGTAGCCCATGCAGCTTTGGATCTGGCAGTGGATGTTACCTCACTTCTCTCCCGCTTCTTTCCCTGTGCTTGGGGAAGGGGGTCTTCATCCACTCCGTTTGTGGTGGCCAACAAAACTAAGTAATGCTTCAGGGGATAGAATGAATTCCCTCTGCTCATGGCAAAATTAAAAAAAAAAAGAAGAAGAAAATTTTACCTGATCCCTAATAAGGGGAAATATAATCTATATTTGGCCTTGATTTTTTTTTTTTAACAACTGAACTGTAGCTTCTTAACAACCTGTTATTTCCTATACTTATGTACATTCTTACGTTTCAAGTGAGCCTCGCCCATTCCTTTAGGCTGCATATTTTCCATTTTAAGATTTCCTGTTCAAGCTAAAGGGCAAAGATCTTTAAAATATCAGCACGAAGCTGAGCTTACTTGCAGCGTGGAAAAGTTATCAGGCTGCCAGCTCTTGGTCAGGCTGTCGCACTTTCTCCTTATCAGAGGAACAGGTTCCAAGTTCAATGTCTTTGACTCTCTAACTGATGTTCTGGACTAAAGTCCTGACTGTGTGGGCAGCCAGGCAGGAGACAGCAGAGTGATATGTGTCTGTGTTTGATGGCCATTATTGTTATTGTGATTGGCAGCAGGAACACAGACTTCTGTCTGCAGGGTGTTACCTTTACTTTCTTTACCTTCTCTATTTGCCTGCATCTACTCACCTTATTTTCTCTCCCTGACAGCTACAATCAGGCATGAGTGAGTGGAGGGATGGGGCAGGACTGAGGGGGAAGGAGCACATGCAGTGAGTAGAAGCAGCACATAAATTTTTATTTATGCTCTAAACATTGCAAAAGATGCAATTGAACAAAAGCTGGTAACAGCTGTAGGTGTTCAACCACAGCCAACCAATAACAGCTTCTGTGTTGAAATTTGGGCCAGGGGGATGCTGGGATCAGGCATCAGTTGTCCTCCCTGGGTCTGTCCTGTATTGCCCTGATAGACAGCTGCCCCTAATCAAATTAGCATCAATGAAACCAAATTCATGATGGGGGAGGAGGGCAGTCTGCAGGGAGCTGATCCTGGAGTTGGCCATGCTGCTACTGAAGCATGTCTTTGGCAAATAAGACTAAAAATACCATGTGATGGGGAAGGAGATACTGGGATAATCACAGGTCACAGATGCTGAAAATGGTATTGGTCTAAACAGTTTTTCGACAGAAAGTGATTCTTCCCCCCCCCCCCCCCCCGCCCCCCCTTTACTTTACCTGGAATTTCTTTTGGAATATTTCCTCCTTTTTAAATAAAAATAATATTTCTGTCCCTCTCCTGGATCAAACTTATTTTCTTTCATCACCTTTTTCTTTGTGGAAATGTGCAAGAAATGAGGCAGGAGGAGAAGGAGACACTGGAAGAAGAGAGTAAATTCCCTTTCAGTCTGCTCTCCAAACATTTCCTATCCCTGTCTGCTTCTCATGGTGCCCAAATGCAGCTGGAACAAATCCTGCAGGTACCACCAAGACATGGATAAAACAATGTCAGAGACATATTACATGCAATATCCCATTTGGAAAAAGGTTTTTCCTTTATACACAAACTTTCAGGAGCACCCCTGCCTGTCTGCGTCTCCAAACCGCAGTTTTGTGTGCCACTGATGAGAAGGAGCTGGGGCTCGTACATTTGAAGAGGTATAAATGCCTAATTTGGGTATCACAGAGAGGTGAAATGCCTGGGAAAACCTGACCCTAAGCCCAAGATGTACATAATTTGCCACTGCCTCTGCTCTCTGCAAAACACAGGTATTGCTGGACACATTAGGAATCTGAGGACAAAACACAGCTAAGTGCATTTTTGCTCCTTTGCAGAGGGCAGGGAAGGGTAGGAGAGCACAGTGAGTTTTGGAAGGATGGAGGGTCACCCCTCTGGCTATATGGCAGTGCATTCCAGGAGACAGACCCAGGGAGTGCAACCCTTTCTCTGCTCTTGAAATCTACCACCTGGATTTTTAGCCCCACAGTTCTCTGAGCTCCTGGAATGCACTGCCATATGCTTTGGGCTGTCTTCTTGTCTGGTGGTAGAGACTTTGCTCATCAGAGAGCAGAGCCAGGAGGACCACAGAAGCAGTGAAGAGTGACAGGCAGATGTGCACTCATTCATGGTGACTTAGTGTGTGAATTTGGGAAGAGCCTCACTGAAATCTATGGGGCCCTTGGGCTGCAGTGTGTTTTGACAGAGGCAGGGGAGAAGGGCTTAGAGCCCTGCAACCTGTGGTGACAGCAGACATAAAAATTAGAATTCTAATTAATAAAATTAGACATTCTTAGAATGTCTGCTTGTGGAGGGCATCCCTGCAGAAGTCAAACATTCCTGCCAGAGTTCTGTATAATGCCCAAATTGGGTGAAAGGTGCATCACACACAGCTGTGCCAGCAAGATAAAGCAGATGCCCCAGGGTACCTGCAACACTGTGGATACAGCTGATGGCCATGGAGGGACAGGAAAACCCAGCCCTGTTGTGTCTGCCATGACTTCAGTGCTAAAGTGCTACAAAGGTCAGCAAAGTCATCCTGTGCCTGCTGGAGGTGCAGTCCAACCTTCTCTCTGCTTGTGGGAGACCCAACACCCCAGGGACATCCCATCCCTGCTAGGACCAAGGCAGTGGGGAGAAGGTGCCTGCTCCATCCAGCTGTGTCCCATTCCAGATGGATGAGGGTCAAAACCCTGACAGCCTCACCAGCTCAGGTCTGTTGTCACTGACAAAGTCTGACATATTCTACACAGTTTTTATTAATATTTTGTTTCAAATAATTATTTTTCTCCTTTCTGTTAATTTTTTTTTCTTCCAAGAGTGGTACAGAACTCTTCTTCCCCCTCCTTGCCTTTTCATTTAGAAAGCAAGGAACTCTTTTCCTGATACTTCTTTCTAAAATGTCTCCTGCATGTTTCCATGGTCTCATGTTTATGATTATAAATAGGGCTAGCAGGAAATGTTGAAAATTTCTGTTTCTCTTGAAATAAAAATATTTTTTACATGTCTTTACTCTAAATGACTTATTCCTTGGAAATAAGGAATAAGGAAATAAGAAATAAAAAAGAAGAGGAAGAAGAAAATTAATTTTCATTCTGGAAAATTTCCTGAGGTAACCTTTTTGTTTTTAAACAAATTTTCTAATTCTTGATACTAGTTTTTAGGATTACCCTTACTCGGGGAACTAAAATGTTTACCTCACTTCCAAATGAAACTGAAGGTAGATACCAAATTCTTGAACTTCCAATGAACTAGGAAGCCTGTGATTAGTTTAGCACAAATTGCCACACAATTATAAGTGCTGCTCTTCTTTCCCCACAAAGAATGAATTTCTACAACTACCTGGCTGTAAATGTGAAATAATCACTCTATCTTGACAGGAAAAGCAGCCCCTTAAGCCCTCTGGCTTAGCTTCAAACATGCATGAGCTGGAGGTCTAAAGCCCCTCCTGTCCCAGCAGTTTTCCTTTCACAGTGGATTTCCCTACTGCTCCAGTGTTCCCTGACCACCTGCAGATTCTTGTGCCAGGACCAGCAGAGTCAGGGCCAATGTGAGAGTGTAAAGAGATTTTGGGTGGCTCCTCTGGGTTTTCAATCCCTGAGTGTGAAGAGATCTCCCCAGAAGCTGCCTAGAGGATGTGGGGACCTGGCTGATTGAAACCCATGGGGGTGCAAATGGATGGCAGAGTGATTGGAAAATGAGGTCAGGAGGCAAAAAAAAGGAGAGAGAGGTGGTTTTCCATGCTGACCACACATTGATAGGTGGTGCAGAACTGGAAAGCCAATGTAAGGTCAGTGCAATGGCTAGAGATTCTGCTGGAGCAACAAAGGGAGCCTGTGGTGGGACAGCAGACCCTCCTGATGCTTAGTGAACTAAGTAGTATATAGTAGTATATAGATATGCAGGGGTAAATTGAGTTCTCCAGTAGACACTGAGGAGATGATAAGGCATGTCAGTAGATAATTTATTTTCATTTATGGCTCAGGCCTATCTAAGGCTGATGATAAGGTCATTGTTTCCCTTGAGTCACTGTCGTCAGGCTGTATTTGTACATTTACATGATTAAGCAGCAGGAGAATCTAGCTTTATCTTAATTTGTATTTTTATGGCCATGTCTTCCTTGCATTTGCCTCTGCTTCTGTCTGTGCCCAGAACTCGGGAGAGCTGAAATGTGTGATCAGTGCTGTGCTGACATCCCCAAATGATTTACTGCAGGGCAACACATGGAAACCTGCAGCAGAACCAGGGTTCTGCAGAACAGGCATCTCCCAAATGCCAGCCTAGAGGACAAAGTGATTATTCCACCTCCTGGCTGGTGAAAAAGATGCAGAGATTCCACTTTCTCCAAAGGTTTGACTTGTGGCATGACTACTGGATGATGAATGGACGTCAGCGGCACATGACAGACGTGCATCTGGCTGCCCTCTGCAGCAGCCTCTAACTGCCTTATGGAATGTGTTCTAGATGACTGACTCAGGGCTATAAATGTTTATTAGCCTGACGGACTCCAGAACAATCAATTAAGTCTTTATTAAAACCGTTCATGAGAGGATCCTCCACACAAAGCAGTACCAGTGAGGACTTGTCTTTCTTGGCACTCCCTGTCCACCTCTGCCAGCTGGGAGGCTCTCTGACCATGATTTCTGCAGGCTTGGACAAGCTGCTCTGAGTAATGCTGTGGTTCTGGTTAAAGTTTGTCACTACTCGATTTAATACTCTCTTACACACGTGGGAATAATGTGCGTCTCCTTTTTCAGTGTTTTATTTTTTCCCTTTCTGTCATGTGAGTTTGGATTGGAACCAATATTTATTTTTTTTAAGAAGCTCCCTATTCTCACTCATAACAGGTTTACATCAAAAGAGGGCTCTACTCCTGGTAGGGCTCAGTGAGGCAGCTCCGGTGATAACAGAGCAAACAAACAAAATTACACTACACTTCTCCTGTGTCACAGGACTCCTGGAGTGATACACAGGGCTCCACAGCAAAAATAAAGGATAATTTCAGTCTACCTGAGGGCTGACTTCCCAGATGGAGTTTTGCACGATGCACAAGACACGTTGCCTTTCTGGCAGGGCACTGCTATCTATTCTGCCAGCAGCAGTTCCCACACAGATTGCCTGTGGCTCCCATTCCCTGTGGAAGGCAGGGAGGGCTGTGATCAGCACTGGGTGCCTGGGCTGCAGAGAGTAGCAGCAGCTGGCCCAGACCCCAAGGTACATTCCCCTCCCAGGGCATGTCCCTTGCCCCCTAAGCATGAGCACAGAGGTGCAGAGAGGACAGCACACAGCCATCTGTCTTCCCAGAGGTGGCTGGGGATGTCCAGGCATGTGGGGACATCCCCCTCCACCTGCTAAGTCCAGAGTGCTGCAGCAGCTTTGCCTTGTAATTTTGAGAGGAGACAGAAAGGCAGACTCCTCAGGGTTAAATTTGCTTCCTAGGCTGAGAGCTCGGGATGCAGGAGCTGCCAAGGCATTCCCTTCCTCTAGGATGTGGAGCTGGAAGCCAACAATTTGCTTGGAACGCCTTTAGTACAAATCTTTGGGACTAATTCAGGCATCTAAGCTGATCTTATTCCACTTTTTTTTTTTTTTTCTCTTTATGTAAGTATCATTATTTTTCTTATTGGACAGTATTATATCATCTGGTCTTGGGACCAGGTCTATCTTGGAAAAATCCTCTTCAGCTGGTCCTTGCTGGAACTTCTCCCTGTGCAGCTTTCACTATACTTGAGATGTGCACCCTGACAGGTCACCCTCCATCCTAGTTTGAGTATGGAAAATGTCTCATATATACACATAACTGACCTTTATGAGGTGAGCAGTTATAAAAGTGGACATCAAAGAAACTGTGAAAGCTGAATAAAAGCCCAGGGGCTGTGATTTGACATGTCACAAGGTCTGAGATGTAGGCAGAGGAGAGTTTGGTTTAATGACCTCTACTCCCCACTCCTCCCACACAGGCAGGAGAAGTTCTGCTTTGTTTGCTTTTCACCAGAGGACTTTCATTTAGCAAACAAGGTGATTAAAAAAAAAAAAAAACCAAAAAAAAAAAAACAACCAAAAACAAAAACAAAAAAAAAAGGTTGGGGAGTATATCCCAGTAGAACTAAAAGAATTTTAAAACACTATTTTTTAGTCAACCTAGAGTTCTTTTTAAGGGTAAAAGCAAATTTCAGCAATTTTTTCAGCAAATCTTCTGGCAGCAGGATTTTGTTGGATGAGGATTGGGACAGAGGAGGCCACATGGATATACAGGGCGAAAACTTCCTGCAGGTCTCTCTTTTTTTGTAGTGGATTTTCCACCTCTCAGCTGGGAAAGTCAAAACCGTGGCCCAGGAGGAGCCTTGATGGTCAGCAGTGGAGCAGGGAGTTATTGTTTGTTACTTGCTGATCACTGATTGCCAGCTAAATCCCCGTGTTTGTGCTGCTGCTGGGAGGGAGCCAGCCCCAGGGGAAAAAAAAAAAAAAAAAAAAAAAAAAGGGACCGTGATATGTTTAACCGGGTTAATGACTGTGTAATTACGAGTCTCCCTGAGCACTCTTCCACAACTAGAGCTCTGTCACATCCTCGCGACCTGACAGCATTTTGGAAATGTAATTAAGAGGTTTGGCGGCGCTGCCGGTGTCGATCATGAGGCGTGAGGGGAGAAGAAGAGGAGGAGGTGAAATCGCTGTGAGCAGTCCAGCTCCTACGAGTATCTTATTAACCTCCCTGCCAGTAAATCTCTCTGTGCAAGGGTCCTGATCGGCTTTCCCAGCTCCTTCACCATGCCAGGGGCTTCAGGAAATCCCTTTCCCGGCTGGAAAACACGGCGAGCCAGGGCCCAGCCTCTCCAGGACAAGATGGGGAACTGGGCCGCTCACAGGTGCAGTGGGCAAAGCCCGTCTCTGTGCCTCAGGCACCTTCATCCTCAAGGCAGCACCCCCAGGGAAATTTATTTGGTTTATGGATGGTAAACACGTCATGAATAAGAGATTGTGCTCATCACAGAATCCCAGGATGGGTCAGGTTGGAAGGGAACACAGTGGGTCATCTGGTCCTACCTCCCTGCTCCAGCAGGGTCATCCCAGAGCTCTTGGCACAGGATTGTGTCCAGGTTCTGGAATATCTCCAGTGAGAGAAACTCCCCATCCTCTCTGGGCAGTATGTTCAATGTTTGGTCATTGCACAGGACAGAAGTTCTCCCTCACATTCAGGTGGAACTTTCTGGGCATAAATTCCTGCCCTTTTTTCCCCCCCCATTGCTCCCTACAGAGGAGGGCCTGGTCTATGCTCTGAGCCCTCCCTGCAGACAGGGATGAGATCCCCCTTATGCCTACATCCATCTATCTATATATTTATCAGAAATATATATGTATGTATCCATATATATGAGGAACACACTCATGTTTCTGGTCCTTTCTGGTGGCTAAAAGGAGCAATAAGTAACAGGTTGAATCATACATTCCGTTCTTCTGTTTTACTCATGCTCCCTCTCAATCTTCCCTGACTCTGCTTCAATGCTTCCCCCCCCCCACATACCTTTTCTCTTCCCTCAGGTTCTGATTCATTTAGCAATGGAATCACTTGGGCCTCTGAGTTCACCCTCTTCCTTTCACTGAAGACATGTACAGCCACCACTCCCAACCTCATACAAGTAGCAATTGCCTCACTGCTATCCAAAACAATTTACTCATGTGGTGGAAAATTGTGACACTTGTGAATTTTGTGACTTTCTTTCTTTCTTTCTTTCTCTTTCTTTTTTTCTTCCTTCCTTCCTTCCTTCCTTCCTTCCTTCCTTCCTTCCTTCCTTCCTTCCTTCCTTCCTTCCTGGAATCCTTCCTGGAATCCTTCCTGGAATCCTTCCTTCCTTCCTGGAATCCTTCCTTCCTGGAATCCTTCCTTTCCAGGAGACACGGGAGCTGCAGCTGCTTTATTATAGTTTGCACTACCTTTCAGCTAGCTGTTAAATACTCAGCACACTCCACAGGAGCCTGCTTACTGCTAATATTTCCACATTTCTTCCCACTTCTCTGTAAGAGAGCTCTTCCTTTTTCAGTATGGCAAGAGGTTCCAGCTGCTGTTAAGGGATGAGTTTTTCACCTTGGAAGGCCTGTGTGAGTCTTGCAAGGGAGATATTATTTATAATTAAATGGCTGGGGGGATTCAGCTGTATTTTTTGTTTGGCTAGGTTGAGGGTTGATTTGGGGTTTTTTTTTGGGGGGGGAGTTTCTTGGTTTGTTCTTTTCCTCCCTCACATGCACGGGTACATGCCACAGCAGTGGTAATTTATTATGCTTGCTTAAAATGTGTAGCATTCACTGTATTTCTCATTCTTTTTGTAATTGGATTGGGCATATGCTTATGTGGTATCCAGATAAGCAGGAAGTTAGCAAACAAGCACATTAAGTTAAATTCAGTGTAAACAAAATGCATCAGCAACTAATTTAAAATGATGCAAAGGTCCAATGAGCATGTGCTGAATTTTAAAGGTACCTGCAGGTGCAGCTGACTCTTTATTTTGGTGTTCATGACTTGACTGGAAACCAGCCCATGTGAGGTCACATCAGAGAGGCTTTACCCTGGCTTCTGCTTCTTCTTCTTCTTCAACTTCTTCTTCCTCTTCTTCTTCTTCTTCTTCCTCTTCCTCCTCTTCTTCTTCCTCTTCCTCCTCTTCCTCCTCTTCTTCTTCCTCTTCCTCCTCTTCCTCCTCTTCCTCCTCTTCCTCCTCTTCCTCCTCTTCCTCCTCCTCCTCCTCCTCCTCCTCCTCCTCCTCCTCCTCCTCCTCAGAAGTCAAGAGTAAAACCAGTCTCTAACTGGGATAAATCTGACTGAAGGGTGAAGAGGATGATGAGAGCGCCAAACAATACACCACCACCCCCATTTTGCAGGTTTGAAACTACTTGAAAATCACACCTGCAAGGGTAATCATCTAAATGTCATGAAGGTGCCTAATTCCCAGAAATTTCCACAGGAGATAGGATGAGGGCACTCCAGAGGATGCTGCCCTGAGGAGGCACTTCAAATGCCACTGTGGAAAAAAACCAAAACACTGGACAAAATCCCACCAGTGCAGTTGCATAGTGTTGCTTGCTGAAAAAGAAAAAAAAAAAAACAACCAAAAAAACCCACAAACCAAACAAACAAACAAAAAATTCCAAACAACTGTTTCACTGAAAACTCGTTGGCAGCTTTAAGTACTCATGAGGTGTTGTAAGCAACCTGGGTTATCTACCTCTGCAGTGTTGTCATCTCTAGGATGTATCATGTGATAAAAAATTTGTTCTAAGGTACCTTTCACCAAGCATTAAAGTCTGGGAATGGTAGTCCATTGCAGGAGGAAGCAAATGTGTTCTGACATAAGGTGCTGAGGCTGTGGGCTTTGGCAGAGGTTGGCAATGTCCCTGCTGCAGTTCAGAGTGATCCCAGGGCTGCTCTGATGTGTGCCAGGCTTTGCTGAAATGCTCAGACAGGCCATGACTTTGCCTGTCTGACCCTAAACACAGAGAAGAAATCAGCTTCCTGCACTTGGGAAATCTCTTACATGGCTGAGTGGAAGGTAAATGAGCCTTGGACGTATCTTTCAAGGAACTACAAGGGCTGGATTGAGCACTGTGAGGGGAAAAGGAATCCAAACCTGGTCTCTCCAGTTACAAAGGACAAGATTCCCCTTGTTTTGACAGGAAGCAGGAATGTGGCTCTGCTTGATCTTACCCATGCCTTAACAGTGCTGAAGTGTTTCCTCTCAATTTTTTATTGCTTAAAAATCCCAAACACACAAAAAACCAACCCAAAACAACACCCCCCCAAAAAAACCAAAAAAAAAAAACCAAAAAAACACCCACAAAAAACCCAAAAACAAAAACAAAAGCAAAACAAAACAAAACAACACCAAAAAACCTCCTTGACTGGTCCCTGGAGGAGGAGGAAGCCTTCTCCACAGGAACAAAATCTTTTCCCCCAATCTTCACTCCTCACCATATTAGCTTCCTACTGATCATCAGGAATAATATAAATTATCAGCTATTTTCTTATCAATAAAGATCCTTTTCAGTGTAATGAGGTGTTTGGCTCAGCTATGTCAGGACTTGATGAAGCAAAGGCTGATGTTTCTCTAAATCCTGCCCAGGGCAGTAAAAATAAAGCTTGTTCTAAGATTTCAGTCAATTTCCTTGCTTCCTTACTCCTAGAAATCTTGTTTTGGGCATACCTAGGCTGTGAAAATTCCTTGTTTATCCCTGCAGAAATCCACTAACAAAGGACTTATATTTAAGGTGACTAACTGAGAATTTTGCTGGTTTCTTTCATTTGTTTCTTCTTGTTGTATAATGAGCGTCTGACACCATAGTAGTCATCATTATTAGAGTGAGGGCTTTTCTGTTTTCTTTGTTCATTTAAACAAAAAAAAAAAAAACAAAAAAAACTTTTAGACCTTAGATTTAGATTGAAGGCTGTCCTCCCCCTCCTCACACACACACACTTTGTTGAAGGATTTTTGGAAGGTCTTAGGAGCAATTACTGTGAGTTCTTAATGCCATAATTGAAGGTGTTGAATCTTCAACAAAGCCTGATTTTATTAAATTTGTGAAGTAGCCCTGACATTAAATAGTTGTTAACAACAAACAAAAAAGCCTTCTCTGGTGGTTTCACTTACTCTTTTTTTTCTTTTTTTCCTCCTTCGTGTATATTTTTGGCAATTTTTTGCCTGCAAGTGGCACTGACACAAAACTCCTGCCCCAAAGAAGAGAGGAAATGCTGTTCTGTGTCTGCAGCAGAATTTGGGAGAAAAAAAAAAAATCAGCCAAAACCATACCCCCCTCAATAATCCAACCCACCAATGTATTTCAAGAAGTCTTTGGAAGATGAAGCTTAGCTCTGAAAATCAGACTTTTGCAGCTGACCCTCCCAGAACGTAAAACCTATGTCTGTTTTCAGCCCATGAATGCACATGCTAAAATGTTTGCCTCTTTTTAATTTTTATTTATAAAATCCAGTCCATAACAAGATTCATCTGTTCCACCAGGCTTTTTAGTAGCCAGAAGGGCTTTTTATTGTTGGCGAGCATGAGTTTACAAGGGTGGAGGATCATCTGGTTTTGTGGCCAGCTGTTGGCCATTGTTAGGGAGTATTTAAAACTCTTTGTACATGTGCCCAGATATGTGTTTGAGGGGCGTGCCATTAATCAGCTTCTAACTATGGGAATAATGATGAGACATCTAAGGAAGACATTTCAAAGTTATTAAAATAGCATTCAGGTGGGGGAAGCCTTTACTTCTTCTGCAGACCATCTCACAAATGTCCAGGAATGATGTTCTAACCAACTCCCCTGCCACCAACACTCCCCCAGTCCCATATACACACAATATTGTCCTTTAAACAGTGCTGTCTGTACATCTCCTGTACTCCTGGAACTTTGGTTCCGTAACTTATTGTGGCTTCGTGGAGTTCAGTGTGTCAGCAGAGAGCCTCACAAATGTTGCTTGTACTGAAAGGTTTCAGGTAACATGCTTTGCCTCTCATTTGCTTGGGAGAATATCTGTGCCAGCAACCAGCTGGGACAGGGCAGCTGGTGGATATGCAAAGGCTTGATTGGATGTCTGAGCAATGAAAAAATGCTGTTTACTGATTCTTCACATACTTACATGGCCATGTTGTCCTAAAATTTACAGCCCACCAGCTGGTGGCCATGGAGGTCTTGTGGCATCTGGAAAAGGCTTTCCTCTCTTCTGCCAGGGTAAGAGGTACTGTTTTTGGGAGGGACCACACAGGAAAAATCCTCAAAGGAGCGGTGTGTCATCCCTGAGATGTTCTTGCTCTCTGTCCTGGCTTCCAGCAGCTTTTGGGGTTTCCAGGAATGGCCCTGTTTATATTTATCACTGGAAATCCTGCCACCACAATGCACACAGTTCACTCTGACCCTGGCTGGTGCCAGCTTCCTTCAAGCCATGAGGAAGGTGCACAGCTTGTACCACAACTTTCTGCTGCCAGCGGAGTGGCTTGAGTAGATCCCTGTAAGTGGCATCCAAATAAAATAAGATAAAAAGCAAGTTCTTGGCAATTCCAAGTTCTAGAACATGGGAGTGCTAAAATTTGAGGAGATAAAGGACCACACTTCTATGTCTGTGCTGAACACTGCAAGGTGTGACCTGCTGCAAATGCCTGTGTTTGAGTTCTGGTTAGAAACTGAAAACTTAGAAACTCACTGGGATGGGAATTATTTGTAGAGCAGACCCAAAGAGGCTTAAGGATGGCATGAGACCATCATCTGTAAACTCTTGAATTTTGCATAGATGTGTTCAGTGTCCTTTCCAAAAACCTATGTTTGCATTGGGGACTACAAAGGACAAGAGCAAGTATCTACCCTGTGGATTGTAACAATGCTTTCTAAGTTGTTGAAGCTTGCGTACTTTTGCTAAAATTTGGCAAGTCTAAGGAGCCTTTTAAAAATCACTTTGAATAGGTTATAATGGTTTTATATTGTCACAAAAGACTTAGGACAAGTACCTGTCTGCTGCATGGGGACATTTCCCAAGAGTCTGAAAGACTCTCAGGTCATGCTGTACCAATTTAAGCAGTGGTCTTCTCCTGATTCTGCTTTAATATTGTCAGCTCTTGGGTTTTTAAGCTTATTACTCAGACTGTCCTCAAAAAACATAAGATTGAGAAATCACGAGGTTTTTTTTAAAAAAAGGGTAAATTGTGTGGTTTTTTTCTCAGCCTTGAGGGTTTATGTTTTCAGTCTTTTCTCTGCCACAATACCGACAAGAAACTTACTTCTAAAACACTGGAAATAGTGAATGTTTGTGTAATCACATGACTCAAAGAAGTAGGACCTTAGGAGAAAAAAAACCCAAAAAAATCAAAACAAGACCAGAACTGAAAACTTACGATACGATCTCTAGGAGATTGTGATAAAATCTTCTGGAGATGAATTTTCCAAATGATCAAAAATAAGACATCAAGTAAAAACAAAAATTGTGTGTTCCTATTTTCCCTCTCTGAATAGAAATCACACGGAGATTTTAGCAAATATGAAAAGTGGGGAAAATATGTTTAAGAATCAGTCCACAGACATTAAGTTGATGTTTTGCCCTTCACTGTACACCTTTATCCCTGGACATGTTTTAAGCCTTTTTATTACCTTAAAATTGAATAAGAGAAACATTAAACTTGATGACCAGACATTTATAAGGTGTGAACCAGTGCAGTAGCATTGCAATCGAGGGCTCAGGTCACTGAATGGCCTGGCTTCATAAGCTATTCTTGTTGGGTTTTGCTCTTTTTCAGCTGCTACTGGGGAGAATATGTGAGCCCAGTGTTTGCAAATAGTCCTCAGATGAACCCACAGAAAGCATCTCAGTAACTGTGTTAATGTTACCTACTCCAGATGTCCTCCCTGGACCAATAGACTGTCAAAGAAAATATCTTTATAGCTTGCACAGAGAGCAGAATCCAGCCCTTGAACAGGCTCTCATGAAGAACAAATAGCGAGGCACGATTTTTGCCTTTATATTCAAATGCATGCTATTGTTCTGTAGTTACATAAGCCAGCCAGTCAGAGGACAGAAACAACATCATATGACTTATGTAACTAACCATTGCCCAATCCTGCAATGAGATCTGTGTGGCCAGGCCCCCCCCATGCAAAGCCCCATTGAAGTCCAGACAAAGATCACTCCAGGGTTGGAACCCAACATGGTAGAATTTATGACTATTTGCAACAAGCCACTCACGAAAAAAAACTGAGAATTAATCCCTGAAGAAACGGGTGAATCTTTTTTTTTTTGTTTTTTTTTTTTTGATGAACAAATATAGTCTATTTTGTTTGTAAGAGCTTTGTGGATAATTCAGGATTCAGAAAAGAGGCAAAATCCATCAAAGCAAATAGACATCAATTTCTAATTATATGTCCGGTTCTTCAAGAGAGGCCAATACCCTTGGGCAAACAAAGAGGAGTCTGAAGAAAACAATCTTCTGAGAAACAGTCTGTTGGTTCTTGATAACTCAGAAATTCATCTGAGGTGCAAGCACTGGCTGAAATGGTTGAATTCTGCAAATGTGGTCCCAAAATTCCAAAGCTGTGGTCTGCAGTCAGATTCTTCCACAGGTCATGTGGGAAGACCTCCATGGCTGGTGGTGCTGGCGTGTTCCAGCTTCCCAGTTTGAGACACCCTGTTGTGTCTCAAATGCAAACACCGAGGATTCTTTCCTGCTGCTGCCCAACAAAACCTTGCAGGGTGCTGGAAAAAGCCTGAAATGCCGTCTTCTAAAGAGGGAGAGAGTAAAATGAATGGAAAATGGAAATATAAAACTGGGAAAAACCCAAAACTCTTCTTGTCTTGTTTTACATTTTTGACCATAACCCAAACTGGTGCTTTCCTAGGAAGAAGCCCCCAAAGTATTGGATTCACCTCAGCATCCCTGCCACCTTCTGGAACTGTAGCAGTGGAAAACTGTCCAAAGATCTAAAATTCCTCCAAGTAGTGGGGCCTTCTATAAATGCCTCAGGTATGGTGACCAGCTGACAGCTTGCCCGGCCCTCCTAAAGCTTGCCTTTTATCTAAGAGCCTGTCTGCCACTGCTCACCTGGATGCAGGTGGAAGTTTCAGGCTGGGATTAGGCTGCACACAGAAAAGTGTAAAATGACAGTGTGGTCACCAGCCTGTGGCAAGAGAAGCTTCCTCACTTCCCAGTGCTCTCCTTCAGCCTCTGTGACCAGTCCTAGCAAGCGCAGAGTTGTCTCTAGGAATTCAGGGAGGTCTGCTGCTCCCTCTTGCTCTGCCTTCCTACGGTGTTCCAGGCCACCTTACTGCAGGGTCAGAATGTTTGCTGCCAGTTTGCACCTGATCATGCAAGATAACAAGATGCTTCCAGCCCCTGGCTTCAACTGAAGAGGTAGAATGGGAAATTCTGATGGATAATCACAGCTGTTTCTGCATGAGCTGTTCTCTTGGGAGGTTGGACTGTGGCATCTGCTGACCAAAAGCCAACTGCAATGATAAGAGTCTGACAGCTATTTCTGGGTCCTGCTCCTCAGTGACTAAAAAGCCCCACCATGTTTTCAGGCTTAAAAAGTCCTTGAATTAGGTACACCAGGTATTAAGGGAGAAGTGAATGAACCACCAAGGAATTTGCTGCAATTGCTTCCTTTTGTCCACTTCCACCTCATGCCAAGGGATTACAGACAGGGGTGAAATTGTTGATGTGTTCAATTTTTCAAGATCAGACCTCTTAATAAACAACCCTCTATGAACTTGGAAGTTCCTTTCACCTACTGAGATTTGGCATAAAAAAAGAGTGTGGATGATTGAACAGGGAAATTTTTCCAAACTGAAAGGTAGGGGAGCACTCAGCACCCCTCTCTAGAGCTATGTGACTTTCAGACTTTCATCACAGACACCACTTCTGCCTTCAGCTTCCAACTCCACCATGTAGATTTGTTTATAGAAACTTTTCAGTAATATCTAAAAAAAAGGAAAAAACAAAAAACAACAACAAAAAAAAAAAACAAAAAAAACACACAAAAAACCCAACCAAACAAACCAAACACACACACACACACACACACACACACACACATAAAATCCTTCACAACTCAAAAAAGAATAGTTCTTGGTAACAAAATGGAGATAGGCCCCAGTCCTGCACACTCTTCATCACTCGTATGTTCTCCATGCAAAGACCTCATTGCTGCCACTGGAGCTGGGAAGTGCTGGAAGACTTTTTCTGAAAGCACTCAGTGTTGTCTGAGCTTTGTCCCAGTGAAATCGGTTTCAGGGCAGGGAAGAACAGATGTGAAAATCCCACCCAAAAAGGGACTGTTGTTTGTGGATCCGGCTGACCCACCACAACCACATCTCGCCTGCAGAGCCCCAGCAGCATTGTTTTTCTCGAGCAAGCGAATGTTAACCTTAGAGAAAAGAGCCCCAGACTGTTACCAGAGACACTGGCTGCAAATGCATTATTCTCCCTGTGTGTTCTCGTCCTTTTCCCATGGAAATGCTGCTTTGCAGCTGGTGCTGCTGCATCTGCCTGGGCTGGTAAACACAGCAGAGCCCCAGCATGGGCCCGAGCACTTGTCATGATCATCTCTGCTCTTTAATTACCAGCACATGCCCTGGCACGGCACGGGCTTACTGCCAGCCAGCCCTCTCCAGACAATGCCTGGGCACAGTTTTGTCTGGAGGGGGTCTCTGAGGGACAAGGATGAGGACAGTGGTGTGTCTGGCTGTGTGGACATGGAAGGAAGGTCCTGGCCCCTCTGAGTTACCTCTGCTTGTCCAGAGCAGGTTCAGGCTCTTGGAGAAGCTGAATCACAAAACCTGTTCTGTCAGTAGGCTTTGGATGTACTTCTCTCATAAATTTCAGCAAGAGGGACGGTTTTAAATCCCTCCCACCTCCCCGTCAGCATTCAGAGGCTCCATCACATATTCTGCCCTGGGGTTTTTGTTTGCTGAAATATTGGTTCCCTCCCTGTTCCCCGCTCCTGTCACTGAAGTTCAGATTATCCTAGACCTCTGGCTGACAAGTGTTTGCAGCACAGTTTTTCTTCTGGATTCCTGAGGAAAATGATCTGGAGTAGGTTTTGGTTTCTGGTGTCAGATGTGATCCACTACCCTCTTTTGAAGGCCCTTTATCCTCCCTTGGAGTTCTCCTCCTAGGGTTCCAGCTGTGTCAGTGCTTTGAGTTTGCTTGGATGCCTAACCTGGGCTGAGTTAAAATATATGAACACTCAAAACCAATTACAGTTCCTGTACCGAGCACCCTTTGTTCTAATTACAAAAACTCCAGGAGGCTACAGCAGATCTGTCAGCTGAGGCTGGGAATACAAATGCTTCTTTCTCTTTTTCTCCCCACTCCTCTTTCTTCCTCCATGCCTTCCCCCCACCTCCCCTTCTCTAGAAATCAGGGAGGTGGAGGGGCAGAAATCTCAGCAGGAACAGATTGAATACATTAACATTTGGTCGGTTCTGTATTGTTCTTTAGTGAGACCACAACTTATGAGGCAGTTTTAATAAATGTCTGGTCAGGGGCCAATCAAAAGCTGCCAAAAATGGGTGTAGGGAAGCCTGTTTCCCACACAGTCTGCTCTTTCCCACCCTAATCACTGGAAATAAGAACGCCTAATAACCAAATGCCTTCTTTTCCCTATTTATCTCCTCACTCTCGGGGATTTTGCAGCCCATCATTCCTAGACATGAACAAACCTAACTCTCCACTCCAGCAGCTCCTCCCCCAAGGCAAACTGAGACCATGCTGTTGGACCATAATCTAACATATGTTGAGGGCAGATGCTCATCTGGTGTAAATTATCCTAGGGCTGCTCAGTTCAATGGAGCTCCAGTAACTGAGATTGGCTGAAGATCGTACCTTTGTTTTATTTACATTTGTTGAAGGCAGTTCCTTATAGGACATGGATGTGCAAGGACTGGAAGTTTTCTCTGCTTGATTGCCACTTTTGGGGGAAACACTGAAATGTCTAGATGTGTTTCAGCCTGCTTTCAGATGGAAAGTTTTATGGAAGACTTAGCACAGCAAGTCCCTTTCATGCCAAAGAACATTTCTTTCTCCAAAGGTGAGGTGGTGAGGAGGCTGGGCTCTGCCTCAAAACATGAGGGAAGCTAAAGAGGGAGAAATTACAGTAGTGACAACTAAAAAAGCAAACCTGGCTTCTCCAAGCTGCAACTTCCTTAAAAGAGGCTGAGGGGAAGCAGAGGTTTATTCACTGTCCAACAAGGGGTGCTTCCTGCTGGGCAGCTGGCCTTGTCTCCAAACCATCATGCCTGGCTGTGACAACAGGAGGTCTTCCATGAGATTTGACTCTCTTGTGCTGGTGTACACACCCAGAGGGAGAGAAACCGTGACAGAAACTCTTTCCATGAAATCTGCAGCCTGGAGGTGTCCACAAGTATGGCCAAAGGCAAATCACAGAAGTTGAGCATGTAGTTGAGCATGAGCAGGGCCACATAGTTGGTGAGATGCAGAGAAGTCAACTATCCTGGTATTCACCATATCTGGGTAAATAGAGCACCAGGGTAAAAAACAAAAAAAAAGTGCCCTGCTAGCCAAGTTTACATGACATCACACTGAGTTTTATCTTTCAACAGCAGAGCAGGACAATGGGAAGAAGAGAGGCCCGTTAACCTCCAGGTGGGTCACTTTGGTTTGTGCTAAGTTGTCCTGGCTACTGGGTGGAAAACAATGCCAGACAAAGAAAACAAGTGCAGAGTTTTGAAATTTAATTATAACAGCATGGCAAAGCTACATGTGAAAGAAAAGGGGAGTGGCTTAAGATGTTGAGGGCTTTGGAGTTCTTGTACATTTAGCAAAGATGTGACGGGAGCACCAACTGGAAAACATATCAATGGAAAATGGTCAATGAGAATTAGCTCTTTTTGAGACATTATAACTTCTAACTACTGTTAAAAATCTGGGGCTAATTAAGTTTGTATTAAACTTTTGTTCTAAAACTCCGAAGCATGTGGAATTTACTGGGCTGTGTTTGCTGCAGGGAAGGTCTGGCTGGATGACAGCAACCAAACACACAGATCTCTGCCTGCCATCTTCTTTTGCAGGGCTGTGGTGGCCTAGGGTGAAGTTTTTAAATGCCACATGTCTCCATGGGCTGATAGCATGGCAGGTGGGTTATGCAAACCCGGAGAAATGGAAATGTGCCAGTGGTGCAAGAGCTAGGTGCTTCCAAACCCCAATCTCCCTGTGCAGGTCACCTGAGAGGACTTTGGTGCAGGTAGATGCCATCTGCTAAATCTTCTGGAATAATCTAGGCTGTTCTTCATCTCCCAGGAAAGGAAAACTGGGAGTTGTGGCCTTGTGTGCCACTTTGTGCAGCTCCTGTAACCCACTTAGCAGCAAAAAGAGAGGGAGCCTGAGGCTGATGACACTTTAACTGAGGGGAGGAAAATTCACCAGGGGATGCCTGCCAGCACCAGAGGAGGCTGGCAGTGGTCCTAGTAGACTGATGAATTGGTTTTACAGGCCCAACTTGCTGCTCCTGCTGGAGAAGTCAAGGAGATGTGGATTTCCCTGTCCACATGTCCTGCTCCCCTAGCCAGGGATGCAAACAAGGCTGTGGTCCTCAATAAAAAGCCCTACAGCAGCTTGGTTATACCTAGGTGGTACTCCATGTGGCTGGTCAAACCCAGAGGTTCAGCCAGGTTCCAGGAAAGTCTGCAATTGCTTCAGGATGTGGGTGCCAGTCATCTAAAAATCCAGGTGGCTGCACTCAGCAGGCTGAATTACCACGTTTCCTCCCATGGCTCCTCCCCAGCTGAGGAACATTTCAGCCTCCTCCTCCTGGTGCAGGAAGAGTTGGTTTTGTTGCAGTTGTCTCTCCAGGCAAACCAACAAGGAAAGAAGGAAGGAAGGGATCACATTACAGCAGATTTGTACTTAGAAAAGTATGAAAGAGACTTGGCAGATACTCCTCCAGTGCTGGGAGCGAAGTGACAAATACCCAGATGGATAATTTTTTTTTTTCCCAATGAAACTGGAGGAACTCAATTGGGCATTGAACCTTTGCTCTTCCTCCTGTGCAGCTCCATATTTATATTAAGTGGGGATAATATTTCTCAGTGTAATAAATAATTAATTAGATCAAAGTTAATTTCGTCTCTGTGGTTCTCATATACTGTTCAGTTAAATGTGAGTGATTATAAAAGTATCTACACACAAAGCTACTGGTGAGGCTGAAATCAGAGGCTCTGGCCATTCCTCTTATTTGTCTGATTTTATGTCTAGTTCCAGTGTTTCACTCAGCTTGAAAGAATGAACCTAGAACATGACACAGTAAAACCATAAGCGCTTGGAAAAACAAACAAAAAGTCTGGGCAGGTGAAATCCCTCATAAATGCCCTTAAACTCCATTCTTCCCCTCACTGTTAATTCCTTGAAATAAGCCCACAGGATTGCATAAGCAACAAACAAAGCTTCAGTTTGTGCCCAACAATTGTCACAGCTTCCCTAAAATGCATTCTTATTACATTGGGTCATACAGATTGTGGAATGGGAAATTGCAAGGTAAACCAAATACATAGTGATTTGTCTTTTTTATACTCCGGCTAACATTTAACAGAGCATTGCAGCAGAAATAACCCCAGGATCTATCTCTGGCCCTCATCAAGGTTTACAGCTGATTTCCCTCCACGAGACAGGAGGCCACTCAGCAGCCCAGCAAGAAGCTATGGGGCCTCCTGTTTTCTTATTGGAAGAAACGACCTCCGGGAAATTCAGAGGCTTCCCAAAGACTTCATCCCCCTCAGGGCAAATGTGTGGGATCATTGCCACTGTCCTGTTCAGCCCCAGGGAGGGTGGCAGTAAGGTTGAAATGTCCTGTTGGTCCCTTTCTGTCTCTTGACACCCCTGGCTGAAGGAGATGTGACATGTGCTGATGCAGGTGAGGAGGTTCTCCTCCAATCTGCAGGAGTCACCAAACGATGGTGTTTTCTGCTCCTCACCTGATATGTCTTTGGTTTGGCATTTCTGCTTATCTCTGCATGAGTCTTGTGAGCTGGCTGCTCTTTTAATCTAATTACTTTTAATCAATGAACAAGATGTGGGTTGCACTTAGCCGCACTTGAGATTTGGAGAAAAGAGCCAAAAGAGGGAACACAGTGCTGTTCTAGCCTCTCATTCTCTGGAGGCAAGTGATGTTATCCTCTGAAAAACCCCAGGGCAAAGCTCTGTTATGCTGCCTTACACCTGAGGCCAAGAAAGACCCAAACCCTCCTTCCTGCAGCAAGAACATGAAACCCAGGGAAAAGTCACTTTTCAAAAGCTGTGCTAGAAACAATACGTTAAAAGAGGATTAAAAGCTCTGTCCAGTCCTCTTTTTATTTTTTTTTAATTTTAGTCTAGTTTATTTATTTTATTTTATTTTATTTTATTTTATTTTATTTTATTTTATTTTATTTTATTTTATTTTATTTTATTTTATTCTTCTGGGCCTCCCCAATGTCTAACTCTTTCACCAGCACTGCCAGGCGTGTATTTGCAGTTGCATCATATGCAGCAAATTACGGGGCCGGTGGAGCTCGGCTGCTGACCAAGCTCGCTCTGCCTGCACTGGGATTCCACAACCGGCCTTAAATATCCCGGTTATTTTTATCCTCCTACGTAGCACCGCCAGAGCCCATCCCACTGGTGGCAGGGCAACAGCTACACAATGTTTCCCTTCAGTCGGGAAGGGAAATGGAAAGAGTTCCAGGCTTCCTGATCACATGGTGCCTGAAGTCAAAGAAGAAAATTGGGGGGGGGGGGGGGGGAAGAGAGAAACAAACAAAACAAAAACCAAAAAAAACCCCAACCAACCTCCTCTCTCCCACTTCTCCCACTTCTTTGGGGTTTTTGTTTTGTTTTGTTTTGTTTTGTTTTTCATTTTCTTTTCTTCTTTTGTAACAAGCTGGTCCAGCTTAACCCTTGGCACAAAACACGCCTAAGAGAGAGCAGCCTGTTTGGACACAAGCCAGGAAAGCATCAGGGGAAAGAAAAAAAAAAAAAAAAGAGCACAAAACCAGAACATAAACACAAGATTGCCGCAGTAATTGGTGGCTCTGAAAAACATTAAGGAAATGTGAGGCTTGTATGAAACATCAGCAGACAAGAAGCAGGGTGATGTCAGATGGCCTTCCAGGATTAGAAACCCTTTAAAAGCTCCCAAGCACGGAGCTGCCTGTGAAAAATAGAGCAGCTCTTCACCGTGGAAGGAGCTGAGGAGAACGAGTTTTTGTGTAAAAAAATAACTTAACAGCTCCAAGTCTGCTGGTGGGAGAGAGAAAGCAAGAAGGGTGGGAAAATGCAAAACCTGTCCTCTAATTATGTGCTGGGATAATTGCTTCTTTTCCTCTAGCAATCTTTTAAAGAGGTTTAAACACCCCAAAAAAGTGAAAGCACACACGCAGTCTGCACAGACTAGGGCGGCAAATTTTCTTTTTCTGTGGTGTGTTCACACTGCTCCTCTGGCTAGAGAGTCTTCTGACAGCTCTCAAAGTTCAGTTTTCTGTGCTTCCCTATGTTTCTGCACATGGGTGTGAAGTACTTACAGAGAGGCAGAATGTGTAAAAGCCTTGCTCTTTACTAAAGAGCTTCCTTTAGTAAGGACTGAGAAGGCCATGGCCATTCTTCAAAGTGAAAGCCCCTTGAAATTTGTGCACTGTACACTCACTCTCTGTGGGGTGGAGGTTGGTGGGGTGCTAGACAAGTTTTATTTCCCCCACCCCTTTTCCCCACACCTGCTTCCTGGAGAAATGAAGAGTTTCAAGATGAAGTTTTATATTGTGGGATGTATGTGTGATTAAAACAGCGCTTTGTGCTGCCTTGGGATAAGCTGATTTCAGAGGAAGGGGTCCTAAATGCCAGATACTTCTTGCTTAGGGAAATGGTTGCCAAGTTCTCCCTGGTTTATACCTACTAGCGTTGTACGTAGAGGCTGGGATGCATATCACTTCAGCACCTTTTGGTGGGGGGCAGGAATATCACTTTTCCAGCCAGGAAAGCCCTGAGTTTGGAAGGCAGCAAGCATGCAAGGTTGTCCCTTCAGTGACTGAGACTTGTGACCACTTTCCAGCCCCAAACAATGCTTTCCCTACCAAGAAGCCTCAGCAGAGAGCTCAGCTCCCACCTGCTTCTGCTGCAAGGTGGAAGCAGGGGAGCTGCTCCTGCCCCAGCACACCCTGCCAGGGGTTAGGCTGGAGCTGCCTTCCCCTGAGCTGATTCCTTCCTTGCCCCACATCCCTTCGGCAGCGAGCTCCCATGGAGCAGCCTCATCCTGGGGGCTTATGGCTTTTCTAAGGGGGCTGCAGCACTCAGGGGGTCCGCACTGCGAGTCCTCTCATCCCCTTGGGTCCCCTGGGGAACACCTGTGGCAGGTAAGCTGTGGACGAGCACAGGTTTTTGTGTGTTTGCAGGAGGGACACTGGGACACCTGAAGATTACCCCTGGCACAGCCTCTGGGCAAGAACTAGCCTCCACCACAATCACCCAGGAGGGAGAGGAGGAAAAGATAACATTTCCTTTTTAATTTTTGAGCAGACATGGGGTATTTTTCCTCAGCAGTCTCTCATCCGTGGTTGGAAACCACATGCCATAATGGTTTAAAAACATGTGGGGACCTGGGATGAGAAAGATGAATTCGCCACTGATGACAGCAACAATCAAAAAATCTCCCCACTGCATTTTTTTGCCCCTCTCCCAAATAAATACATGGCTCTGTGCCAAGGTGCCTGATGAGAATGCTTAATGAACCAAACTTGCTCCACAGCCAGTGTTTTCCCAGAGATGTCTCCTTAATTGCCACAGATTATTTGCTTAATTTTCTGGTAGTTTTATTTTCAGAAGAATTAAGGGGGGGAGGGGGGGGGTGAAAAGAGAGGAAGATAAAAAAAGAAAATTAAGGAAGGCAAGGCGAGGTAAGTGAGACATAAAGAAGGAAGGAAACAAGAATAAAGAAATAAAAGAGAAAAAGGTAGGATTAAACAAGAGGAAAAAGAGAAAAAATATATAAATAAATAAAAGAGATGGAAAGTAAAGGAAGACAGGAAAAAATAAAGAGTTGTGAAAAAAGTAAACATGACAGAAGAAAAGCAGAGCTTTTAGGGTACAAGTATGAAAATATTGAGGGACTCAGCAAGCTCATTATGAGTCCATAGAATTATAATAGGAAAAAAAAAATCGAAAGAAAGGAATTGTAGTCACAAAACTGCTAAAGCCAAACAGAAAGAGGCTTTGAACAGAGGTAAAAAAAGAAGAAAAGAAAAACACTCTCCCACACATTATTTGTTTTTCCTACTCCTTTTGGCTTCTTTCCTCAGGGGAAAACAGAAATACAATACCAGACATGATATAGTTATTAAGGAAAAAAAAAAATAGCAGGAGAGTTTTCTAACGACTCCCTTAAAAACAAACGGTGCTAGGCAAGCCCTTCCCAAGGAGAGGGACTTTGGGATGCAGGGTGGGGAGGGGGCGGTGGGGGCTGCAGGAGCGGAGGAGGGCAGGGCAGCATCCCTGCATCCCCCAGGGATACCGGAGCGCTCCTCACGCATCCGCTGACCGATCCAAACCCCTCCTGCCACGCGAATATTGTTACAACTGGAATAACAAAGGCGCAGACCCAGCTCGGCGATTTCAGCCTGGAATCGGGTGCCGTCGGGGCAGGGATTTAGGATATGGGTGTCCCCAGCGCTCCAGACAGCGCTGCCGCCACCAAGCCAGCCCACATTGTCCTCGGGGTTGTGTGTCCTCTGCCTCGGCTGGGACGCTGCAGATGTTTCCAGGCTGCTTGCAAAAGCAGAACAGATGTGCCGTGTCTCTGTCGCTGCCCACCCTCGCGGGAGCAGCTCCCCTGAGAGCAGGTTCTGCCCAGGACACGGCTCCGTGTCTGTACAGGTGGAGAGGGAGGGTCCAAACCCCGGCAGACAGACCCCGGGCAGCTCCAGACACAGAGTTGAGGTCACAGCATCGAGTCATGGTCATGGCATCCCTAAGATGGGATGTTGTTGGGAGATCTTCCTCTGGATCCCATCTGGATGTCCCATCTCCCAGGAGCTGCTGACCACTGGAGATGAAGCCCTCCTGTGAACTCCTCCTGAGGTGCAGGTCTGTGAAACCACTGGTTTGCTGAGAGTGTGAGAAACAAAGGTACAGTCAGGACTGCACCTGCACAATTTGAAGTGGAACCAAGATGGAAGAACTTGGAGAGTTCTGGAGAAGCTGGAGAGTTCCAGAGCTGGAGCCTTGGAAATTCAAACTGGGAATCCCTGCCCTGGGGTACCTGGGAGACCCTGTCTGTATTTTCCTCAGCGTTTTCCAGAGACGGAGTTGCCCTTTGGATGCTGCTGGCCTGGTGTTCTGCATCACTGTGGCAGAAAAGCAGGTTCCAAACAAAACCCAGCTCAAGCTGCTTTTCACCTGGCTGTTGCGTGCATAGGTCTGTTTGCTGGAAAACTGAAGTTTTGCTCTTTCCTGCATCTTTTCATCACTTTTCTGCATCCAGCTGTGCTGTGTCAGCAGGCAAGCCCTTTATATGCTTCAAGCAACCCCACCGCTCATCTGTTCCTCCATCTGCCTAAAACTGTGAGAATTTCAAATGCTTTTGTGAGAGGGTAACAAAGCCAGCATGGGTCAAACTGGGCAGTGGGGCTTGTGTCTTGCAGAGCCTGATGTTGATGCTGAAAGGGCAAGGATGAAGGCTGAGAAGTGTATTTCCATCTAGAACTGGGTTAGTTCTTAGTGAAAAGTCAACACCACAGGATGGTCACAGGGAGTTGTCACTGCTTAGGTCCTACTGCAGCTCTGCAGTTCCCTCAGTGATTGGGCCAGCTGCCAGAGAGTCAAAGTGGATCACTGCCGCCAACAAGAGATGAATTGAGCCCTCAGGAGGAAGAGTGAAATGCTGTTTAGAACTCAGGAGTCTGCTGCCCGAAAGTCAATACAGACTGTGAGCTGATGCTGGAGAAGGAACTGTGCAAAGGCTGTTCCAAGTTCAACTAACTCAAAGTCAGATATTTCAAATAACAGCTCAGTGCTGGGCTCTGCTCCATTTGTCATCCAGGGAGAGATTTTGACGCTTCCAGAGGGCAGCATGGCCCACCCACAGTCTAAGAGCCACAGCCTGAGAGCTGCATCCCTTTCTGCAGGCTGGAGAGCCTGGGTAAGGTGGGACTTAACTGTTCCTTCCTGCACAAGGGGACCCACTCTGAGGCACTGAATGCCTCCAAAAGATCTACCACAGGTTTAACAGATACCAACATCTTGCAGTCAGCAAGAACTTTTAGGCTTTTTTTGTTGTTGCTGCTCTGAGAACAGTTCAAGAGCCTGGAAGTAATAACAGCTGAAAGGCTGCAGAAGATTGTTTCTACAAACTGAGAGTGGCATGAAATTAAACATCTTTTGATGCTGTCTTATAGACTGCCAACAACCATTCCTACCATAAGCAGGCCACCCAATTAAAATGAAAAGTGAATCCCTTAATGTGGTTACATATATATATACATATATATAAACACATATAAGCTTCATGAAGCCAGATGACCATTTTTATGCTGTTGTTTCATTAGCTGAGGTTCTTTTACTTATTTTTATCTGTGTTACCCCTCTTTTGTTATCATTGCAATTAATGTAATAATTAAAGTCAGAGGGGCAGATAATTTCTTGCACCACAATATCACCCCAGAGAGGAGGCACTTTCTGATGTAGTGGAGCTTCTGCTGCCACTTCCATGGTGAGCTACACCTCTGTTTTTCAGAGGAAGTATTTCTGATCTGATTTTGTGATCAGGGACATCAGGAATAGACTGACCATATGTCCCACTGGCAGGAGTGCTGCCCCCATCCTTTCCTGCATGGCCCCTCATGCCAGGCTGCTGTGTTTGCTTCTTCTGGGAAGCCATCAGGGTAGAAATGCTACCCTTACAGTCACATGAGATATCCTGGTGGCTTTGGAGGCACATTTTATATGGATTTCTCACACTTCACATTTCTTATTGTGTGGGCACTGCTTTATCTTGTACTAGACCTGTGAGTTAACACTCTAATGTCCAAGTTTGGAGGGCCTAGGGGACTTATCTGCCCTGAAACCCACACCAACACCACCAGGATGTCCCAAACAAGACTCACTCATCTTCAGTGGTTGCCCTCCTATCAATTTCAGCTGGCTTTGGTTTGTATCTAAATACCAGACTTGTCCATGAGGGAAGAGACCAAATTTTTGGTCCTCATTTTGTCATACCTCCTACTAAATTTATCTCTGGAAGTGACCTCATAATTTTTGAACGGCATTCTGTCTGGCTTTCTAAACAATGTCTTGATTTTGCCAGAGGAAAAGGGAAAGAGACTCTTTAAACCAGCATAACACGCTTTTGTTATATCTCAGATAAATCTGAACTAATCATAAGTCAGCCCATCCGGTCACACCGGCTCACTGTCTCCAGTGCTGATTAATGGGTCAGGGCTAACTTTAAACTGGCACTTCCTGGTTTGCTGTTCAAACCCTGCTCAAATTGCTGCTAAATTGCAGTTTCACCGTGGCCCACTCAAGGGCAGGCTGAACCAGGGGCTGTTCTGGAAGGGGACAGCTGGCTGCAGGCCTGTTGTGTCACGTTACCAACCCAAAATCTAGCCTGAAACTGCATCTGAGCACCTGAAGGGGCTTCCACAGCATGGCCAGCAGCGTGGTACCACGAAGGACTCAAAAGAATGAAGAGGAAAAAAAGAAATAAAATCTCAGTGGATGTCATAACGACCCGGGTTTGTTTATGTAACGTAGGGGGCTGAATCATATCTCAGCCTTTCATCACCCAGCCCTGGAACAGTAGTACTTTAATAACGGCTAATGACAAAAATATGGAAAAAATTAGAACCCAGAGCAAATGAGGAGGTTTTTTGTTGTTTTGCTTTTTTTTTTTTTCTGATGCAGTTTAAGTTCCCCAAATGCCAGTCATTGTTTATTTTTGTCCAAGCCTCCTCTTTCTTATTTAACAGCTCAGATTCTTATTTCTCTTTATGTATTGTAGCTGGGGAGGCTGATTATTTTATTTATTTATTTATTTATTTTAATATATAAAAGGTATTTAATATTTTGCAATTGCTGCATTCTTTTGGCAGGTAAGACTGGAGAAGTTCTTTCCAGATACCTGATGCTGTACTAAAACCAGGGCTGGGACATGGTCATTAATGTGCTTTGTCTGCTCTTTTGAATAGTGTGGCTCTCAGACCTCCCAGCTAGACTCAAACTCATTAGGGACATGTGAGATCAAGAGCTTTGCAGACAACACTGACTGTTGAATATTTGTGAGACTGTGGCATTGCAAAGCCCTGTTTTTGCTCTGGAGAGGCAGAATTTTGTTTCTATGGGTTTTGTTTCCTTCCAAGCTGTCTCCTTATGCCCACATAAGATCTGGATTCTTCAAAGACCGGAGGGTATTCTGGATGATGCTCTGTGGGATGTGGGTTCCTAGGAGGAGGTTCCTCCCTGCAGCAAGACTCATGGAGCAGCTGGATGTGGATCACTACAGCTGGGTGCTGTAACACCATTTTCTAAGTGCCACTGTGGCAGGATTAGCTCTCTATGCCATTCCTACAGATGTTTGTCTGACCTGCTCTTGATACCTGCCATGAGTGGATATTCCTGATGATCTTCTGCACTAAGAGAGTAACTTCACCACAGAAAGATCCTTTAAGGCTTCTTCCTCACTAAAGTCATGGAACCTCAAGGTTAACTAGGTTGGAAAAGACCTCTTGAGGTCATCCAATCCATCCCATAAGTTTAAAATTTAAACCATAGATTCTTAGCTTGCCACAGACATGGAGAACAGGCTACTAACTTTCTCAATTTCCTCAGGAATGCTTGCTGTCCTGACCTCTCTGGAGTGGATACCCTGTCCACACTGCAGGAGTGTCCCCTGTGTCCCCTGAAATGTTTGCCTTTGTTCCTGGGTTTCTCTTGAAAAAAACCTGAGGAAGGGATTTGGAAAGGGGAACTTCCCAGTAGATCCATAGGCACCCAAATGGATCAGAACAAGTGTACCTACCCCATGAAAATCAGCTGAACACAAAGTGCCATGAGGTGCATGTGGCTGCATGCCCTAGTTATGGCAGTGTGATGATGATTTTCCTGGCTACATTTATGGAAGTAAAGGGAAGAATGGCAGGCCTCACACAAGAGCTGTGAAGATGCTATGGCTGTCCCTGCCCCCGGCTGATGAGCTCTGAACTATTTCTGGGTTTGATTCAGGCCTCAGAACTCAACCATCAGGCAGCTTGGATCTCAAGAGAAGCCTGTAATGTGTATGTGATTGAACAGTGCCTGCTGTCCTCAAGGCTGGAGTGCAGACCTGCTCACTTCCATTGAATATTTGCACCCTTAGATTTTGGCAACCACTGGGTTTATGACTATATCCAGCACTAACAGGGCTCTCTGTACTTGGGACAGTGGTGCAAATGTGATGTTACATCTTCTGTCTCCCTCAAATTTCCAGAGACATTGCATTCCTGCTTTGGAAATGGGACTTTTTAGAGCAGTTGCTGTAACATGGCAGCATGTGAGGGCATGGACAGGTAAACCTGAAGAGAGTCAAGCCAAATTTGTGGTCCAAACTAATCTCGTGGGGTTGGCATAGTGGAAAAGAGAGCATGGTTAAGACCCACTTCTGGAAACTGACAGTTCTGTTTGTGAAACTGAGAAGGGGCTTCCTCTGTGTGGACCACTGTCTGCATGGAGCCTTTCTGGGGTCACCAGTGAGCCAGGGACAGTGACCTACTGATAGCCACATGCTTCTTCAAGCATGACTTGGCAAAAAAAAAAAAAAAAAAAAAAAAAAAGGCTTTTTCCTAAGCAGGGCAATTTAATAAGTGCAGAATATGACCTTGAGAAACCACCAGGGCTGTAATCTTATTGGAGAGTTGGCCTCTGTGCTTCCCAGCCACAGATGAAAACCCTGTGGTGCTGCCTGTCTTGAAATGCTGGTGAGGCTCTCTTACAAATGATATGCAAACACAGTATAAATATGGAGTTCTATTTGTTTGTCTGGTTCTGGAGCCCTGGGTCATGTTTTCAGGCTTTTCTTTGCAACTCCGAGAGAAAAAAAGAATAATTTCATATTGAATTTAAAAAATCCAAAACAACAACCCAACCAAAAAACCGCTGATATTGTTTTGTAACTGCTAGCTGACAGGAACTGGGGCTTTAAGCAAAATATCAGATATAATGAAGCTTGTGATAAGTGGCTGCAGGAGTCAGCAACTCCACACTGGAGTTCCACTTCCAGCACTGGCTATTCCCTGCAGCAAGGATCAGATTTCACAATGCCAAGGAAAGAAGAAGAAGCTGTTCAATGGCCAGAGGACAGTCTGTAAACACTACAGGATGCTGAGGGGCTGAGGAGAGAAAACTACCACGGGTACTCCTCCCAAAGACAGCAGGTGCCTCCAGGGAGTCTGGGGAGGTGGGAATGATGGATTCCACCCTGACACAACTCATGCTTGGGTTGTCTTGGCTCCATAAAAATGCCCCAGCTGTGATGAACCAAACCAAATTAGGGCTGGATACATTCTATATCACCATCTCTCACAGAGGGGCCTTCTCATCCACCTCCTCCAGCACAGGCACCTCCCAAACATCAGCTTCTGAGCAGGTCTGGCTGCTGCAGATTTGCTGCAGCCCCAAGCCAGGCCTGGTGGCAGAGGCACCCAGCACATCCCCAGGGCCACCACAGTGCTGCAATCACAGAATGCCCAGGTTGGAAGAGACCTTCAAGATCATTGAGTCCAACCCATGCCCTAACCCCTCAACTAGACCATGGCACCGAGTGCCATATCCAGTCTTTTTTTAAACACGTCCAGGGATGGTGTCTCCACCACCTCCCCAGGCAGACCATTTCAGTACTTTATCACTCTTTCCATGAAAAGCTTTTTCCTAATATCCGACCTAATTTTCCCTTAAAGCAGCTTGAGACTCTGTCCTCTCATTCTCTCAGCTGCTGCCTGGTGAAAGAGAACAACCCCACCTGACCACAACCACCTTTCAATAGTCGTAGAGAGTGGTGAGGTCACCTCTGAGTCTCATTTTTCTCCAGAATGAACAACCCCAGCTCCCTCAGCTGTTCCTCATTTGGAAGGAGTGAAGGAGAAGGGAGGATGGAGCTCTTTGTTTTTCAAGTCCTGCTTTGGCATTCCCCTGTTGGAAGAACACTTTGTTGTAGCAGAAAGGGTGGGGTAGATAAGCAATAACCCTGCTGTCCTGGGATCTCCTGCATCCCCTGGATAAAAGAGGTGTCAGGACAGGAAACCTGCAGGGTTACCTGTGCCAATGTCCCCTTCACCCTCCTGAGGGTGGGCAGCCAGCCTGGCCTCTGGAGGAACACAGATCAACTCCCCATCAGTCTCTGGACTTCAGAAGGGATAACCCCAGCATGCAGGAGGAAAGACAAAATAGTCAAAAAGGAGAAAGACTCCTCACTTTGGGCAATGGAAATGAAACTTGTGACTTGGTTTCTGAGAGGCCCATCTGCCAGAACATCCATGGCTGTTGCACAACCCACTGCTGTGGGCAGATAACTGACTGACCACAGCTCAGCAGCATGTGAGACAGGGTGAGCCATCTCCTCTGGAGCTAGATACAGTGCTCAGTCAATAAAACTATTGGTATTTTCTCATTTGCTGCCTGTCTGCAGCAGCCAGACCTGCAAGCAGCTGCAGCCAGCCAGGTACAGCTGGTGACTGCAGGACAAGGCAGTGGCTGCAGCAGCTTGTAATACTGCAAAGGAGTGTTTACCAGTCAGTTACAGCACTGTAAAGGCAAACACTGAGGTATTATGGGAGGCCACTCGTGATGTGATAAGGAAGTGTCCTTGACACAGTGCTTTAATAAATACTTTGTGAGCAGCTGTTGTTAATACCTTCAGAGAAATTCCTTCTATAAGTGGAAAATGCTTCTTCAGTATATATGTACTGTGTGTTCATGCCTGTGCAAGATACCCATAGTTTCCATTTTCCTTTGACTCCCATTCCTCCCTCAGTGTTGGGCTGTGTAGTCTTGATCAGTGACCACAAGCAACCAGCTCCATAAACTACATAAACTGCTGAAGATGTATGCTCAGTTTTCTAAAAAAATAGGAGCAATTTATCCTCCTAGCCCCCTGTGAAATCTTGAATCCTCAGCTCTAGTACCTGACTCCACATACAGCCTGCACAGAAATGTCTTTCCTGACCTTTGACTGCTTTGGATGAGCTTCCTCAGCTGAACCCACGTTGCTTATTTTACACCTTAATGGCTTAACAACCTCTTGTCAAGATTTTCCAGAAAAAAGAAAAAAAAAGGTGGGCTGAGCAACAGTATAATGGACACTCCTTCTCCAGGTTGTGGACTGCATTCTCACAGTCTGGAGGAGCTTTCTTCCACAAAAACATCATGCTTGTATTTTTAGCAGTGAAGTTCTCTCTTGGGAATAGCCAGAGGTTGTGAAGGGCTGGGTATTCAGCCAAGGAAGTTTATAGATTCACATATAGCAGAGACTCATCACTGTGTGATTCTTTGCCATAAAACCCCCATTCCCTGGCAGAATTTGTTCACCTCTCTCTTCCATCATCCAGCAGCCTTCTCAGCTTCACCCACCACCAGAAATGCATCAATCAACAAAATTTTCCTGACTCTTCAAACATTTCTGTTGTACATACCCTTATATCTTTGTGGGGCAGTAGGGGCTTAATAGAAAACAAACAAAAAAAAAAGATAAAAAAAGAAAACAAAAACATAGTTCCCATTACGTTTGTGGGATTATCTTTGATATTTTGTATTTTAAGTCAGCCCAAATTTGGAATGCTTGTGTAGCAGGTAGCACATTCTATTTAGCTTCTGATTAAGTTCCAACCTGAGTAATTGAATTCTTTTGCCCAAAATTCTTCCTGCAGTTTCAATTAGATGCAATCATTGAATTTTCACTTCCTTTTCTGAGCTGTTGGGTAATGTTCATGTGCATTGTTCAAACTGCTGCTCTCCATCCTCACAGAGATGTTTCTGTGTCCTGGTGGATGATGCAATGTGATCCTTGCACGTGGCTTGCATATCACTTTGCTGGACCTATGAAGTGTTTTAAGATTGCTGCATTGCACCTTTGGCAAAAATTCCATATAAATCATTATTATCATCAGGGTGGTACTCTATAGCAGTGAAAGTCAGTATGTGCTCAAAAAAAAAAAAAGTAGCTGAAAATTGAGTTTAGAATTCAGTCTATGCAAAAATCCCTCTGGTCCATGTTACTGAAAATCCTGGCATATTCATTTGTATTGGGAGATAAAATTGTATTTCCTGTTCTTCCACAGAAAAGTTATTCTTGGGTTAAAATGGATTATCTTAAGTCCAGTTATTGCTTTGTAGGTCATGGTAATTCCTCATTTTATAACTTGAGTGGTTTTTTTTGGTTTTTTTTTGTTTTTTTTTTTTTTTTTTTTTTTTTTTTGTTTTTTTTTGTTTTTTTTGTGTTGAAGCATGGACCAAGTTTATGGTGAAGAAGACTCAATTACCATTGTAGCAATGGGACTGATGGAGCTCTTCCTGAAGAAAAGCAGTAAGTAATACCCTTTAAGTTCAGGTGTTACTAACTGTGGGCCCTCATGTAGTGAAGTAGAAATGGAAGATAATAAATGGGAACTGAAAAATACACTGTAGATTAATTTTAAGGTATTACTTCACTGGACCTGCAGCACAAGGTTTGTTACTTTTTTTCCCCAATGAGATAATTTGCTCCTGCCCTGTCACCAAAGCCTTGTGACTAACTGACAGGCACTCATTTAATTTTCAGACTGGCATAGGGAATTTTGTGTTTCAATCTGCTTACACATCTTCATCTTCATTTCCCAAGCTGCTTGAGATGACCAGCAGTAAATTTATCAAATTTGCGCCTTGTTTGTAGATTTCTTCAGTGAAAATCTTTGACAAGTTGGTTTGTAGAGCACTCACTGTGGGCTTCTGTGATTTTGGTGATGTGCATGGGGTTGCAAGACTTATTTAAAATTGATAACTTACAGGGTCCTATGCTAGTGGGTATTCCAGGTTAAAACTGCATTTTCCCCTTTCAGTTCAGCCACACTGCACATTGTAATCAGATTTAAAGATGCTTTAATAAGGGCTAGTATATGATGAATAAATGTCATTAACAATAACCGGGCTTTGAATATATCATCCTTAAATGGGATTTACCTGTCCATTCAGGTGACTGCTGTATTTCTCCTGTTTGCTGAGCTTTCACTAGAGCACTGGAGCTGTACTGTTTGTTTCCATAACAGGCTCCAGCAGCATCCTCAGCTTCAGGTGTGATGATAAAGTAGGGATATCTTTGAATTCTTTCTGGAAACTGCCCCAGTGTCCTTTCTGAAGAACACTCAAGTCTAGAAAGGTGCTAAAGTGGGTTTGTCTGTCTCCTTCACCTGGAGAGGGAAGGGAGGAGTTCTTGCACCAAGAGGCAGGAAAATCTCTTGCCCTGTGGAACAAGTGTTTTCCTGATGAAAGCTGACATCAGCTCTTCACTGTGTATGCAGCTGTACAAACACAATTCTCCTCCACCACCTCTTGGGGACAGAGGGGTTTGTCCAAAATGCTGTAAAGGGCTGGTGGCAAAGAAAGAACCAGACCAGCTCAGCCCTTTCCTCACTCCCAGCCATTCACAGGCACACCTGCAGTTCTTAAACCTAGATTTTCCCTTTGAGTTTGTTTTTGGGCCAAGGTCTGAATAGGGAAGAGCTAAATACAAGGTAAATAACCCGGAGGTAAAAAAAAAAAAAAAAAAAAAAAAAAAAAAAAAAAGAACAGAAAACTGTGCTGCACAAATATTAGACAACATGCACTTCCTGACATTTTCATCACCATCACCTCTTACAAAATATGCAAATGGTCTGTCAAGGGGCTGAGTTCTCTGTGTATGAATGGAAAACAAACAACAGATGAAAGAGGAAGAGGCAAACAGCTTGATGAGATGATGCTCTTGCCGGAGAAACCTCTTGTGAGTGAGTGGTATTTTCTGCCAAAGAACTAAACCTTCTGTGAAGAGAGCACAGTGACTCACCAGCTCTGAAAGTGGCAGGGAATGGGATAGGGGCTGACAGACAAGAAAGGGAAAGGGATTTCCATATGGGTGAAGAACAACTGGAGATCATCTATAAGCTCTGTTTATCAGGGTTCCTTCAAACCTGGTAGAGGAGCCAGCTTTTGCTTTGTCCGTGATGCAACTTTGGCACAGTTTTCTTCCTCTCTTTTCCTCCTGTCGTGTGCTGGGATAACAGCATAACCAGACTGCCTTCAGGCACTGTCAAAAATTAACTCTTGACCTCTTCCCCGTTGAGAGCTCTGCCCCTGCCATTCTCCCTAGGTTTGACTAAGAGGACACACATGGTCTGACAGCAGTGATGGGAACAAGTGAAGGATCAGAAGTGGTGCATGGCTAAGCTATCCACTGTTCCTGTTTGGCTTGGACTCTCCAGTTTGATCTCCCAGTACAAACACTGCCATCAAATGCAGAGCCATGCTGAGGCACGATTCCATGCCAGGCTTGTACAACCATTGCAGTCTTGAGCTTTAAATCTCACAAAGAAGCATTTTTTTTTTCTCTGCAGAAATCCCTGGCGTTCTTTGTGTTAGGCTCCAGAAAAATCAACCCTGGTCTTCACTCACAGACCTCCACAACCCAACCTGCTGCTTCTCAAAATCCAGTGGCCAAACCAATGGACAAGTAATGATTTTATTTTTCCCCTCCCACCATTTTGGTGATTCACCTTCTGACCTGGTCAGAGCAGGGGAAGGCCATGAGTGATTGGAAGGCATTGGCCATGCACCAGTGGGAGCCACAGACATATCAAGAGCCCCTTCCTACAGAATATGTTTTCCATCTTCATGCTGCAATCTCATTATCAAGGGACGAAATTAGTCTTCTCTCTTATATACTCCCTCTGAGGTTTTAGAAAGGACAGATGATCCAAAAACCCAAAGCCTTCCCCAGGTGACAGAGTCTCCACAGAGCAAGAGAGACAAGCACCTGGAAGATGTCACGTCCTTGTACTCAGCCTCCTCTTGCTCGTTGCCCCTTCTCCAAAAGTGAGCATTTGTGCCTGATTTATGGATCTGGAGGGCTGCAGCAGCCCCCCCTTTGGGGCTGGAACACAGCTATTGGCTTCTGAGATGTGTCGTGAAATCTTCTGCTGGGAATCATTTCCCTCTGTAAAGTAGCATAAGGTATCTAGAAAAGAGCCCAAGTAACAAGTCAGACATCCATTGCTGTTTACTTCTGTCCTGCTGCTTGCAATGCGGGTCTAAATGCTGCCCCATTTCAGCCTGAATCATCCTGGTTTCTGTGCAGCATCAAAGTCTTTTAGCAGTCTGGATAGGAACAGTGACCGGTTCTTCGTGGCATGACTGGCAACACTCAGAGAGACAAACCAGCTTCTTTCAGCCTTCAGTTTATAAAGCCCATCATGAAGAGTTTGGAGTGTTTGGGAGACAGGAAAAGGAGAAGTGACCTCCTGCTGTGTTGAGAGAAAAGGAGGAAACCTGTTGGAGCATATGAAGGAGTATTTGCAAGGTCTTTGGGTGATAAGTCCACAAAGCATCTCTGCAGCAAAGTGAATTCGTTCATCCTGGTAGAAGGTTTTTTATTAACCCTCTTTGAGCAGTTTAGTGGGCTTTTGCCAGCAGAGGATACAGCTTGCTTTCTTAGGCAGCAGGCTGTAACTTGTTCTATAAATCTTTCTTCAGCCATGTCCCTCTGACAGATGCTTCTTAATATTTCCCCAGTTCACAATCCTGGTTGCATATGAACATTATCCCTTAGAGGTTATACATATGGATAAAGCTCCTATCCTAATGACTACTTTGGCATCAGGTTCTTGTTGCCGCCAAAGTAAGAGGCTTAAATATTTCTCAGCACCTTGGCTGGGACTTTGCATCTGCCTGTAGAAAGGCAAAAAATGGACTCCAAATTTCCTGAGGCCGGGTCTCTCTTCACCTTCTTACAACATTTATCTGATCCACACAAGCAACTCAAAATGATACCTGGAGTTTTCAGCTCTGTTGGCAGGATATAGCACATCTGAATCATGAGATCCTGACCATGAGCTGTCTGCCTTTCCACAGACCCTCTCCCATTCCTGGGCACTCTGCACCAGCCAAATTCTGCAAAATGTCCTCAGACTCCAAATCAAGCAGGTAGTGAGCAGAAATCAGGGGGAAATGGGCAGATTTTGAATGCTCCCTCAAGGAACTGCTCCTGCATGTGAGCTGAGGTGGATGAAGACTTTCTACATCAAGTTGTTAAGGCTAGTTCTGGGCATTTGTGACATGTGATTCTCAGGGCTGTCCTGTGCAGAGCCAGGAGTTGGGGTCCATGATCCTCGTGCCTCCTAACTCAGCTTATTCTATGGCTCTGTGGTTTTCTGGTCTTTTAACTGAATGGAAAGGACAACTGGATGAGAATCATCACACCCCACAGTATGTCCTTTGTGTGTCACCAGAAAGAACTGGGCAGAATTCATCAATGCAGGTTTGCCTTTGAAGGTAACAAAATTTAGTCTTGCCTTGCAGCTGATAGAAAAAAGCTCATTGGGGTTTCTTTTTTTTTTTTTGTGTGTGTGTGTTTGTGTGTGTGTGTGTGTCTGCTTATGTGAACATGCACTTGAAAGGCAGGTTGCTGCTTGGCAAAGTCAGCTGGAAAAGTTTCAGGGAAGCCAGGAGATTTCTGGAGCTTATGGAGGGCAGCTTCATGAAGCTTGCGAGTAATAAACTGATGAGAGGAGACACTTTGTTAGACCTGACACTCCCCATGAAGATGGAAGGCTGAGGGCAGGGACCATGGAGTTGTGGTGTTTAGGAGGAGTGAGCTAGGCAGAATAAGCCTGAACTTCAGAAGAACAGATTTGCCTCGTTCAGGGAACCTGCTTGTCACAGTCTCATGGAAAACTGCCCTTGGGGGATCAAAATGATCCAGGAGAAGCTAGCTGATCTTCCATGTCATCGTCTTTAGAGCACAAGAAGGGTCAGCTGCAAGGTGTAGGCAGCTGAGCAACACTGCAGTTGTGGGTCAGTGTAGAGAACATGGTCCTCCTTGGGGACAGAAGGACTCAGAGGCAGAAACAGGGACAGGTTGATCAGAAGATGCAAATAGGAGTGGGATCAGGAAAGCCAAAGTTCATCAGGAGCTGAAACCATCAGACAACACAAGGGCCAACAGTATTTTTCTATGAGAATTTTGGCAGTCAAAGAAAGCCTAAGAAGACTACAGGGTCACTGCTCAGTGGGACAGAGACCCAGTGGTGAAGTCTTGGGTATTCAGTGCTGTGTTCAGTGTCTTGAGATCCAACAGGACAGGTTGAAGGGCCCTCCCAGCTGTGATTCTATGACAAGACACACAGAATCAGTGTCTGGTTCTGGATCTGAATTTTTCTGTGTATTTATGGGTGTTGCTTTAAGGTAGTCAGCCACAGGGTCAGGCTGTCTGCTTCAATTTTTTTGTCTGGGTCTCCAATACACATCTTGAAACTGGGTGAAAAAAAATATTCAGTCCTGTCTGTCTACATGGAGCTTATCAAACTAGAAGGCCAAGTTCTACTGTGCTGATTTGGTTGTAGTCATGAAGGATAGACTGTGCTGGTGTTTCATATTAGAGAGTCAGCTCAAATTGACTGTTCAGAACTCTGATTCCTGATAAACCACCACTGAGGCATGGTCATTCTTCACCTGGGTGAAGGAAGAGATCCCTATGCTCCAAGGTGACAGTTAAGCAGCCAGTCCAACTTCACCCTTCCTAGGTGGACTAATTTTTGTGATAAGAAACCTGTTGAAGTCCCTAAATTTTGGTCAGTTTCCTTAGGAATGGGAAAAGGTGGAGGTGTGTAAAATGGGCTTTGGAACCAAATGGTAGCACCAGTTTCACAACTGGGATGAAGCCAGCACTCAAACTCACCTTTCCTAGACTCAGGCCTTGGTCTTAGCTTTTCAGCCCACTATTTTTTTTTTTTCTGCTCTGTTTTCCTTGTCCTAGTTGGCATGCCACAAGGCAATGTGTTTCAATGTATTTGAGAGTTTAGTGTGATTTTTAAACTCAGTTATAAATGTCCTAGCTAGGATAGCATGAGAAAGCCTGGTTCATCAGTGTCATTTTCAGATTGAGCCAGATACATCAGAGGCAGCACATCTTGAGTTTATAACTGACTTTCTTTTTTTACTAAAATAAAAGTGAATTTGTGCATTTCACAGCATTGTTTATGCTGAAAAATATATTCAGTGTACCCAGGGTGTGTTATATTTCATTCCTTCTTGTTTCTGTGTAGCACTGTTAGTTCTGTCCAAGTTGCCATAAAATTCATATTTATTCTCTCAAGAGTACCCAGATATTTCCAAGGTGGAGTGAGAAGCAGAAAGTTTCACAGCTGATATGTGTTTCCCCCTTGGAATGACATCACTGTTTAATTCCACCATATATTTTGCTCTTTATACCATTTTGACAGAAAGAAAAAGCTGTTGCCCTTTGCATTAAGGTGGAGAGTTTTAAAGGGGCTGAAACCAAAGGGAATGTAGAGCATGATGTAAGAAATCAATCTCTGAACATACAAATTATGATTTATAATCTAACACATCAAGTTACATTTTCTTTCATAGTAATTTCAGATGAACCCCAGAAAAAAGAATTCTCGCTCTTGGTCCTTTTTAACACATGGTTTGTATGTTAAGGTAATTTTCAAGAGGTTCTTTAGTAACTGAACTTAATCTTAAACATATTCATTTATTAAAAAAAAAAAGAAAAGTGAAAGGAAAAATGAAAATGGTGCCATTTCTACCAAAAAAGAAAAAAGAAAAAAAACTAAATTGCATTCTTTTCTTTCGCTATAGCAAACATATGGCTGTAGAGACATAGACTTACAAAAAATGACTTTTACAAAAGCCAGTAACATAAAAGACTGTGATACAGAGCAGTAGCAAGTTGTGCTAAACCTTTTAGTGATATAATTTTGCCACCAGTTGGTTCAACCTGTGAACAAAATACTACTGGTTATGAAGCAGCAGAGATTTGTCCCCTTTAGTCAAGTAACTCCAGGAGTCTGCATTGAAATGCAAATAAATAAAGCTTTTTGTTGTGGGCAATTGAAATGAATCCTGCTACAGGCAGAAAATTTTGGCTACACCCCAGATGCTGCCCATATTTGAGGATATAATCTATGAGATACTTTAGGGTTGTTTCTGTGGATTAGAAGGGGGTGGATCAGAAGCAGAGCCTCCCGTTGATTTAAGGAAACTTTTGCCTCCTGAAAGGGCTTTCAAGTGTCTATCACAAGTAGTCAGAAAATAATTTTTGGTACCTCTGCAGAATATTTGGCAGTGATTATTGCCTTCTTCATTTTCAGGGAAAGCTTCTTTTGCAAAAAAAGTATATTTCCCCCCTTTTTTGCTTTCACAGTGAAATACCAGAACAATCTGAGAGCAGCATGCTGCACAAAAATGTTAACTGAATTCAATATCTAATTCTTCCATATAAAAAGAAAAATAAATATTTGCTTTCCAGTCAGCCCTCGAACTTTCATATTCTTTTTTGTTTATTATTTTTCCTAAGTGGAATCAGGACACGGTTGGAGATTAGTGGGAAATAGAGATAGAAGGATGTAAACTAGATAATAACTTAGAGAAGGAAAAGGAATATTTAGAACTCTTGAAGTCAAAGATAAACCACTCTTTGACTTCCAGACAGGAGCAGGTTAACAGAAATGCAGCAACAGCTTGTATCAGACATGTGGTCCATGCAGGCCCAAGAAAGCATGGAGAGAAAAGGGAGTCTGCACCTCAGAGGAAAACAAAACTATCCACATAGGTTTTTGCTGAGTGAGTGAATCAACAAGTCAGCCAGCATCTGCCCTGCTCATTGTCTTGGCAAGAATCCTTGTGGCAACAACGTCATATAAACTTTTATTTGGAGGGGCTTTGAATTGGCTAACAAGAAAAAGGAAAAAAAAAAAAAAAAGCTTAAAACAATAAGTGCAGAAGAAGGGGGAAAATTAATACAACTCAGAATTTAGATTTTTCAATCAGGCTGTCTATGTAATGGAATGAGCAACAGAACTTCCTCATGAGATTATTACTTAAGCAGTTCCCCAAGATGTTTGCAAACACATCTACAAAAATCCTCCTTTCCCATTATCTGGGATGGTGTTGGATGCATTCCTTGAAGAACTTGTCATAGTCAGTGGACTTTGCAAAAATTTGTGTGGCTTCAAATTGTACATCTGCTCATATTAATCACAAATACCCTTCCTTGGCTTTCATTTTAACATATAATTCGGGCCTCTCTTGTCTTGAAGTGTACTAGATCTCTACAGATTTCTCCTTCAAGAGGCACAGGAGTGATTCCTGATGCTTCTCTGGTTCTGGGCACCATGTGTAGGAGCAATGACCCTCAAAGCCATATCACTTCTGGCAACAGCTGTGGGTTTCAGCTGCCTCACCTGAGTCACATAAATGGGATGGATTTTCACACACAAGAAAGCAGTTGTTTGAAAATCACAAGAAAGCATGAATAAATGCTGCAGGGAGCATGACAGTAATGGTAGGTGACTGCCTTCACAGTTCAGCCCATGCCAGCGAGCAGTGAGCAGCTCTGAAGGAAAAGTGAGGTGAAAATATGGTCAAAGACATTTGGAGACATGGCAGAAACAGACAAATAAATGCCTGACAGCACAAGATCCAGGCCACTTCCCCATGCTCTAGTCAGGATCCTGAGCATTTTATTCGATGTTCAGTGTGGCTCCATCTCTATGTGGAAGGAAGAATGTGCTGATCTGCCCTCAGATACGACATTTCATCAGTTTTTCACTTCCTTTTGTGGGTTTAGTAACCCTGGGTTAAGAAAGTGAGTGAAGCTTTAAAGTAAATGAATCTGGCTTTTCAGTGGCATCACCAAGGGCAATGACCTCTCTTGCTATTTTGGGCTCTTTGACAGGTAATTCTGGGCATGGTAGCACCTCTCCTACATTTCCTTTGCCTTTAGACTTCCTTTAGTCACCTTTAGGCTGGCATAGAGTTCCTCTAGACTTCAGGGAGGTAGAAATGCTGGCAAGTGCTCAAAGAATACTGACAATCACCTCTGAACTTTTGCAGTCTCATTCTTTTCAGATTTCTTAAAAAATGGCAACTTCCCCCATCAAAGCTGCATTTCAATGCCATAAGGCACTTCACATAACTTCTCTAATTTTCAAACATCCTACAGAAGCAGATCTAGAAACATTCACATGAGAATTTTCACGCAGCATCAGAATCAGAATTTTTCTGCTTTTCAGCTAGTTAAATTTGGTGAGTTTTCCTCCCACCACCCCAGCCATGCTCACTGTTGCTGCTTTTTACTTCCCAACGTGGAAGCAAACATGACATCTGCTATCCCTTGTAACCACTTGGCAGTGGCAGTCCGAGGCACATCTGAGGGGACAAGCAGGAATTGTTGTGGTGCTGGGAGAAAGTATCTCCTTGGCAGAGAAACCTTCTGCAGCACCGTGGCTGCTCAGCACGGGCTGTATTTTGGCTTTTGTGGCTCTCAGGGAAGAGGACATGCACATAATCTATCCAGAGAATCAAAGTGGATGCCCAGAAGTCCAGGAGCAGCTTGTGAGTTATGAAGGAGAGAGTGTCCCCTGCCTTCACACACGCACACAAACAAGGCTGAGGTGTTTACGGAGCTGCACACATATTTTTCAGTCTGTCAGACACTCCCTGTGTGTGGCCTATTGTTTGACTGCAAGTTCTAATAAATAAGAGCTGACATTCAATAGAAGCCTCTTATTCCCCCAGCTGCACAGGATGGCAAACCAAAACTGGGGGGGCCAAATTCTTTGGGGGCGGGTGCGTGTGCCGTGTTCTGGGGGCTTTGCCACAGCAAAGGTGACCTCTCACTGTCCGTGGGGAGCTCACTGGCCATGCTCTGGTGTGTCTGTGCAGCCCCCTGCACTGCCCAGATGTGTGACAGAGACAATCAGAGGCAGGGAAACGAAGCCTTGAAGCCTCCAGAGGAGGGAGGTCTGGAACAATTTGGGATGAGAAGAAAATCCGGAGCTGTGGGCAGCTCTTTGGTGGTGGAAAACCAAGCTGGGAGCTAAGAGCTGGCAGAAAAGGTGGTTTTCTGGGTGAAAGGAGATGGTGCATTTGGGGCACAACTCTGATTCTGCTCCTTGTGCAATGGGAGGCAGGCAAGGCTAATGATTATGGATTTCTCTCTAATGAAAAACATGGGTTATTTTGCCCCTTTTGAGAAACCTAGTGCAGAATTAAAACATACTCAGAGAAGCCTGTCTTTGGAGATTTGCTAATGAAAAACAAATAAAAGAGAAAGGTCAGCTGCATTTAGTGTCATGTGTTTTAGTTGTATTAATAATGTGAAAAACTAAGTGAAACACCCTTTCAAAGCTTTTGGCTCCTTGTCCACTCTTTGGAGTATTTTTTGCTTTATAGTTGTGGAAGATCTGCCCATTTCACAGGGCACATTCTCTCACCCTACCCAATCAAACAACAACCCCTACAAACACAAAACAAGACAGAACACGTTCTCCCCAAAAATGCACATCAGAAGACACAGGCACTGCAGGGAATCAGCATTTTTGGCTCCACAGTGGGTTGTCAGCAGGGACCTGCATTCCCAGGGGCAGGAGCAGCATTGGCCATGGGATGTTCTCAGGGGTTGGAATGGGAGGCAGCAAGCATCAGCTGTGACACATTCCTTTTTGGCAAATGGCCAGGTGGGCAGGAAGAGCTGTGATGTCTGAAAAAAGCCCCAATGAGCACTGCATGCTGCCACCAGTTTTTCTTGTTATTGTCCAGACTTGGCTGAACACCATGCTGGCCACGAGATGGACAAACACAAACCTCTCGTGCATGTCATGTTTAGTGGCCACTGCAGTTCCCTGGAGCTTCCCAGACTCACAGACCCCAGCTGCCAAGGGTGATTAAAAAATACATTTGAAGCAAAGCTCCGAACTCTTGAAGTGTTAGGGCAGAGGTCTCTCCTTCCAGGGATTTACGCAAAGACTGTTCCTACTGCTCCTGTGTTATACAACTTCTAAAAAAGTGAGCATGTCACACTATCTCCTTCTGGAGAGATGACCAAGGTAAAAAAAAAAAAAAAAAAAAAAAGAAAAAAAAGGAAAGAATTAAAAATGCATGTGTTGTAGTCCCACCCTTGGGCTTTTATCTGCTTTTCAACGCTGCAAGTTGACACCAAATGTAGGAACAACAAATGCATTTCTCCCTCCCAGCATCTGCTCTTTACTGCTCTGTGGGACTCTTACTGCAGTTGCATGACAGAAGAAAGAAGTTCTTTTATCATCACACACAAAAATAGAAATAATTTATTTTTTAAAAGCTGAAAAAAATATTTACTTTTCCCATACAATTACTTAATTTTCATAAAGTTTCTTGGTTTCCTTGCAAAAAAAAAAAAAAAAAAAAAACCTCTTGGAAAGAAAAAAGAAAGAGCTGTCCCATACTATCTTTCTGCCACAAGGCAATTTCCTCAAAAACTCTTTCAGGAAAAAAAAGAAAAAATAACTTTTAAAATTATTATTATTATTATTATCATCATCATCATCATTATTATCATTATTATTATTCCCTTTTGCACTGATGGAGAAAACTAGGGGATCTTGGGTGGAGGTTCTAGTTCTCATATGAGTAATAGCCTTCAGCTTACTTAAAGTTTCCTCTACAGTACATGCTGCATTTTCCTTCCTTCCCTTCCTTACATCCATGTACTGTGGTGCCATGCACTTCCAAGCAGCATCCATGTGCTGTGCCTCAGGAGCGACCAGGGACCTCTCAGGGATCCAAAAATCTCACCTTAGCCAGCCCTTTTCTCACTGGTACAGCCTGCACATAGCAAACTGCTCAGCCCAGCTACATCTGGCCCTGGTCCTATAGAGTTTTGGGGTGCATCAAGTCTATTCCAAGGAAAAGGGGGGAAAAGGGGTATTCTTCTGCTGAGTCCCACAGCCCCTGCAGAGGGTTCTGCTGAGGTCCTGCTCTCGAGATGTGTGCAAGGCTGGGGAATGCCAGTTGCAGTGCACCACAGGCTGTGTTGGAGGGGATCATTTTTAAGCAGCAATGAAAAAACCCAGAGCTGAGTGCATTCCATACTGACATGGGCTGTCAGGGCAGCCGTTTTATGAAACAGTCTGGGATAATGGGACTGCACTACCCTGAGGTTGGATGGAAGCCTGCTTTGCATACTGTAAAACCTTTTTGTTGCTCTTCATTCAAGAGTCCATGCGTGCTGTTTCTAAGGGTTCAACATTATCTGTCAGAATAAAAAGGGGGCAAAGTTATGGTAAAATTAGCAGAATTAGTAAACAGTCAAATAGTGTGTTAGTTTTGGCGGGGTTTAGTTTTTTTTGTTTTTTTTTTTTTTTTTTTTTTTTTTGGTTTGTTTTTTTTTTTAATATGTACTTCTTCCTTGTTGTGGAAGACCTAGAGAAATTCTACCTAGGAATATCCTCCTGAATCTGGGAAGAATAGAGATAGGTCAGGAAGAAAACCTTCACCAAGAGACCCTTTCCTCTTTCAGTTCCTCTTTGACAGGCCAAATGGATCTTCTGTGGGAAACCAGAAAAGCAAAGAGGCAAAGTGTCTTTCCAGAGATCACTCCCTAGGTCAGTGGCGGTTCTGAATTAAAGGCTTTAATTGACGCTTCTGCTTTGGTGCTTAATTTTATTCTTATCTTCAGCCCATGCAGCTCTGCCCATGCATTCTGGAAGTACCCCAGGCCAGGCTTTTTTCCCTCATATCATTTTCTGTGCTGTGACAACCTCAGTGTCTCAAGGCCTGTTTTTCTTCCTTTCTCTTGCTCTGTAATATCTGCAATTTCTTAAAATGTTGCCTGGTTTATGAGTGTTTTCTCACTCCTCACAACTGGAGAGAGGGGAGATAATTGAAACCAAATGTTTCATTTGTGTTAATAATGAGTGTAATTTTATTTTATGTCGTGCTGTTTCATGCAAGAGCACTTCAAAGTGCAGAGAAGAATAGAGAAGAGGAACATCATAAAAGAACACTGGAGGCCACATAGTGAGAACTGATCAGAAGAGGAGAACCATTCTCAGTCCAAACCTTGACCACAGTCTCTCCAGTGGAAAAGATTTGAGGAGATGAAAACGTCACATTGCAGGGTTTTACCTTTTATCAAGAGGGGTTGTTGAGGTGCTCCAGGCTCCCCTGAAGCCTGGAACTTTTGGGATGAGATAAGGAGTGGATGCTCTTCCTCAGTCTCCACGGGGTGATGATTTTTCTCTCCCTCAGACTTTTTTTTGCTGGTATGGGCCAGGAAAAGCAACCAGCACGGTGTTGGTGAGGTTTGACTTCCCCTCTTTATAGTGTGGGTGGAAATCACCCTGCGTTCTCCTTCCTTGGGCTGAAGGCATCTCTCATTTCCCATCACCACATCCGTGGGTGTGCACACATGGAGGAATGCCCACTCGTCCTAGAGCTGGGAAGCTGGAGGAGCTGAGCATGGAACCAACCCAGCCAGTGGCACCAGCCCAGCCTCAGGGCTCCCAGGTTCATGGCTCCTAGGCAAGAGGTGTTGTGCTATTCTGTCCTCCCAGCACCCTGTGGCAGGTTGTTTATGGCTTGGCTTCCTGCAGCTGGATTAAAAACACTCCGTGGTTGTACACTTCATGTCAGGAATACAAGCTGCCCCTATGAAAATCCAGCTGGGTGTCCGTGCCAAATGCTGGTCCACAAAGCCTTGATGTAAGCTGCCTGATGAGACTGTGTTTGTAGTTTTAGCCCATCTTACATCGTATCTTCATTTGGCACAGTTTTAATCACAAGTTTTCACTCTATTCTGTTTTAATCACAAGTTCTTACTGTGTTCTCTGTGAGGATCTTAGCTGATTTTGTATGTGGGGCCATCTGTGCTCATTTAATGGGATATATTCCAAAGTTTTCTCCTGTTTGCAGAGGAGGAACACCCCTCACACCATATTTATAGCACACAAACCCCTTGCAGAGTCAGCAGTGTAAGTTCCCTCCGTTTCCTGCTGCCCCTGATTCATCAGGACATCAGAGAATGTCACATCTGTGTCTGTCCTACCCAAAAAGTGAAGAGGAGGGGAAAATCCCGTGAAAAAACCTGAGCTCTAGATGCCTTGTGTGAGACATTCAGGACTTGGTTTCTATCACTCTGTGCAACCAGTGGCAGAGCATGCAGCTAAAATATGTGGTGCTGTTGAGTCTTCATTTGATGTGAGGGATAAAATAAAGGCTGTGAACAAAGAAACAGCAGGGGTGACCTGTGCAGCCTCAGCCAGGGCTCCTATAACATCTGTCTTCATGGCCACATTGAGGTCCTCCCTCTATGACATTGTAGTGCAACCTGATTTTTTTTTTTTTTTCTGCACACTCTCCAGCAGAGGAAACTAAGATGTGCATGCTATTTGACAGCCCAGTTCACTGCAACATTCACATTTCACCCAGGTTTACTGCATCTGAGGGACTGACAACCTTCTTGCAGGTGGCCTTACAACTGGAGGCACTTCTGGGATTTATAAGACAGAATCTTGTCTCCACAAATTCCAGTGCCAAAGGCTGCTTGGTTTTCACTGTGTGGTGTAGTGTGTTCCCATTCTCCTCATGGTCCTGACTATCACAGTGCTATCAGTCACCCAGATTAGCAGAGAAAAATCTTCATCAGCTGGGGCATTGCTGAAAAGCAGAACCCACAACAACACAATGCAATAGTACTTTTATTTTTACAGCCCCTCGAGAGCCAAGGCACCATATAACATAATGAAACACTTACACTGTAAACCAGAAGACCCCAAAAGAATAAGAATTAAAAAGTAAGTCTGCTGGACAGCATTTGCATTTAGCCCAGGCTGTGCAGTCACAACTTACATTGACAGAAATCCAGTGGAAGAAGGAGTGGAAATGAAGAGGTCTGCAGGACACCCACCAGTGCCAGGGGTTTTGTGGCAGATTTCTGCATCCACACCGCCACAGGTCACTCTTTGGTGACAGCAAGGTCCTGTCTCCTGTGGGCGACCACATTCAGGGCTGTGTGAGCCTTTGGCTGTAGAGCTGAAATCTGGTGGAGGCTGCCACCAGAAGAGGAAAAGGGCTCAGCATTTAAAAATTAGGAATCGTTTCCCCCCAGCCAGGACCATGAAGTTAAAAGCTGACGCTGACATTTCTGAAAGGTCTGTGCCAGGTACTGTGGCTGGTCAGTTCCACCCCCGTCCCCTCCTCTCTTGACCACCTCATGAGCCACACTACAAAAGGAGCAAAACAAAAAAATTTGTGCTGCCCAAGAGGGTCCTGTTGGTCCTCACTCCCGGGTTAAGTAGCCTTTTGGTGGCTGGGTTTCCACCCAGGAGAGAACCTGGGAGTTCTCTTGACTTCGAGTTTAGCAGGTTTTCCTCACATGGGGCACCGCATATTGGTGTCATTATATATTAGTGACTTGTTTGTTTGTTTTTTTTTTATTTTGTTGTTTTGTTTTTGTTTTCTTGGCTTTTTTGTTTCATTGTTTTGTACTTAGAGTTAGGATTGAAGTAGAAGAGATTGGATTTTTGTGTTTGGACTTAGTTGTTTATTAATTTTTATTAATAGTACATTGAGTTCTACTGTACCTCTAGCTAACAAGCTAAAAGTAAGAAAATGGGGATGTATCTTGTTTGTTACAAGGTCTTTTAACAGCAAATAGTCTAATTAAAAGCTAATACTTTTATTATTTATACTTCTGACTTAAGGACTAAACACTTGTAATTTGCACTGCAGGATTTTCTATTTAACCAAAAACTACTACTTAAAATCAAGAAGAAGAAGGAAAAAGAAGGAAGAGAAAGCTACCACCCAAGAACTTCCATTTTGTTTTATTACTATATTTTAAAACCTCAAATTCCAAATCTTTCACTACGTGATACTACACGCTTTTATTTAAACTACAGTGATTTTAACTCCGTCACTTAAATTTTGAAGCCTTCTCTAAGGCCTCAAGTCAAAAGCAGTGATCTTTTGCGGTTCAGTGCCAGAAAATTCAAAATTCCCAGGTTTTAGGGTTCCAACAGTAGCCCATCCCTGCTGTGCTCAGTCTGCCTCTTTCCCTTGGCATTCCCCAGCCTAAGGGCTTCCTTTCCTGATCCATAAAGAGCTGGTAAGTGCCTGGAGGGAAGTGGGAGATGCATCCCCTGCTCTTCAAAGTCACCTTGGTTGACCAAGGGGAAAAACCAGCAGCGGGAAACAGCTCTGCCCTGGTAACTGCACTGGACAGTGCTGCATTTCTGTGCACTTAATATTTATTTATCTGGTGTTTGAAGCGTCACCCCAGAGCTTCTCATAACAAGGCCTATCAGAAAAAGGTGTGTGTGGTTTTCCTTTGGGTTGATTTTTCTGTTTGGTTTGTTTTTTGTTTTTGTTTTTTTTTTGTTTGTTTGTTTGGTTTGTTTGTTTGGTTGTTTGTTTGTTGGCTTTTTTTGGTTTTTTTTTGTTTTTTTTTTGGGCGGGTGGTTTTTTTCATAATAAAGAATGATGCCTCAAATTATCAGCATAGGTCTGGGGGTTTGCTGTCTACACCCTTCTGCCTCTCCCTCTTTTCTTTTCAACCTGCTGAATGATCAAACACTGCAAGCCTGTAGGATCTGGTCCACAGCTTCCATAAGTTTGGAAAGATGGAAAATTTGCCATCAGTTCAAAGGGGCTTGGAGTCCTGCTGATGGAGAAGAGAAAGACAGATGGGGAAAATAATTGAGGGTGCTTGCAAATAGCCCCTTGTTGTGTTCATGTCCTACTTACCCCATGGTGTGCAGTGATTTCAATTTGTTGCACTTTTCATTGTCCTGAATTCAGACCAGCAACAAAGGTACATCATTTGTACCACCCCTACATAACCTTCTCTAGCCAAAACATTTCTTTAGGAGTAATATTTCTTGGCTTGGAAAAATCCTTCTTTTTGTTTTGTTTTGTTTTGAACAAGTGTTTCCCAAAAGTATTTCCCAACTGAATTATAAAAAAAATTAAAAAAAAAAAAAATCCTTCATTGCAGTGAAAAGAATAATCAGTCCCTGCTGTTAAACTCTTATATTCTGAAAGCAGAGCTAATGAAATGAATATCATTTAATTAAAGAGATCTTCATAACAGAAGGATCAAACCTTCAGATGGAAGTCATCAAATTTTTTTAGCATGAAGCTCACATCTCAGGCTGCCTCTTACTGATGAACCTGCATTCCCAAGAAGGACGCTTAGGTCAGGAGATGACTTTTTAATAAGAAACCCAAGCCTGACGCTTGAGAAAACCACTGGGCTGTGGAAACTCTTTGTCCTTACCAGGCCTGAGAGCAGGCTGAAGTCTTGCCAAGCTCTTCACCCCTCTCCCCCCCTCCCACCAGTTGCAACATCTCTGGTGTTTGGAGCTCTGGGATTGACAACAGGCTCAGTCACAGCTCAGATCTGCCCTTGGCACTGCTGCTCTGACAGCCCCTGCTTTGTCACACGCAGCACATGGAGGCACAGACAGTGGTGCCTCTGCTCCTCAGCTCCCTGACCACTCTAACCCTGCCTAAAGCAGCCTCCCCCACAGCCAGATTGATGTCTGCACCAATGGAAACAGCACAAAACGGGGAATTCTTCATCGTCCTTTATCATTAAGGTAGAGGCTCTTCACCCTGGTGGTTGCCTCCGTGCAAATGTGCAGACTTTTGGAATTATTGTTACTGGATTTATTTGAATTATTTTTGCTGCTAATGGTGGTGTTGAAGGGTTTATCAGGTGTGACCCACTGAATGTGAGAAAAAGGCATTTTCATTCTGCAGCATGAAGAAGGAGCACTACTGAGCCCTTGAAGAGAAGCCTGGTAATGCTCTGTTACAATTTTTTTTTTTTTATTACCTACAGCATACCCTGTAGGAGGAAGACACAAATTCAATTAATGCCAGTGTTTTGCAGGACTGTGCCAGGTTCTTTAAAATATAATAGGAAAATTCTGTTTGAAATTATTAGAACTGCAAAAAAAAAAAAAACTAGCTGAACAGATTTTAAATTTCATTAAAAAAAAAAAAATTGAAAAAAACCCAAACACTGGAAACTAAGGAAACAAAAATTCTGCTTTGCAACCATATTTAACCTCTATGGAGGCACAGCCCTGTCTTAAAATAAATAATAAATCTTACTGATTGAAGAAAAAAATTGGCTGAGACACATTCAGTCCTCAGATTCCAGAGAGGTTTTGTTTGAACTGGAAGTCCTGGAAGCATTCAGTTCTTACAATCTGAACAGGAATACTTCTAGAGCTTAGAATATGTAGCTAACTTGCACTTGGAGGGCTGTTTCACTTTTTAATGTAAGTTCTCAATTGCTCAAGTGGCAATACACATCTTGATGTTCAAGTGGCCAGTCAAGTGCCTGGTTAGCTCTTGCAAGAATGAATTGGATTTCAAATTTCATGTTCAAAACTTGGGTAATATTTTTTGACTTACATTAGCACAGGCACAGCTCATGGCTGGTGCGCAGTTGAGAAGAATTTCCTGAAATGAAAGATGAATGATTGGATCTAAGCATTCTGAGCATTCTTAACAAAACCAGAAGTATCTCTTTTGGGAAAAGTGCCAAATCTACACTGGCTTTTCCTATTTTGCCAGCCTACAAAAGAGGAAAGGAAAAACTGCATGCTTATCACCAAAGCATTTAAGAAGATTGCATTTATCTTTCATCAAATAATAATTTTCTCTGAGTATAAGTGCAATCAATCAGAATAAAAAGGCTTGTACACAAAGGGAGGAAAACATTACCAATGTAAGAAACACAGATAAAAAAAAGAATTTGAGCAGTTCTGAGTTAATATTTTTATTTAGTTTGGTAAAAACCCAAGAAAAACTATAAATACTACCACTCACCTTGGCTGCCTGCTGGACCCCCTCCCAGCTTCTCTCTCCTTCACTTCAGTGGGAGGAAGAGGTAAGATGAAAAAGCTCCCTAAGCCAAAACATCTGCTTTAACCAGAGTCAAGTTAAAGGCTCAAAAGTGAGTTAGCAACAAACCTTCAGGAGCAGAGAGTGTGAGAGGTGAAAAAGGAAGGACAAGGCAAAATCCTCACAGTGAGGTTCTGACTACCCTGAAGGACTTATAGAAATTCCTTGGTGAGAATTCCCTGATGTCCCTGGCTGGAGTGGTATCCTGTCTCTGTCACATCAGTTCAGCAGCTGAAGTCCTGAGGGATCCCCAGCACAGGGAACACCTGGAACTGCTGGAGTCAGCCCAGAGGAGGCTCCAGGATGAGCAGAGGGATGTGGCATCTCTGCTGGGAGGAAAAGATGGGAGAGTTGGGATTATTCAGCCTGGAAAGAAAGAATGCTTCACAGTGAGCTGATTGCAGCTTTCCAGTGCTTGAAGGGACCCTGCAAGCAAGATGAAGAGAGACTTTTACAAGGGTCCAGAGTGACAGGAAAATGGGGAATGGCTCAAAGATGAAAATGGCTTTCAGCAAACTGAAAGAGAGCAGGTTTAGATTACCTGCTTCAAATATTAGGAAAAAATCCTTCCCTGTGAGGGTGGTGAGACCCTGGCACAGAGTGACAGAGAAGCTGTGGCTGCCCTACCCCTGGAAGTGTCCCAGTCCAGGCTGGACAGGGCTTGGAGCAATTTGGTGTTGTGGAAGGTGCCCCTGTCCATGGCTGGGGGTTGGAATGAGAACAGCTTTAAGGTTTTTTCCAAAACCACTCTCTGATTCTGTGAAGTTAGGTTACTGAAGATACAAGCAGAACTTTGCCATGGCATTGTTCTGAAACTGCTTTAGGAGTCTTTGCTCAGAAATATTACCTGGCACTTTTCTCAGCTTTCCCTGAGCAACAAGACAGACTTTCAGATCTGTAGGAGAGATGTCGAGATTACTGTTCAGGGCACCTTGATGTCTTTGGGCAAGTCCTAGCCTGGGGCAATGCACTCATCACAACCATGTTGTTTAGCAGATATTAGGGGATTTCAGATAGGGTGAAATCCTTCAACAGCGAGGACCATGGGTTAGGACTACATCTTGTGTCATTTTTACATTACCAGAGATTCACCTGTAAAATAGACCTGTGCTATGTTTTCATCTTCAATGCTTTCTCTTTGAGCTGAAGGGTTGAACAGCTCATTCAATAAACAGTGAAATCACTTCCCATGCTTTCCAGCCTGCTTTATGCTTCAAATGTTGGCTTTGTAGGGGAATTAGAAAGCTTAAACTCAATTTCTGTGCTTTATAGTGAAACAGCTGTCTCTGAAGTCATGGAAAGTTGTGCTCAGTGTATCTCAGTCTAGCATTTAAGGAGGGCAGTCCCTGCCAAACATATGCCCTGCAGAAAAGGATGCCAAAATTCCAGTTGTTCTCTGTGAATATGCTGGAAGCCAGCAGGGACTATGGAAAATCATCCCGTGGGGCTGGAGTTGGGGCATGGCCCTCAGGCAGGAGCTGCTTCAGGTGACACAGCTGATGGTGACAAGGAACTGGAGAGGAAAGTTTCACCAGCTGAATGGAGGGGTGTTATGAAGGTTCTTTGGTGGGAGAGAAGAGGTGGGTTCTCTCTTTTTGTTGTTAAGCTGGTCCATTAAATGGGTGACATTTTCCTGGAGGAAAAAAAAAGTCACTGTAGAAGCTGTTACTAACAGGTGACAAATCAACCCTGACCATCTCCCTGCCTCTCTGGTCATTGATTCACAATTGCAGCCACCCCTAACACAACCTACTCAAATCACTTTCAAGGGATCCTTCCTCTGGTACTCACCATGGATGTGTCAAAGGATTCTTTCCTTGCTCTCCCTCCCCTACCCTTCTGATAACTGGTATTTAAAACCTATTCAATATTAGGATTCTATCCTAAATATCTATGGGTGTTTGGACAGAGATAAATGTTGAAGGAATTGCCTAAAATCCCACATGAAGGAAGTTGTTGTGAAGGAGACATATATGAGGTACTTAAGTTCTAAAACCAGAGGGGCAATTTGAAAGATTTTTTTTTAAACAAGGAAAGTCCAACGGTACTGTAAAGGACATTATTGTTTCTAGTTTGTTGACTCTGTGTGTATAAATATAATTAGAAAATCAGAGAGCTTTTCCATTTAGGGTGGGGGTCCAAGGGATTTCTAAGTGACATAGTCACTCTTGCAGTGGAGTGGGAGGGAAGGCTGTGTATTAAATATGATTTCTTTTAGTTCTTAGCTCAGTGGTTAAGTGAGAACTTGCTTTTCTCACCCCTCTGCTGATACTGAGAGGTAACAGGAGCAGCCACCCAAGCACAAGAAAATTGGAAACTTTAATTCTGAGCTGGACAGATGATGACAGGACATGATATTGATGTAGCCCTGTGCCCTGCAACAAGATGTCTGTGTGGAATTCTTTAATCCGGTATTTCTTGGGAAGTGTCAGTGCTCTTCCTCAAGTCTTTCAAAGCAAGCAAAATACCAAATGAAAAAAAAAAAGGGGGGGGGGAGGAGAAATTGATGGCAAAAGTACACAGACATTTGTAATATGATAACAGTTTGGCTAGATTTGTACTGAAGAAAGAGAAAAAAAATCAAGGTTGATTAAAAGATATTATTTATCACTGGTGATGTTTCCAGTATTGGGAGTGGCTGGAAACATGAGTAAGTGTTTTCAAAGCTGTTTTGCCTCATACTCTTGATGGTGCCTGCAAAGATTATGCATATATGAGTTTTCCTTTCTCTGTGGCTGCAGGTGTCTCCGACACTGGATCAGCACCATCCTGCAGGGATCCTGAATGTGGGGGGCTGCTCAGTCCTGCCACTGTGTCAGAGGTAGCCATGACCATCTTCCCTCTCACCCTCTCCTCAGAATTGTCACTTCTCAGGAGGGTGGCTGGTTGAATTGCTGTTTTTCTTCACAGAAAAGGCCAAAAGCACAGAGGGGATAGGCTGAGAAGCACAATCCAGCACAGAAGGTGCCTCCTGAGCCAAATTATCTGCAGGGAGTTCAGGCACAGCACATTCTTTCCAAAGAAGGACCTCTGCAAAATCCCTGATGAAACCCTTGCCTTAGAAAAGCACCCACTGGAGTATCAAGCCTGCTGCTCCTGCTTAGGTGTGAGAAATTCCCTGATCATCAGACTCCAGCACTGCTGGAGAGCCAGACCCAGCCACCCCAGCTTGCCACTGTGTCCCCCCAGGCTGCAGGCAGGGGCAGGGGCAGTGCTCCATCCCCAGCCTGAGGATGTCCATGCTTTGTGAACAAAGCACGTTCACACCTCTGCTGCCCCAAACACACAAATCTCCCTCTGTCCCTGCTGACTGACAGGTACCTGGGTGCTGTTGACACCTTTTATATATTTCTCTGGCAGCATCTGGGCACAGGTTTGGGCAGACCCCTGCCCTTAGAGTGGACAAACAGAAGCCTGGTGGTCCATCCTCATCCTCAGTTTGGTTATTGCCTGCCTTGGACAGTGCTGAGGGGGTGACAGCCAGCCAGTGCCACTCTGTGGGGACACGGGTGAGGTCAATATGGCCCCTGCAGTCCTCCATAATTCCCATGCCTCAGTTTCCCTGAGCAATGCCAGAGCGCAGTCACTGACTTTTCTTCAGAAAAGGGGAAGGAAAAAAAATAACAATCACATTTTGGATGCTATGTGGAGCTGGAGGTGGAAAGCTATTTAATAACACGTGGCAGCAGAGAAGTTTCACAACAAAATCAGGGAAAGGGAGGGGAGTGGGGCAGTTTTTGTGTATCAGCAGTTTGGATCTGTTTTGATATTAGCAGTCTGGAACCACTCTTTCTTATTATTGTAATTGGCATTATTTATTGCAATCTGATTAAATTAATGAAGAGCCTTCTGGCTCCTGACTTGGAGCAGGTGTTCCACATCCTCCCCCTTGGCAGGCAGCACCTGTGCTTAGCTGCAGGCACCACTGCAGCCTCTGTGACAATGCAGGTGATGAGGGACTGCTGGGATTCACTCTGCTCCCCTGCAGGTGCACAGGCTGTTGCGTTATCTCTGGCCAGACACATCCATTGCCTGTGGATGTGGGAAGGGCTCTGCAGGGGCAGTGGTGCCACTGTGGGGAAAATCAGATTCAAAATCAGCCCTCTAAGGGATGTTTAGTCTCATGACTCTTGGCTAAAGCCTTACTGGTTTCTTCCTAGCCATAAATGGTGCCTCTTTCCCCATCTCATCAACCTCCCAGCACTTTCCTGAGACCAGCTTGACACAGCTCAGTGCCTCTACTGGGGAGCCCTGAGGCATTGCCTCTGCTTTCTTAGTCTTTTAATCCACAACAAATTAAATCTGGATTAATGAAATGCAGGAAGAAGAGGCAGCATCACCTCACCAACCCCCACCACACCCCAAAAACCATGAAGGCATCTGTGAGGATATTCTACAAAGCAGTGGCACCCGCTCTGCGGGCAGCCTGATCCTGCCAGGGAGCCGAAGGGAATATCCCATCGCTTCCTGCTGGCTTTGGCACTGAGGGCACAGGCAGCAGGTGTTCAGACCTGCTCAGTAGAGGCACGGAGATCCCACAGGTCTGGTGAACTGGCTAAAGGTGTCTCCCAGGCCCAGAAGGTGTTTCCAAGGAGTGCTTTGTTTTGGGACAGCGAGACTTTGTGCAGCAAAGAAAGTGGTGTCACTGTGGTTGGTACCCAAAAACACTGTGTGTGTCTGCGTGTAAAAAACCTTCTAGATACACAGAGGATTGAAGAAAAAAAGGTACAAAACTACTGGCAAGGCTGCAGTAGATATAGATGAGTAACAAGTGTAGCTGAGCAGAGCACTGGCTGGGACAGATCTAGACACCAGCAAGGGGAAACAGAAGAACCAGGGCATTGTCTAATGCTCCTCCATCCCAGCACCTGCACCTCATGCATAGGGAAGGTTTCAATGAGGATATGTTTTGTAGGATAGTTAGAGCAGAACTGGCCTGGAGGGCTCAGTCTCTCAAGTACCTCCAGTGCTCCCAAAAGTTTGCAGATGCTGCTGTCAACCTTTGCCATTGCACTCAGCTTTTTCCCACTCCCCAAGACAGAAGTGCATGCTGAGACCCTGCAGCATTTGCAAGCCTTTGTTTACATGTACTCCAGGCTTTAAGCACTTGCAATTTTGTGGCCTGCCCCACACACCCTAAAAACTTGTCTTTAGCAGTTATCTCTGGACTTGAAACTCCTGTAAAAACAAAAACAACTGGTTTTGGCTGCTCTGCCAAACAGTCTCTCTCCATAAAAAGGAGACTGATTTTTCTCTCTGGGTGTAGTAAAAGGTTACAACAATATTTAGTTTGAACTTTCCTGAGATCAGGCATTTATTCTCGCTTACTCTCCCAGCGTGTGCGTGTGTACATGGAAAGTACCTTGAAAGTGAGTCAGCATTACTCAAAGTGAATCACTGGTCCCTGCTTCTCTGGGACGTTCATTCAGTGTTGCATGCAAGATTTCTCTCCCTTCCAAGCCAGGATGGGATTATTTGTTCTTCTTCCAGGCTGCTGTAGACATTAAGGCACTGGTTTAGAAACCAAACAAGGGACTATCTCATACCCACTGGTATCCTGAGGCCAGCCCTGATGATGGACCACTACTCCAGCAGTAAATGAGAAATAGAAACACTGCTTTTCTTAATCTCCTCTCCAAAACAAGAGGGTTTCCTCCATCTGCTCTTGCCTACAGCATCACAGAAATGTTTGCTGCCTCGTGGAGCAGCAGCATCTCTGGAGAGCAGCAGCACAAGTAACAGAGCACTGGTGTCTCCCCCACCTTTAGATCAGGCACTCCAGTTTCCAGGGCTTTTAAACTGAATTTGGAGGGCACCTAGGAGGCAGAGAGGAAAGAGAAAGATTTGCATAGCAAACGTGTTTGAGAAATAGGTTTAATCTCTTAGCTGCTGTTTACCTCATATTCAGTTCTCAGGGCAAATCCTGGTATGCATGGATAAATTTCTGATCCTCTAGATAAATTGTTATTGTCAGGAATTTTTTCAAAGCTTGTGTTTTCTCTATGAGCCACTTCACCCAGTTCATGCCATGGGCACAGGAGCTGCAAGCCCTTATTTTTAACAGTTGTCCACAGCAATGGGGGGAGGTGTTTTATTCCCTTTTCAAGAAACCACAGCCTTTCATGTCCATCAGACACCAACTCCCACAACAAGCCCTTGGTGAGGATCTGTGTCTTCTTTTCATCAGTTTCCTCCCCCTCCAAGGAGTGGTGACACTGCTGCTGCATCCCATATTTGCAGCCAGTAATGTTGTGGCATCTCTCCCTCAGCTGTTGTACCCTCCCAAAAACAGCCAGGCTGTCTCTGCTGCTTGTGTGACACCTCAGTTTTCTCCAGAGGGAGGCCACAGGGTGGTATTTTAACCTTGGGGAAAGAAGGAGAGCCTGTCTTGCCTCACCCACAAGACTCCCAGGACCTGACCCAGATGGAAAAGTGTCCTTGGTGGTATTTCTCTGTCCCCATAACAGAGTCCGGCTCTTCTTGAGATAAAGTGCATTTCCTGCATGTGTCCAAAGAGATAACTGGTGTAGTAATCTTCCTCCTCTAGACTTGGAACACATCTGTGATGGAAGTGCTAACCTTGGGGTGAAGCTGCCTTGTACTTTGCACTGTTTTCCCTAAAATGAGGGAACCCTTAGTTTACTTTGCCAGACATTAGTGACCCTGTTTCATGGAGAGCAGGTGAAAAGCATGAGGTTTTATGTGCTTTTCATTTCTCCAAGCAGTTCCACATTCAGTACGAATGCAGGGAAACACATTTTTGTCCAATGTGTGCTCAAGGGAAGGTAAGAATGTGGGTCTGCTGGTCTGGATCTCCAGGTCTGGTGCCAGGACCATGGGCTACTTCCTCCAGCTCAGGTCAGCCTCAGTGGCTCCACTGCACTGCCCTGTCCTCCAAGAGGGATGGCACAGATGACAATTCTGGTAGTGGACAGTGCTCCCCCCTCTCACCATCTACTTAAATCAAGCATGTTGAGTCAACCCTGAGGCTTCGACTCCTTCAAGAGGTGGATGCAGACAGGGATGGATCCAGGGGATGGAGGATTCATCTGAGGCTGGATGAGGAGGATTGTCCTCACCAGCTGGGTTGTTTCTTTTCTTGTTGTCCCCAACAAGAGTGTCTTGGGCTCACTTGAAGGCCTGGAGTGGTTCCCTGCACCTGGTGCCAGTGGAAGAGGGAGAGGCACCCAGGGAGTTCCTGAAGCTCAGTGCACCCAGCAAAGGAGAGGCAAAGGAAAAGCCCTGCTGGGGAGTGGCTTGGTATAAAAAAAAAATAAAAATAGAGAGAGTTAAGCAAATAGTTAAAGCAGGGATGAGGACACTGGCATTTACAAATGACTTGGCATTGTGTCCCCTCTGGATGTGGTAACTGACACAGAGTTTCCAGCAGCCTCACGTGTCCCAAGGAAAGTGGTGAATATTCTCAAGATGCCTGTTGCTTTAGTCACTTCACTTCCCGAGTAAAGACATAAAGACAGCATCCTTTCAAAAGTTTTTTTTTTTTAAAAAAAAAACAAAAAAACAAAACAAAACAAAACACTTTTCTTTTTAAAGGATTTATTCCACATGGGCCGTGAAGGGACTGCACCTACTGAAGTGATGTTGGGACAACATATCTGTGTGGGGAAAGGCAAGGGGAACATTGGAGCTCATAGCCCTTAACCTTTGGAAATTCTGCATGCAGATGAGCTGTTGAAAAACTTATATTCCTGGGTTTGCATATGGAGTGGTATCAGGGTATCATTTTCTCTCGTGTTTTGCTGAAGGGAATAAAAGCCTGCTTTCTGCTTCTGAAAAGAACAGAAATTCCATCATTATCATCATCATCATCATCATCATCATCATCATCATCACAGGATCACCCTGGACACTGTATTTTGGTGTAATAAAATTGCATGAAATTTCTTCCTCTATACACACTGATTGCAAAATTCCTTGGATGCAAAGGCAGTCACAAAATTAGGAGTCCAGAAATTTTGTCAGCTGAGGTTGTGAGAGCAGAGAAAGGGAGAAATCCAGGTAACCCCTTAAAGGTGTGGGAAACAGTGTGGGAATAGGCACTGAGAAAGTCTGTGCTTGGTCCACCTGGGAATAGGTTTAAATTACATTAAAGCACAAACCTATAAGTAAACCTGAAAGCCAAGTACCTATGCCCCATTTGGAATGAGGTTTGCAAAGGCTGAGAAGCAGAGAGAAAGTTAAACCAAGCACAGAACCACAATTTTGTGGCACAAGATCCCACATGGTCTTTGACAGCCATCCAGGCTTAAACCATCTGAGAAGGTGGGCGCAGAGTTTAGAGAAGAATATGCTCTACACTGAAGGATGCAGGTGTTTTCACCTGTGGGATCGCCTTAAAAAGTTAACTTACTGCTTTCTTGTCAACTTTTTTAATTGCATGACATTGGATGAATTAGGAATTCTTCCAATTTTTAGCCAATTCTAGTAGCTAAGCTATTTTTTAAATATTATCTTGCAGATTTCTTTCAGATTTCCTTTCCTTCCAGCAAGTAGAAAACAAGAGAGATGCTTGACCGCTGACACTTTTGCTATAAAAGGTTGTCAGATACGTCTGCCAGCTCCAAAATCTTAACATTCCTGAGGTCAGCTTCACAAGGTCAGGAGAGGATGGACAACTCTTATGTGTTTGACGTCCACAATCCATTTTTAAATGCAGTGAAAGCAAAAAAATTCACACTGTGTGTCCCCAGGAGATATTCCACAGAGTGATACATCTTCATGGTGGTTTTTCCAGTTGCTGTGAAGTTGTATCAATGACACTGGAATCATATCTCAAGGTTCTGATTGGGAATCTGAAAGCTTATGACAACTCTGTGCTGCTTTGCTTGGCTTGTTCTTCTCTCTGGTTTTCCAGCATCTCTCCAGAAGATTAATTCTACAGTATTTGCAGTTATGTTCAGAATGCACAGCATTGTTGATATAAGAACCATCTGACAAAAGATTTTTTTTTCCATTGAACAAAACTATTTGAAGCATTTTAAGGTTTTTTTAGACCATTATTATTTTCCTTTCCTCTCACCCATTTTTTTTTTAATTTGAAGACAGACAAAAGAAAGAAAAAAGGTTACATTTGTTTTCTTTACATTTCTGACAAAAAAAGGATCAACAAATATTATTAAAACCCTTCTGACTTTAGAAGTCCTGTGTGCATCACTGGGAAGGGGGTGTTACTTTACCTTTGTAATGGAAAATTTATTGCACACCCACATTTCCGGCAGGCCTGTTCAGAGAAGTGCAGAAGAATACTGCAGTTGCCCTGCCAACAAAATTCTAACTACAAAATGCATATACCACTAAGATATGGACAAATCACAGATTTACACAGCAGCACAGCCAGGTCATCTGTTGGGATTTGTACTTCTTTTTTTTTTTTCTAGCAGCTCTCAACATTTGGTTCTCTTTTTACTTTATTTTGCTGCTGCCAAGCACTGGGCTGACATTTTCATAAATCCACCAGTTGCTGCCCCCAGACCTCGCTGTGGTTCTTCACTGCTTTTCTTTGTGCCTTGAGCAGCTCTGAATCTCCCAGAAAACTTTACCTCCTTGTTCCCAGGTCAGGTATGGATGTGTCTGGAAAAGCACAGGTCACTGTAGGGAGGTGAACGTCACAGGAACTGACCATTTTCCCAGTTCTGCTTCCTTTTCATGAAATATCCATACCTGTCAAGACTATCCCATCTGTGCCATGGTTTCTCAGAGGCCTCAGGTGAAGGGATTTGCCAGGAGCTGTAAGGAATCCAAGCCCATGATATCATGTGGAAGACCCTTATACAAATGTTTGTTCATCTCTTCAAAGGCCTGTAAGAGGCTTTTCCTTACAAAAGTCATGCTAACACTTCTCAGTTAGACTTTATTTATCCAGGTGCCTTCTGGTTCTGTGCTTTAATGCAGTGTCTGTGTTTTGGTATTGTTAGGTTAACAGGCCTGTAGTCTTCTACCATCCTAAAAAAAAAAAAAAAATTAAAAAAAATCAGCCTTCAGTCCTCCAGTACCAAAAGTGTTTGAAGTGAGAGGTTATGTAGGCTGGTCATAATTCATCTGCTTATCCCTTGTATTTCTTGGTGAATGCCCACTGTCTGTTAATTTCATCAGCCTGCGCTGTAAATTCTTTCACAGAAGCTTCAGTGTTGGAGAGATGCTCTGGTGAGTGCCCCTTTCACTCTTTCCTTCCTCCCCAGAAAAAAACAAAACAAAACAAAACAAAACAAAACAAAACAAACAAAAAAAAACAAAACCAAAAAACAAAAAACCCGAGTTTTCTTGAGGGCAAACCCCCAGTTTTCAGCAGCCCACGGTGGTGCACAGGACTCGTTTTCCTTCCACACTCCCCCCTGAGCTCAGCTCTCCTCCCTCTCCTGCTAGCAGAGTCAGACCTACTGACTCTGCTCAGCTTTCTGCTCCTCATCATGCAGAAAGAGGACATCAAAAATCACACAAGGCCTTCTGGTGATTTGTCCTCTTTTCTTCCTGCATTTCTGCCTTTTGTGACACAGCTGATTTCCCCTTTACATTCTTTTCCTGGAAACAATTTCGGCTTTTTTGAATTCTTGATTTTTCTTTTTAACCACATTGACTTCCTCACTCTCCCTTATTCTTTTAGAGGGCTTTAGATGCAGCTGAATAAACTGATAAATGTGACAGTGATGCTGAAAGGGACAGGAACAAGCTCAGTCAAAGAAGAGGAGGCTTGAAGACAAAACATAAATTCCTGCTTATGTTTTTTTTTTTTTTCTGCTTTCCCTGTGTTCTCCATCAGAAATAAAGAAACACCAGCAAATAAAATTTTTTAAAAAAACTTGTTTTTTTTCCAGAGATAGATGTTTACAAATACAATGTCTTTACTTCAGCCAAATGCATTTCCGTGCTTCAGCAAACAGGTCTGAGCTAAGGAGGAAAGCACCTCCCTCCAGTAAAGTGATGAAGATAGAGTTGAGTTCTGATTTTTTTAATTAGTACCTTGGTTTATAATTGTAATTCAGTGCTTCCCTTCTCCTCCATTCCCCCATTTTTTGGGAAATAGTTTAGCTCCCATAGGGTGGGAGCAGGGTAAATTGCCCAGCTGCTGCTGCTCTGTGCCACTGAAGGTCCTGGCAGAGGCTGGCAGAAACATTACACTTTATAAAAATGTTGCCTGGATCCATTCAAAGAGGCTGCTTTTGTAAGAGGTGGAGACATTTGTTTATCCCTCCCTACTCCTTGGCTCAGGTCTGCATCATTTGCCAGAGCTTCTGTTCTTCATTAGAGGGAAATCCTCTAAATTAAAGAATGCTCCAAATAGCTTAATTGACTTTGGAAATGGCCTTATGATGGAAATGGGGGTGGTGAGAGAGGTAGCAAAGTGCCTCTGTTTGGACAAAATGGTCAAAAAGTTGAAATGCTAGTAGTCAAAAATTATTTGGCATATTTCTAATTTCTGCATATTCTTAATCTGCTAAAAATACCTTTTTACTTTAGCTGTCTTCACCATGCTGATACACTCCATATTTCTTTCAATCCCACATTTTCCTGTCTTTTTTAAATGGAAAAATAAAAAGTGTTTGATGCAAAAATGATTGTTATCCCAGTGCAATTTCCCAAAGAAAAGGTGCATATTTATCTGCGTTTTTTTTTTTTTCTTTTACTGGAAAGGGGGTTTGCACCTTTTCTCTCCTCCAAATTTTTAAAACAAAAACTTTCATGTGAACACACAAGTCTGAGGAAAACCTAAAATAAATCTCTGACCTTTTATTTATTTTACCCCTGTCCTGCTCCCGTATTTCCCTTCACTTTCCAGTCCAGAAGGAGACATCAGTGTGAGTTACAGAGAAACACACCAAATTAAGTTTTCTCCCTGAAAATGAAGGATGGTAAATTCCTGAAGTCCTCACCTGGAGGGTATTTGTGGAATCTTCACGGAAAATATTTTTTTCAAATCCTGATCAGTACTTTAAGTGAATATTCATGCTGATTCTTTTCTGAGTAGGAAGAACACAACTCAAAGTGCACATCATCCCTTCAGCTTTGGCTTCTTTGTGCTGAATTATCACCTGAAACTGTTCCACATAAGCATTGTGTGCATTGAGGATGCTGATGGGCAAGAAGATGGAGCACAGACAAACACTGCTCTGTGCCACCAGCTTTGCCCTGGCTCTACATTTTGGACAGCACAAAGGGCTGGACCAGCCTTGGTGAAGAGCAGCACTGAGCAGGAAGGGCTGGCCTGCTGCCCAGACCATGACAATGAAAGCTGAATCACACTCACATTCCTCTCTGAACTGCCTTTGCACATGCAAAACCACCCACAGCAGAGGCTCAGCCCTGTGCTGGTGCCAAAAGAGAGATGAGCAAGGCTCTTGACATCCCCTGCCGTGTCCTGTGGTTGGGTCAGCTGTGGAGCTCCTTGCTGGCTACCAAGCACTGGCCCAGGAGTGAATTCTTCCCTCATTGCCTTTTTGGCTGGAGTGGGTGTGTTTTCTGCAGCAGAAAAACCCCTTCTTGGTTACGTGCAGTGTTCCAGTTCCATGGGCCCACATTTTCTCCCCAAGGCTTCCAGGAATCCTTGGTTATATGGGTCCACATTTTTTCTCTGAGGCTTCCAGGAATTTTTTTGGAATATGGCCCCACATTTTCTCCCGGAAGGCTTCCAGGAATCCTTGGTTCCACCAAGTACTTTTTGATGAAAAAATTATTTGGAAAGCAATGACCCTTTTGCCCCACTTTCACACCATTTGCCTCAGGGGGCTCTGAAACTATTAGGATTGTCAGGTGCAACTGAACTGTAAGTCTGGATGGTGTCTTTCTTGGGTTTGTTGGTCATTTGGAAGTGTCAAGCCAACATATTGCCATGTTTTTTGTGCTGGATAAGGAAAAATAAATGTTATGTTCAGACAGTTTTTCTCATCTTGCTGACATTTTGCAGGAAGTCCTGTTTGTAGGACCCAACTTCTGCATATTTATTCCTTTTCAAGAACTGGGAAGTTTCAGTAATCACCTATGTCATTTTACATTTTGAAATCTTTTTCTTCCCCTCCTTCCCCTGTTGTTTGATTCTTTACAATGAAATGCAGCTTTTTTATTTTCTCATTCCACTATGAAAGGCCAAAGTCCAAACCTCTTAAAGTCCAGACTTGGCAGCTACATTCTTGTACAACATGAGCAAAATGAAATGCAGTGAAGGACAACTTAAAGGGTTTTATTGAGAGGCGATGGTGGGGAAAACTTATATGCAAGATCAGGCAAGATCCGACCTCTTGAGGGAGTCTGTAAATGAGTAGTTAATGAGTAGTTAATGGCAGGTAGAAGTTTTGTAAGGAAGGGAAGTGTCACAGTGTCCCCTGATAAATCCAAAAGAAGTGATCAAGTGTCAGAACCCTGCTCTTACACGAAATGTAATATCTGTGCTATCTGTACAGATCAGCACCTCCATTGTGTGCAGCTGGCTTGGAGCAGGGTTCATGCCCACAAGCAGAATGGCATAACCTTACTTCAGCCAAAATGTGGGTGCGCTTCAGATCCTGTTGCCTTGTCTAGGTTTTAGTTTATTGTGTCCTGGTATGGAAGAGAACCTGTGCCTTTGAAACAATCATAAATAAAATTTTAAAAATTACTCAGACCCTCAATTTTTAATTTAGAGGGTTATTAATAGAATAGACAATAATTATTTTGAAGATTCCTTAAATAAAAATAAGTATGTGAGGGTGACCTACAATATTTGAGGTTGGCTCAGACCTCTTTTAGTTTTGTTGATAGTTTTTTTTCTTCTTTTTTTCCCTCTTTTTCCTTTTTCTTGCCTTTAATGTTTCCTGTAAACAAGTCAAGGTTTAAATCTGGGACTGTATCATCTTTGCTTGACTTGGTTTAGCCTGAAGCCTCTGCTATCTGTTAATTAGATTTTCTTTTTAGTCTGGGGGAGAGCTGGTGGTGGGATAACACATGGAATCACAGACCCAGAGAAAGTGATTTGTGATAAATTGTTTCCCCTACTCTAAGGATTTTTCAGTTCTGATTTTTCTTTCCTTGTGCCCTAGAGCTGCCTGTGAAGGGCAGGAGGTGCTGAGAGCTGAGCTGCACTTAAGGAAGAAATTCTTCAGTTCTCCCCCTTTGGGGAGATGCTTTGTTTTTCTTTTCCATCTTTCCCAGGTTGGGTGGGCAGCATTCAGCCTGGGAAGAAGCAGGGAGAAGAGAAAGCATCTCTGATTCACTGTGGCAATCTGCTCTTCCTTTGATTTCATGCAGGATGTGCAGCACATTTTTTTCTGACACCTCTCCATGAGCCTCTTCATTGTAATATCTGAATGCAGGGTGATCTTCAGTGTTGTTGTCTTCCCAGTGTTCCTCTAAAGCCAGCCAGTACAAATGCACTCTTTATTTCTAATAACCATGGATTTTCTTTGTGAACAATTATTTTTATCAGCACCTGGTGGATATGGGGCTCATGATGGGAACAATGTGAGTTTCAACACCTGCACCTTTCCAGCCCCCATAACCTTTATAATTTTTTGCCAGCTGACACTTACTTTTCAAGTAAGTTGGCTCTTTATGAACAAAGTCCTGGACATTTTTGAATTACGTAATTGCAAAGTTATCTGACAGAAAAAAATCTGTAATACGTTAGGGCCCATGGAAACGTGGATTAAAAACAGTCCCTGCCTTGGAGATGTGACATTTCCCTCTGCAAGGACACCACTTCGAGGGAAGGTGAAGTCCCCAGGTGCTGGCAGGTGGGATCCATGAGTGTGTGTGGACATGGACATGTTTGCATGCTGTGTTCCTGTGGAAGTGAGTTCCAAAAAACCTGCATGAATTAATGAGATTTTTGTTGTTACAGAACTGGAAGGGTAAGTTAAATCTGCTGAATGGGAACTTGCCTTAGCTGGTTTTTAAGGCAGAATGCTTTCAAAGCAACATAACACTTTCTCATGAATGCAGCGCTGTAAATCCTTCCCTTGGAAAGGGTTCCCATATCCAAATTTCAGTCCCAAGGGTGATGTTTTCTATGATGTAAAGCTTTTTCTCTTCTATGAGGTTCCCCACACGTCTGATCTGTGATCCCACTTGCTCACAGAGAGTGCTTGTGGCATTGTGAAAAGAAGATTTTCCCCAAGGATCATCCCTATTTGCAGTGATGGCTGTTCTGTGTTTGAATCTGCCTGTGCTCCTAAGATGTGTTTGCCAAAGAGAAGATTTTATATGTGTGGAGGGACCATTGGAGTTGTAACTTCCTGGCACTCTGTTTTGCTGGCAGTTCTAAGAAAAAACATCCGTGTGCTTTCACATCGTGAAAGTGATGTGGAAAAAACTTTGCAATCAATTTGTGTGCAGAGAGAAAATGATGGTTAAAAGCAGCAAACCCAGATGATCAGAAATGCTTAGTGAATAAAGAACTTGTGGCCTGATTTAGGTTTTATCTGTGCTAGAGGGATTATTCTAAAATGTTTTGTTTGTTTGTTTGTTTTTTTCCTTCTTCTTGAAGGAACTGGACGGGTTTATGCTTCTGGCAAAGAGAAAAATGTATCATAGGGTTCAAATTACTTCGTGCATTTAGAAAAAAGTTTGTTCAGTCAGAGGTAGGAAAAGATATGAAGTGTAAGCAAACCTCTGCCTGTATTTACATATTTTGAAAACTAGAGCCAACTCTGATTAGTCCGAATGAAACAAAATCCTTGCCAGACCTTTTTTTCTGAGAATGAGAGTAGAAGGATAAGTGATTTGTTTCAAGATAATTAATGAATGCAATCAGGGTTATGGTGGTTGTGGGAGTCTGAAGGGAAGATCAGAGCATTTAGAATATTACAGAAAGGCCCATCAAAATGGTCTCTGCACCAGAGAACTTGGAAAGGTGAGCACAATACCTGGAGGAAGGATGAAGTTTTTACTTGGCGATCTCTGTGCTAGGTGGAGAAAATAGGAGGAAGCTCTGCTTGATCACCTGTCTAAGGGCTGGTGGGAGATGATGAAGGGTAAAGAATCATCACAAAGGCATTGCTCTTCATGCAAAAATGAGAGACAGCAAGCTCCATGTGCCACGTGTGACATTCCCACAGACAGGAGCTGTTTTTCTGTGTTATGTCCTTATTGCTGGTCTGATCCTCTTGGTGCTTCTCAGAGCATTGTGCCAGTTTTCTTCAAATATGTTCATAAGCAGCGTATTATGAAATGCCATTCTTTGAGATATTTGTTTCTCTGTGTGGGTTGAATAATTGACTTTTTGTTATAGGCAAGCTGTGAATGCACATTTAATGAATGTTCATTGTACAAGGAATTATCTGCAATGGTTTCAGAGAAATCTTCCTGTAAAATATATTTATTGAGGGTGTCAGATATATTTTACAATAATTTCAAATTACTTCAAATTTCCCTGTCTGCTAATTTTTGGACTATCTTCCTTTCAGTGACATTTTCCCATTAAGATTTTGCAGTACAACCATCTCAGCCTAAGAAAGGCATTTGGAATGGGATCTTCCAAATGAGTCGGCCATAGGAAATTCTGTGACATAATAGTGCTGGTAGATTTGATTTTCATGTGCTATTCCTATCTCATTCAGAAAGGGAAGAAGAAAGGAAGTTTCCACTTAGACATCACCTTGCTGTATGATGTCTTTTCCTTGCTTTTTTACATTCAAACGTCTTTTTTTCTGAATTGCAAAAGAAGGATAGAAATCTACATGTTTTCATGAGAGAAATAGTTTCAAATAATCTCTTCTGTTCTTATTCCAGAGATCAGTCTATTGACATAAGACAGTGGAGACACAAACCCAAATTTAAACTGAAAAATGAGATTTTACATTGAGTAAAATAAGAGAATTAATTCTAAAATGGGTTGTTTGCCCATCCTACAACCTTTGCCTTTGCTATAGATGTGTGTGATCTTTATCTCTTCATTTGCAGGCCTTACTTGGAAATCCATCCCTTGTTGCTTTGCAGACCAGTCTGAGGTACCCAGTGTGCTGTGGAGATAATAAAGGTGTTGGGGCAATTCCTTATTCTGTCCAGGCTGCAACCTGAGGCAGTTTGTGTGGCAAATCTTGTGAGAAATATGTTGAAGTGGCTAAAGGCAAACATCCACAGCAATGTCACCCTTTTACACCTAAAAGACAGATCAAAATCTCTGCCATTAAAGAACTTTCAGACAGAGGAGCTTTTTCACTGCTTTGTTTTCCTTGCAAGCAATACCTGTGAGTAACATAACCCTAATTACCTGAATCTTATTTACAGCAAGGACTTGTCTTTATCAAAAATGTTGCTAGTATTAAACCTACCAGCCCCTTCAAGGCATTAACAAAACAGTGCTGGGGTTAAAAAAAACATGGGTCAGGATAGTCAACCCTAATATTTAGGGGGCAAAGTGCTCCTGTATCTGTGAAGACCACTTTTTAAAAATTGGATTTATCCAAGGAATTTCTTCTGATATGACTCTTAAAGCAAAATGTCCCTTCCAGTGTTCCCAGCCCCACAGATAAAGTTATGTGGGCAGAACTTCACCATTAGATTCTTCCTGTGAGGCACATATAGGAATTCCCTTTTTCAGCTTCCCTCATGTTTAAGAGGTTTCAATAGTATTAGGAAGGTTTCGTGCCAAATCAAATCCACGTCCATCAGGATCCAATCTCATCCACTGTTTGTTTATTTGTTTCCCTGCAGGAAGATTTTCCTGCCAATGTACCTGACCCCTTTTTCTGAGCAAACAGGATCTCAGGAATCCACAGTGGGAATGGGGGAATCCCTTCTCAGGGACACCACTGGGAGAGTTGCAGAAGCTTTAAATGACTCTCTGGAGCAAGATGAGCTTTTCCCTGCAAAAAGGACAAGTAAGGGAAACAAAAGAGTTTCAATCTGCACAAGTGAACCAAACATCAGAATGCCAAGGGCTGTCACCATGGTCTCCTACCATACACGTCCCCAGACACAGCTAAGCATCTCCCAGCATGTATTCTTGCACAGAAGTGGGCAAAATAACCCACTTGAAGGAAACTTGAGGGGTTTTATTTGGATTATTTTCCTACACATGTGAAGCAAGTACAGGACAGTTCCTTGATTTTGGTTTTAACCCAGCTATGAAGAAAGTGTGGTATAAAAATCGTGTTGTAGCTCCTATATTTAGGTCTAATTGTGGCTCTCTATATATAGAAACATTATGAAACCACAGCTCATCTTCCAAGTAATGTAAATTGTGAATTACAGGCTCCTGCTCAGTGTGCTTTGAAGATTTTCTAGTTTGTGTACAGATCTTCCACTTCCTGTTGAAAACAGCAAGAGATGCCTGTGAAGTCAGATCAATCCTTCTATATTTTAATTAGAAATCACCATTTGGGGTTTCAGTTGTTTGCATCTGTGGAATAATTTATGGCAACAGTAGATCTGTAGTACAGCCCTGCCTACTCTGAGTGTGGTTATAGTTAATGATTTCCGTGCTCTCTGAAAGAGTTTAGGGGTTGGGGTGTTTGAAGCTCTTTCTCTCTCAAAAGAAGGGGGGGGGGGGAAGGAAAAAAAAAAAGAAAAAAAGAAAAGTAAAAAAAGGGCTGAATTAATCAGGATCAAGTGTTTTGAGTGCTTTACACAAACTTATTAAAAGGCAGATCCCTCAGAATCATGGAAGTGCTACAGGGAGCTATGTCACACCAGTGATGTGCCCCTGCTTGTGTAAAGCTGCCACTGAAATCCAAAAGCTTTTCTAAAGTCATGTTTTTTTGAAGTGTGCTGAAATAAGAGCTCTCTTGAAATAAAGATGGATCTAAAAATTTTACAAGTATCTTCAGCATATCACGGAAACACCGCAGACTTGAAGCAGAGCTGAATATTTAATTAATATAGACCCATGCCTCCTTTGGATTGAAACAACAGTGTTCAGACTACAGACCTATGGGACAATTTTCTCCTTTTCCTAGAAAATTTAAAAATGCATGGAGGATTTGTGACAAGATCCCCTCAGTGGTTTACGAGTGGTTTTGCATTCTAAAAATACAGTGGATTTTTTTTTTCTTTAATTCTTTGTTAAAGTTGCTGGTCATGTTATCCTCTTAGTGGTGTTCACTTTCTCTCCCTTTCAGCTTCAAGTTTGGAACTCCAAGGCTTTCTTTTGGGTTTTATCAAATTACACACTGAAGAAAGATGTGCATTTCAGAAACAGATGGGTTTAATGTGCATGAAAATACATGCCTTTTAAAGAAACTAAATTAGTAGTTCCACTTCTACCCCTTTTTATTGAAGACAGAGCTCTTAGATCTCTGGTCTAAAACACTGCTTTACAAACATCAACAAAGTAGATTTATTTGCATGGGAATTTAACAGAATATCACCAAAACCTTAAGCAACACCAAATCTGATGGTTTCTAGTAGACACAAAAGGAGCTGGGACAGTATTAATAAAATACAAATCCAGAACCAGTGGATATTTCAAGAATTACTCTTATTCACCATATATATTGAGTTCATCTGCAAATTCACAGCTGCCTGTGTCTCTAAACATTTTCCTTATAATGAAATTAACTAGGAGCAAGAATTTACTCTTTTTTAGTTGCTAATTAATGTTAATTCCTTTTCGGAGTGTGTTGTCTTTCCTTATGAACTGAAAACCAAAAGAAAAAAAGTTTCTTTTTGTTTGTTTATTTTCTTTTTTTGTTTTTCCTTTAGAAAGCACCTTGCTCCCACAAAACTCAGCAAATATGAAATGCATTACATAGAAAATGTGAAGCAGAAGACCTGTTCTTTTGCCCAGCCATGGGCCACCAAATATTGCTTTTGCCTTGGTACAAAGGTAATTGTGTTCGCTGAATTTGAAGAGAAATGGGTTAAATTGCTGTGGGGGGATAAAATAGAGGGAGTTGTGAATATTTGTCATGGGACAGTGCACTGGACAAAGCTGAATCTCCTGTGGATGTGGCTCCTTCACTGTGTGCATTTGTCTTAAACTGCAGTCCAAATACTCTCTTGAAATAACAACAAGTGGCCCAGCTTCAGGATTCTTTGTGGTGTTTCCATGTCAGATAAAAATGGGAAAATTACAGAAATCCTTCACCCCACCAGGCACCACTTAGACACCTGACTGTGCCTACGATTCACCAACCCACCTATTTATATTCCTGACCACTAGTGTAGAATGAAGCCCACCCTTTTTCCTGCAAGACCACCCTGCCTGAGCCTTTCAGGGAATAAAAAATCTGCTGCTGAACAGACTTGGAGCTGCACGTGTGCTCTGGGGCTTTGCTGAGGCAGTGCCCAGCCTGTTGGGTTAGCAGAAGTGCTCATCACCTCCCTGCTCCCTCGTTCTTTGAGGCTTTGATTTGGGGAGGAATTCTTTAAAACAAGCACTGAGATGCATGCTCATGTGTTTTTTTCCTGACCAGTAACACATGGAGATCATCCCAGGACTGTGCTTTATCAAAATAAGCTGCTTCCTCAGTGGGAGCAGTTGAAGCAGACCATCAAAGAAGAAAATAACAGTTGACAGAAACATTCATCCTTCTTTATAGAAAGCAAGCATTTTCCTCTCAGAAGTGCCTGGGGTTCTGTTAGCAATTGATGAACATGGAGCACGTGATGAGTCAGTTCTGACTAGCAGCACAAATCATGCACTCAACTTTGTTGTCTGATTTCCCTGATGCAGCAAAAACAGTTTGTGTCACAAGAGCTGCTTTTCTTTTGCCAATCCCTTTGCCAGTAAATGGCCACATTCCAACAATGTATAGACAGAACCTCCCAGCTGAAAATAAATGCCAATTCTGAAGTATGTTTCAGAGTCTTAAAAAGGTTGGGTTTTTTTTTTTCCCCCAGATCCTCAGCTAATCTTCAAAATGAAAAGACTTTTATTTTGAGTTTTCCTCAATTGGATCATCCATCTTTAGTATGTATTTTAATGATCTCAAAGACGGTTTGAATTTAGAGCTTTTTTAATACTTCCTCATTCAATTTGCAATTAGATGATTCAATATTTCAAATGAACGCAGCTGATCCAGCCACATTTTACAACATAAATGTGCTGAAGTAGCATTAATTTTCATTCCATAATTTTACAGAGTGTTTAAAATGGTATATAACTGAGAATTAGTTGCTTTGGGTCTTGTCTGCAGCTATTGTAAATCCACACTTCTCCACTTCTACCTCCACCTGAAGCTCACCCTAAAATATCTCAGAATCAAGGTGTTGACACACTGCAACTGGCAGGGAAATTTTGTGTTTCCTGAGGACTAGGATCCCAAAACACTTGTAAAAAGAAAAGTTACCACGATGAATCATGAAACAGTTACGTCCACCTTACAGCCATGCATTATTTTTTAGCAGCTCTCCACCAGATAACCTGGTTATCTTATTACTTCACTGGGTCCCAGGCCCTTGGTAACTAATATAAATGTAATGTAAACACACTCATGGGCTCTGAAAAAGCCCAGCTAGCTACTTTTGAGAGGGAGGCTGGGTGTGGAGAGGTGCGCGATAGGGAATGTTCCTGGTAGATAGCCCAGCTAGGACACAGCAGATTTATTTCTCCCCATTCCCATAGTGCTGCACTGCTGCTAGCCCGGAGGTCTTTGTGCCACCCAACACAATTTATTTTTTTAAAAAAACCCAATTTTTTGAAAACACATTTTAAAGAAAATAAAATACTGTCGCAGAGCGAGACCTCTGTGGTTCAAACTCGTTTGGGACCTAAAATTCACGAGGGGAATATTATCTCAGGGCTGTGGGGAAGGGGCCCAGGGTGAGATTTGTGGAGTTCCTCTGGGACAGGTTGAGATCCTGGTGCAGGCTCACTCCTGGAGCACAGCGTGCCTCCAGCAGGGGAAGGGCTGGGAGCCACGGGAACACTGTACAAATTTGCTGGGAGGAAGGCAAACAAAGAAGTCAAGAGATGTACATAGGTGATAACAAGGTAAATATTAGAGAAGCTGGCCTGTATTATACTAATAGAATGGGATATCAGTAAGGAACAAATAGTCAGACATTCATGGCTGGTTGGTTAGACTGAGAACAGTACCAGCCTGGGCTGATAACGCTCCAGCTTGGTGTTGGTACAACTGAGACTGAAAGCAGGGCATTTGAAAGCAGATAGAAAGAATAAGAGGTCAGGATCTCTCCACTTTTTTTTTTTCTTTCTGGACTAATGTTTGCTTTCATGGAGGAAAGAACTGTGGTAGTGGAGTGCTGTGTGAATTCAAAGACCTCTCCATTCCTGCCTTTCTCACTGATTTAGAGATCCTTTGCCTTGAGAACATCACGCCTTATTGGACCAGGGAGCTGTTAAGCTGCATGACACATCTTTAACTCATTCAGTGAAAAGTCTGCTTTTCCTCATACCTGACCTATGAGGTATCCACCGATTCCAATCTCTCCTAGGGAAACACATAATTTTGATAATTTTATCAACAACGTGCTCTGAAAGGGAAGCTGCCTCCACCTCCATTACCCCAAAATCTCCCATCTGGTCCTGTAACCACAGGAGACTTTCAGCCTTCCCTTCTGAGCATCCTGTGATGATGGCAAACTACAGGAGACAGACAACCCTTCCCTGCATTTTTTCCCAGGAATATTAGCACAGTTGAATGCCATGCCAAAGGACAGTAACTCATTACTAATTAACACAGCATAATAACAACAACAACAACAATGTTTTAAAGTTATTGGTGTCTTGTAATGCTCCACATGAGTGCAGCAGTTTAGCAGAACTGGAGGAAGATTGGAAATGTGGGTTACAGTGGGAGAAACATCAATTTATCAACTTCTCACTCAGAGCCTAAGCCACAAACTCAGATCAGGGAGAAGTTCCACCTCTGCTGATGTCAATGAGGGGTTTGCTGCTGGCTTTGTGCTGCACTTCCAGAATCTCAGATGACCTCAAACTCTCTGAACTGGAGTTTTCTTCGGTTTTTATTTCTATGTCAATGGGAAGAAAGCAGAGTTGTTTTAATAAATCTGCTTTGCAAAGGTTAAAGTGGCACTTCTGGAGCAAGAAAGTTTCCTTTATAGCTCAATGTGGCTTTGGTAAGATATGTGACAAGTTGCTTTCAAGATACTTTGTTTCCACAAACATTTTCTAAACCACAATTTGCTATTTAATGCTGAACAAATTACTGCCTTTATTACTGTGTTCCATAGCACCATGAGAAATAGTTCTTAAAATTTTTGGTTTAGAGTGAATTTTAATGTCCAATTCAAATAATTATTTCAATTTTTAGATTTTCGCAGTAGAGGAAACCCAGAACACAGTAAGAACTGTGTTCAATAGTGACAGTACAGATTACCTGATAAGAAAATATTTTTGAGCAGATTCTGAATAACCTAAATGCCATATATATATTACTATTTATTTTACAGTATGATTGTAATATTTCTAGCTCTGTGTGCAGTATGATCAATTTTATTTTCCTAACATGACCTAGAGAGAAAATCAGACAGTAACTAATCTCCTCCCCATTTGTGTTCCCACATTAATGTGGACAAAATAAATTATGTTTCTTATAAACTTTATTGGGAATGATAGATATTAAAGGCAATGTAATTTTGTGCATATTTAACAACTTTAATGAAAAGTGGATGCTGTCCTGGCAATTCCTATACACATTATTATTACTATTATTATTATTATTATTATTATTATTATTATTATTATTATCATCATCATCATCATCATCATCATCATCATCATTATCATTATTATTATCCTTATTTCAGTGAACACAAAATGTTATGGGTTTTGTTGTTTGTTTGTTTGTTTCCTTTTTCTTGCTGTGTTTCACAGTCCTGTGCCAAGGTTCTACAATATAAATGATTTTTTGTCTTGGGAACTTCTGGGGATGCAGAACTGTTTAAAGGAGTCTGACCTTGCACCCCAGTGGCCTTTTGAATCTATTTTTTCATGGAAGTCTGGTCTGCATGGAGGTGCAGAGTTATTTGAAGAAAAGGAACTGGAGCACAGGATCAGTTTTGGTCTGCAGTGAGAGGCACAGAAATGTTTCCTATATGTGACTTTTCCTTCTGCCCCTCATCATTCATAAATCCTTTATCCTCTCTCTGCAGAGGGGATCCAGAGAGTCTGGACTGTCTTGTGTTATCTCCAAGTAATTTCTTGGTTTTCAATATAAATACAAAAATCAAAAGTTATTCTCTGCTCTAAGAGCAGTTCATGGGACTCAAACCCCATCACACATAAGGCAAGAACAGAAACCCAGGAGAGATCCAGGTCTCCCCTTTAAATGTAAGCCATTTCCTTGACCCTAGTAAAGCTGGAAAATGGTTGCAGCTCAAGACCACTTATAAATAGCTATAGTAAGCTTGAAATTTTAAAAAAGAAAAAAAATCTAACAGTAAGGTTGCAATTTTAAAAAAAAGAAAAATATCTAATTCATTGTTTTCAGTAATTCCTGGGACGTTGCTCACCAAAGCATAAGCTTTTGAAAAACAAATGTCAAATTCTTCACAGAAAAGTCTGCTAGCAGCAGCTCCATCCTGACTCCTGTGTTTTGAAGATAACTGTTCAGACTCAGCTTGACTTGAGGTTTTTGGATGAGGCACAGCACAAACCCTGCCCTCATCCTGCTCTGATCAGCTTTAGAGACACTTCTACTCCCAGTGCTTCCACCTGCTGAAAAAAAAAAAAAACAAACAACAAAACAAAACAACGAAAAACAACAAAACAAAAATAAAATAAATATTTAAAAAATAAAAATAATAAAACCAAAACCTGTACCTTGGGCAGGCTGTGAGAAGAAGGTTTTTTTGGAGGGCCAGGAACAGCTGGGCTGACACAGGTGTGTGCTCAGGAGATTTTGGTCAGTGCTCCTGATGCTGCCAAGCGTGATGTTACCTGGAGGGAACAACCTGTTTCCCTCACCTTGATAGCATCAATCAATTGTTAGAGCAACAATTTTCTGCCAGCAGCCTTTCCTCTGATGTCTGAAACTCTTGGAAAACCTGAGCAGCTTTGGGACAGGCTTGACCAAACATCCTTAGCCTCCTTTGGCCAAACTCTTATCAAATTCTGACCCCCAGCTCACACTGCTGTAACAGGCAGAAATAAATTCTGGGAAGGGTGAAGAGACAGTGCTGTTCAAATAGCATTCAGAAGGAAGACTAAAGCAGGCACATTACACAGAAAATGCTTATTTTTCTTTCAAAATTGGTGTGTGATGGGTTTTTTTTTTATCAGCAGAACACTCCACTGAAATTTTCTGTGGCTTCAGGCAGGAAGAATGAAATAGGTAACTTGCTTTTTTCCACACCTCTCTATTCTTTCTGTCTACTCTAGCAGAATCACTGGGAAATGAAAACTTAATCAAACCAGCTGAAAAATAGGGAGTTTGAAAAAAATATAAATCTGCTAATATGTAAAAATATGCAATGTCAAATATGAAGAGTTTTAGTTTCATCAATTTAACGTGTGAGAAAAACATTATGGCAAGGTGTTTTTTTAACATTTTTTCCATTTGCTTGTTTGTTTGGGTTTCATTGTTGTTGGTTTAATATTTCTTTTCCCTTTCACTTTAGGAAAATGTGGCAGGTGAGGTCACCTGAAGTTTTCGTTATACCATTCTCACTTGTGTCAAATATTTTCTTCTTCTGGGAATATGGTCACCCAGAAAAGCTCTAACGTACAGGATTATTTCATTCTATGTGAAAGTAAAAATTCCTGTGAAAGCCAGAGAGATTCTACTGCTTACATACTTTTACCTCTAACATTAAATAGTATCAGGGAAAATCCTTCATGTGAAAGATGCCAAAACCTCTCCTCTCCTCAGTGCAGCCTGGTGGTTACAGACTCTAGATACTAATTTTACGGACTTTCTCAATAGAACTTTCAAATAAGGTTTCACTTTTCAAATAAAATCAAAAAAATTTTCCTGCAATTTACATTCAATTTTAAAATGTTGTCTCATTGCTTTCAGAGGCATTTTCTTCCAGAATTTCAATGTCAGATATAGCTTTGGCTCTCACATTATTTTGTCTGCTCCTGTGGCTTCCAAGCATTAGCATTTGCACTGCGAAGTTGTTTTTCAATGCATGTTTGTCATCTTGGCTTCCTTTGTCTGTTTATTTACACATTAAAATTTGTCATGTAACTTTTTGCGGCAGAGAAATCTTTCTGCTATATATACAGAAAGTATGATTTGTCCATGTCGCAGAATTTCAGTAATAATGGTGTTTAAAGTGTTGTTGAAATGCCATTTATGCAATCTGCACAAAAATCCCTTCTTTTGAGCACAATTTTATCTTGCCATTTGATACACAAAATTTCTTGGGGGTGTTATGAATTGAACGTTTGCATCTCTGTGGTTACCTCTCAGAGTTGCAAGTCAGGCTGAAAGTCACTTCACTGAAAAATAAGCCAACATTTTGTGTGAAACACCACCATTTTGAGCTCACAAAATCTGCCACTGAGTTCTTTTTGTGGGTGGTGTTGGTGGAGATATTCAGCTGATGAACACTGCCTTATGGACATTTTCAAAATATACAAGCTGCCTAAACTTTCTTGTATTGAAATCCTTCAGAATTAGTTTCAGTGCTGTGCTGAAGACTCTGCTCCTTGGGATGGCTAATAGCAGTCTGAGAAGGGAGGGTGGGACATGAGTGGGGAAACTCAACACACCTGGAAATTGGTGGAAACTGGCTTGAAGGGTACCTTAAGTAGTTTAAAAAAATCCCACCCAAATTGTGCTTGCAGTCTCTTGGAGAATGTTTGCTTTCCTGTTGCTAGGAACAGCATGTTTTATGTACGTAGAACTGAGTAGTCCAAAAATGTAATTTCGGCAATTTTTTTTTTTTTTTTTTTTTTTTTTACATCTCATTTTCCTTTTGGGCCAAATTTCTTTCAATGCTGTGGCCTGCTGAAGCCTTTAAAATTGGGCGTCTCCCAATGCACTGATGCATTTGTGATGATTTAGATCTCCTCCAGCAAAAGGGTATGCAGAACTCTTTAAAATAAATAAATAAATAATTCCAATACCTTTCGTGGTGTTTCAAACATTCACGAAGCTTTAAGTCCAGGAGGAACCATCATAACTGCATAAAGACAAGCTGCAAAATTTCCTGCAGTTTCAGCACTGCGACTTGTAATTGAGCAAGGCTGAGCAAATGAAACTGTGCATATATTTTTGACAGACGACCCACTCTGATTTGAAGGCACTGATGGGTGTAGAATTGTTTGCAAGGGCAGATTACAGGCTGAGGGTAATGTCTACCTCAACCACAGTCCACAGTACCTTGCCCCATAACTTTATTTCCTTTTTTTTCTTCTTTTATTTTTTTTTCGTTTTTTCTGTGTTCCTGGTATCATTTACACCAACAGTTTCACAACTTAGCCTCTGCCAAGGAAATGTCTGATGGCATTTGCAAATGTCCACACGACTGGTTAGGGCTCTGGGGGACTTGTTGGATTTGTTATTGTATCATACATTTCATGGATGGAGGCAAAAATTATATCTGGGCCTCAAGCCTTATATGAAAAAGTGTTTATCTTCAGTAAGGCTGTGGCATAACTATAGCATAAATTTGGCTCTGGGTTTCCAAGAGCATTGTTAGAAGTAGTGTGATCCCAGAAGACACAGCCTTCTTGCTCTTTTGTATAAGCTCACTCTTCTGGACTGAGGTGGAACAAACTGCTTTGACAGGATGACTTTGTACCAACAAGCTCCAGACCAGAGGAGATATTATCTTTAATTCTGTAAGCTTTATTCCTAATCACTTGTTATGCCTCCTTTCACAGCCAGCTTGGGGACAGTAAGACCTCTACTGTCTGTACTGCTCTTATCTGTATAAGATGTGGTGTTCTTGTACTTGCTGTGGGTGAGGTCACCACAGGCAGTGTGGAATGCTTGCACTGGCACACTTTTCTCCAACTCTGTGACAAAATTTTCTTGGTCAGGGCACTGGGACTCAGAGAAATAGTGCCCAAACCTGCCACAGCTGCTTCTTCCCTGAATGTACCTGAGGATCTCTTCTTTTGGGGAGATGCACAGTGGGTGACATCCACTGTGGACTGTGCAGAGTGTACTGATTTATTCTATTTATTCTCCTGGGATGTTTGCCAGTGAGAACTCAGGGCAAGAGGAGCAGCAGGACCCCTGAGGTGATGGGCCAACTCTGCAGTGATGCTTTGCTTCTGCAGAGTGGAATTCAACAGAGACGTGTCATTCCCTATGGGGAATTAAACAAAGATTTTTCTCTTGGGTCAAAAATTTTGTATTGAGGGCTCTGCAGGCTTTTTGTTGAATGAGAAGAAGATGGGGAAACCTCAGGGAATGACAAATGGAATTTAGCAGTGGGAGGAAAGGAGCAGTTCAACAAAAGGGCAGCTGAGGTAGCAAAAGGAAATGTGTGACTGTAGAGAGACAATTGACATGCTGGAAGAACCCAGAGGAGGAAAGAAATGGGGAAATAAGAAGCACCAACAACATCATCTTTGTGTTGTCCACTAACTAAATGCTTGACTTGGTTTAAACTGTTGGAAAAACAGAAGTTTTCCAGGCAACACAACACACCAGAAGACAGGGATGATTTCTAGAGTGCTTGTAAGTCTGAGAGACAAATTTGAAGTACAAATAAAGGGATGAGGCAGCAGAAAGGAGCAAAAATAGTTTGTACAAGTGGGGTTGGCTGGATGGGAATGGCATGACCTTCATTTTGTAAGGCATGTGGCCACTTGCTTGGCCACCTTTCTGTTACTGAGCAAAGGTTGGGTATCTGCTTTGAGACAAAGCCTATCAGCTGAGGGAAGCATCCCTCTGGTCTTTTCCAGGGTGTCTGATCCCCTGTGCAGGAGTTAAATTACCATTTAAATTATCATTTTTATTGGAAGTGGGCTGAACACTCAGGCAAGGTTGAGGCCATGCACTGTGCCCCTGAGAGTCCAGGACTGAGCATAAGTACCTACAGAACTGTGTGTTAAAAGGTTGTCAGGAGTGGGCAGGAGGTATCTCTTCAACCTTATTTAAAGATGTATTAAGGAAGAAATCTCCCCAGATTAATTTTCTTTAGGAGCAACTTCTGAAGATCCTCACAAAGGAAGTATGAGTTAAGGAATTTCCCTATACTGACACACTAAAGTGCATGTGAAGATGTGTTTTCAATTCATAGCGTAAATTAAATTCTTCTTTAAACCATTTACACTGAAATAACTCAGAAAACACACACGAGAATCATCTGGTTTTAATTCTCTGTGGACTGCAAATCTGTAAGTGCATAATGTTTTAAGTTTCTTTTTATTGGTAATCTGTTGGGCCAAGTCAGTCTAGTCTAATTTGTACCAAAAACACTGAAATGTACAATTTTGGCATGGGTTTGATATGAATTTTCCTTGAAACACAGTGGGTTTTGACCAGGATGCCAAACAAATTGAATTAATTCAAAATGTGGAAGATTTAGCAGTGAAAGGAAAAAGTAATAGAAAATATTTGCTAAGATTGGCCTTTCCCTCTTCTCCTCCTTACCTGCCAAAGAACTGGGAATCCCAGCAATCTCTTTCAAAAGGGGACTGTCAGGATAAACCACCCAAAGAAAATGCCAAGCACTGTCACCTCCTTTCTCTCTACCCTTAACAGAGCTCCAGTAAAAGAAGCTCTGACCATTCAATTTCCTCTTTTAAAATAAAAATAAGCATGCTACAGGTTTTTGAGGTCTCTCAGTGCCCCAAACCTGTCTAATTCCTTATGGTGCCCAGGGTTCTGGGGTTTTTTATTTGTAGATTTTCTTACCAAATGTCCTTCACAACCACCTTTGATTGATCCCTGATATATTCACTGGTTTTCTGCTGTGGCCTTAAATGGTTTAATTTCTTGAAACTTCATCTTGGAGTGTCTTGGTGCTCAGATAATTTCCCAGGCATGCAGTGATACCTGAGCATCTCATGCCAGGGATCCCATCAGGAGCTGGTGCTGATGGCAGAGCTGTTTTTTATTTCTGTGTTTGGGATCTGTAGAGCAGTTAGTGTCTCTCTAGAAACCGCAACCTGATGAAAATAATTTCTTGTCTACACAGAGCAAATCTTGGTCAGAACACACAGATCTGACTATGCCTTAAAAAACAGATTCTTGAGGCTGCATATTTCCAGGAGGCTTTTTTGTTTGTTTGTTTGTTTGTTTTGTTGTTGTTGTTGTTGTTCTTGTTGTTTTGTTTTGTTTTGTCCCTTGGTTCTTTCTTTTTCCTTTTCTCTTCCTTTACAATTTTTCTATTTTTTGGTGGCTTTGCCAATTTTTGTGTTCAAAATTCTGACTGTATGATAAATTTCACAATTAATCACATAGGCCAATGATCTGCCCAGGTGTTAAACACCAGATAAAATATGCAATAAATGCAATAATTTTCTTTGTTTGAACACATTTGTGGGGTTTTTTTGTGGTTTTTATTGTTTCTTTTTTTTTTTTAATTCCCAGCATAAAGATTTGTAAGCTATCAGACCAAGACAGCAATAAACACTTTTGTTTAGACTTTCTACAACGTGAGAAGGCACAATAGCATTAAATCCACTTGCTTTTTCTTGTGATTAAGGCAGATTCAGAAATGGACTCGGTGGCCTATCAGGAAATAAATTATTCCCTTGTTATTGAATTATTTTTCATGTAATTTTCACACTTTCATAACTCTAAACCTAAGTTTTCATATTGCCAGCAAAGTGCATGAGAGGAAGGTCAGGTTCAAAATATTCCAGGAGAAATTTCACCTTATCACAGTTGAAGGTGATAACTCTGATTTCAAATGCAGTTCAGCATTTTCCTGGCATTGAAGGGTTCTTATGGGTGACTCCTTCCTTTCCTTATAAACACTTATGAAACAGGCAATACTACTTATGTCATTAAGATTAAATTTTTTTTGGTCGTGATGCCTAATAACTTTTTCATCCCATACTGTCCTTGGTTCAGGACTCACACTTTTTTTCTGTCTGCCCAGGTTCAGGGTGGGACAAGGCTATTGTGAAATCAGCAGTGACATTTCAGAGCTGCTAAACTGGGTGTCAGGCATGGTAATATTGGTTGGATTACCACTAATAATTTAAACCAGGTAGTGACATTTACCAGCACAGCAGTGTCTATTTTGCTAAATCTATTCACTGGAGAAAAACAAGAGGTTTTCTGAGCTCAATTCTCATTCTTACTTGACTGTCACTCTTATATTATAGAGTCTGGTAAGAGCAGGTCCGTATTGTTTCTGAATAACTTTAATGACTGTCCTCAAATCCACTGAAACCAGAAGACTTTGGCACAAACTCTTTGCTTAGGAGAGTGGAATTCTTAAGAAGCAAAAAGGAGGTGAATGACATGGTCTAGAGGAAGGTGTCCATGTCCACGGCAGGAAGGCTGGAATGACACAATCCTTAAAGTGCTTTCCACCAAGGCTAAGTTTTAGTCAGAATTTAGTTTCCCTTTCTCTCCTTTTTGGCTTTTTTTTTTCTTTTTTTTTTTTTACACTAAGACTTTTTTCTTTCTTAGCATCCCTTTGAGCAGTCAAGACACGCCTTTACATGTTTAATCTCCTCCTGCATGGGAGCTGATTATGCTACTACAAACTACATTGGAGGAACAGGCTGGGGTGAGCTGAGGACACCACAGCTGGAGCTTGAGCCTGGAATAGCTTTTTTTTCTTTTTCTTTTTTTTCTTTTTCTTGCCAAGTTATGGTAGGAAATTGCAGCAGACTTCTGTACATAAATCTGCTGCTGCAGTTGGTAGGCTGTTAATTTGGCTAGTGGGGCAGGAGGATGAGAACAGGGAAGTGGTAACTATGGAAGTTCATCTTCCTGGCCTGCCTATTTCTTGGGCAATCCATACATTTTCACCCATGTCTTTTGCTTTTCTGCATGATGAAAATTAGCTTTAACTTTTAAATCTTGCTCTTAGGTTGAAGAGGCATGTTTTCATTGATCCTCACACCTGTGGGGTCAAGCTGTACTTGGTAAAGCAATAGGATAATTTATTCTGTCATTGTATTGGTTAAAGGAATCTCTGTTAGATTTATAAAGGCACCAACTTCTGGAGTCCAGTGGTAGTAGATAGAGTCATTTATTTTGAGAGGAAATTTTAAAAAATAATTTAAAAAATGCTAGAAGGAAGTAAATCGAGTTGTTCTTGTTTCAACATCCTTGTTGTGAAAATCATTTCTTATCTCAATCTCTTCCTGAACCAACAGGAGTTGCCACGGCCTGAGCTGATCACGCACTCACATGGATTAAACAGCACTTCTGCAAAATAATCCCAAATAAAACCAGTTGCTGGGACAGGATAAAAGCACACTGTAGCTATGAGCTGGCTGTGGAACAGGCAGTGATGGCAGGTGCAGCTGCAGGTGCTGAGCCAGAAGAGATCTGAGATGTGTTCACAGCAAGCTGGTTTCACACCAAGAACCAACCCCCCATCCTGGGAGAACTGGAACATCACAACATAAAGAGAAGAAAAATGTCTTAAAACTGGCATGAACACTATAAAAACACTAAAATAAATATATGTCCAACTCAGAGGCATATCAATATTGCTCCTCCAACAGAGAAAAAAGACACCCACCTTCTCCTACACAGCCTGGCATTATTCCAGGGTGGGAACAATATTGTTTGTACATATCCTGCAGTCATTTTTATCACAGAGTGACCTTACATTAGGGGAAAAAAAGGTACCTTATACCCATACAAGGCCCTTTTTATGAATCAAGAAAGAAAATTCTTACTCATAATACATTCCAGCAAAGGGTAATTTGGAAGAGCAGTGGAGGGATTGGAGTCTCAGCAATTTTTTTTTTTTCACATTAACTAAATGTTCTGTGTGCATATGTTTCATCTGATTCCTGAATATGGGAATTAAGCAATGGCAGCAAAACCCTGCCAGAACTTTTGGCAACAAAGGCAAAGTTTTTTGGTGCATCTGAGTGTTCCCTGTGGTGGATGCTGGCAAAGGAGTGCTGAGAAAGGGTGACCTTAGCTGTGCACCTGAGGAGAAAAGATTTTAGGGTGAAAGATGTGATTTGGATTCACCCATAACCTCAAAGAGAGGTACAAATGGCTATACCACATCTAGCCTCTGGTCCCCATCTGCCTCAAGCACCGCAATTGTTCTTTCCATTGGAGCACTGAGGATTTTGTGACCTGGCTCTTTGTGACACAAATGGTCACTAGGAATGAAAATTGCCATCTTGGAAAACAGAGTAATGAAGAAAGCACTAGGGAAGGATCTTTATGGAGAAGCAGACGTGTTTTCCACAGGCCCTACCAATATGGAGATGGAACAAGGGCCAAGGTAATCTACATGACTCCCAGTTTAAAAAAAAAGAAAAAAAGGGGGGGGGGGGGGGGGGGGAGGGCAGAGGTGCATGAAATCGAACAAGTATGAAAGGGGAAGTGTCTCCAAACTGTTCTGAGCTTCAGAAATTGAAATAGAAATTAATCACTGTTTGCACACTGGCTCAAAAAGTTCAGTTCTGCCCTCATCCTTGTCTTGGAAGTCAACTCCTGCTGCTATCACCAGAGTGACTTTCTCTGACATTTTGCAGGCCTGTTCTGAATGTTCTGAATGTTTCTTCAATGAGTCAGAAGGGCCATGTTCCACCCAAGTGAGGCTAAAAAGCTTTCAGGTTGACATCAGAACTTTTAAATTCCTTTAGTGTTTTTTGTCATCCTGTAATAGTTAAATGCAAGACTGGAAAGAAAATATAAAAAGGAAAGAAAGAAAATAGCAAGAATTTTCATAATATCTGGAGAATCGTTCAGAATGGAGAGAGAGAAGCACCCTAAAACTCTGAAACTAACAGAGATGAAGTATCTGGGTGTCACTAAACAAAGTTCTTCACTGTGAGGGTGCAGAGGCCCTGGCACAGGTTGCCCAGGGGATCTGTGGCTACCCCATCCCTGGAATTGTCCAAGGCCAGATTGGAGCTCTGAGCAACCTGGGATAGTGGAAAGTGTACCTGCCCATGTTAAGGACTTAGAGCAAGATGATCTTTAAGATCCAAACCACTCTGTGAGCCTGTGAGGTGAAAAAATGCTGAAAAATTGAGTTGCTAAGCCTGCATTACCGAATCTGACTTTTTTTCAGAAACACGGCTCAAGTAGTATCGCAAACAGAAAAATAAGAGTTTTTATTATAGAATCAGACAGCTTAATTTCTTTCTTGGAAGGGATTCTTGTTCACTTCCCAGAATGTTTTTAACTGGACAGCTCAGCACTTTTGCAGACATTAATCCACCGTTGTCAGTGCAATTAGGTTGGCTCAGATAGGGGAATGCTGTATCAGTTATTCTTTGGGACTTGACTGAAGAATTCACAGGGTCTGGAGATGGGAATTCCAGCTAGCTCAATATAACTACTGAGAACCCATCACTGCCTCCTCTCAGCTGGAAACATTAAGTGTAATCAAAGTCCTGGCATTCTTTTATTATTTGCTGGGTTAAAACACCCATGGGTGAGGTTTCAAGTGACACATTGAGGTTTAGTGCCATTATGTCTGAGTACTTCATCCAGTAATGACAGAGAGATATGTCCCTCCAGGTTATTGGTTTTGCCCCACAGAGCAGCATCTATAGTCATGACACACTCCAAGTAAAGAAACAATCAACAAATTAATTGTAAAAACGGCCTTTTTCCTTTAATAGAGAGCAGTGTCTATGAAGGGAATCTTCACTTGCAACAGGGCACTAATCTTTTTAAAGGAGATGAATAAAAGTAAGATATTACATTACCTCTCTTTCTTTTTTTCCAATACTCTTGTGGAAGAGATTTAAGCTACAAAGGCACCTTGAAGGCAAAGGTTTGAAAACAAGGAGATTTTTAGCAAGGTGGCAGATCCTGAGCATCTGTAAATCAGAAGGACTGGACATCTTTCAGTATGTCTGTGCTTCTTTATCCTCTTCTCACATAAATATCCAAAAGTTTCCAAAATGAAAGCTCTGGTCTCAGAGACATGTGTTTAACTTTAAATACTTCTCAAGTGTTGTCTTATTTACGAATACTTTTTTTCCCCCTGAAGTGAAGCTACATATTTTAAGGAGGGTTTTGATGGTGATACAATTCTCTACTATCAAATAAAATTGCTTAGAACAAATCAGGAGACGTCAATCAGATATGACTGAGAACTTGATGCTTTTGGAGAAAAATCCAATATTTTGATTTTGATATTCAGTTGAATTCTGAGTGCAGAAAAAAAAAATTGTTGGCAGGAGCTCTGTTGGACTCATCAAAGGTGTTAAGAAAGGACTTTTTGAACATCAGCCCACCGGTGCTGCTCTGTAAAGATTTCAGTGCTAACAAAAAGACACAAAGACAAGAAATATGCTCACAAGAGCAAAACACCAAAACATAATTAAAAGACAAAACCCACAAATTAATGTGGATGGAAGACAACACTTCACCCAATCCAGCTATGAGATAAAAAAGATGTCTGAAAGTAGGTAAAATCAGGAAAAGTTGCTTGAAAAAAGGGAAATATTAAAGACAGATTTTCCAGCAACAAGATAATTTCTTCCCTTATTTAATTTTTTTTCTATTTTTTTCTGGTTTCTTGGATCTTTGGGAAAGTTCCAGGCTTTGGGCAGTTAATTTATTTCAGCAGTCTAAGGATAGTGGAGTAGGGGGAAGAGCTATCAACAAGGAGCTGGACATGTAACAGTGTCTTTCCCAGTCTCTGGATCAGGCAGAGATATTTCCATGGATTCCTTTTTACCCAATAATAAGAGTTCTTTGCACTTCTATAGGCCTTTTATCAGCTAACAACCAGAAAGTTCATGAATATAAAAGGTTTTGCAAATGGTGCAGAAATGAGGGAAAAGTAATGTTGGGATGAGGGTGGGGACAGCTTCTCCAGAACATCTTTCTCTGTTTATCACACCTCCCCCCAAAAACTCTGGCTTCCCCATAAAAGAATTTGTCAGAGCTCCTTATCCCAACATATATCCCAAGTGCCAATTTGTGACTTTGGTTTTGTTCATCAGCTTTTCCTGCAGATAGAGGGAGAGGGAGAGGGAGAGGGAGAGGGAGAGGGAGAGGGAGAGGGAGAGGGAGAGGGAGAGGGAGAGGGAGAGGGAGAGGGAGAGGGAGAGGGAGAGGGAGAGGGACAGGGAGAGGGACAGGGAGAGGGAGAGGGAAGGGAAGTTCTGGGAAGGGAAGGGAAGTTCCGGGAAGGGAAGGGAAGTTCCGGGAAGGGAAGGGAAGGGAAGGGAAGTTCCGGGAAGGGAAGTTCCGGGAAGGGAAGGGAAGGGAAGGGAAGGGAAGGGAAGGGAAGGGAAGGGAAGGGAAGGGAAGGGAAGGGAAGGGAAGGGAAGGGAAGGGAAGGGAAGGGAAGGGAAGGGGAAGGGAAGAAAAAGAAAAGAAAAGAAAAGAAAAGAAAAGAAAAGAAAAGAAAAGAAAAGAAAAGAAAAGAAAAGAAAAGAAAAGAAAAGAAAAGAAAAGAAAAGAAAAGAAAAGAGAACTTTTTGACAGTCAGTGCAGCTTTCTTGGAGCTTGGCAGAATGCTGAGAAAGGCTGAGACAGATGCTGCTGTCTCAGGCTGGGTTACCACAGGACATTGGTCCTGCAGAGCCCTGTTTCCACTGCTGAGACCTTGCCAGGGAGCCAGCACATTGCTCTGGCTGTGAGCTTGGCACCTCTCCTTTGCTCAGACAGGTGTTGGGAGAGCTGGAAGATGCCGAGGAGATGGCTTGGAACCAAGGACCCCACCCAGCACAAAGGCATCCTCTCCCCACACAGCTCTGGAGCTGGGATCCTGCAAGCTGTGCTGCAGCACAGCTGCTCCAAGCATCTGGAGGGAGGAGGGTGTGAGCCTGGATTCCTGCCTCTGAGGCTCGTGCAGCAGCTTTTGGGAAGTGTGGCTCCCCAAAGGCAGTGGGTTTTCGTCACCCCAATGTACCCCGGGGTGTTCTGCTGAGACCTGACCTCACTAAATGCACCCTGCATTCCCCCTCTGAGTAATTTTCCCTTTAATTAAAGGCTTCTCAAGGTGAAATGGACACTTGTCCCACAGCACCAAATGGCATTTTGTGTCATTCTGGGCTGCTTTCACCACTGCTAAGCCTGGTCTGAGACAGGGCTGAGATTTTAGTTACAGGGAAATACAAATAACCCCTTCCCTGATTTTATATTGATCAATAATAGGAAGTGCTCTGTTATCTTCCTCAAACCTTCCACCCAGCTTTGGATCTGAGCCAGCTGTTTCAGCAGGAAAAAACACTTGTGTTTCTCCCTGTGTCAGATTTCCTTGAGAAATGGAAAGATAAATGAGTTGTGGTCTTGTAATATACGGCTCAGGGATGAGTTCCACATGGCTTGGGCAAGGAAAAAGAGCTCGTGGATTAGCTTAGGCCTACTACAGCACTTTAAATAAATCATCCTCTATAATTGCTACCACCCATCAGTTTGCTGAGATTAAAGAAGGGAGATATTGACAGTATGTTTATAATAGGAGTCTTGGTATCTGCTATATGACACTGCATACTCTGGTTGATGCCAAGTCACTGTAAACAGGACAAAAAATATAATTCTTTTCTTTCTTTTTTTTTTTTTTCTTTAACGTTTACCTCTGGTTTGGCTCCTTTTCTGATGGACATATCCATTGTGATATAGCTAATCTTAACATATTTTAGTCTTTATTTTATTTGCAAAGCTGAGTATTGGTAATTTCTAATCTGAACTCTCTGAAAAACAACGACCTTTGCTGCCTTTGATGGGTTTTTGAGCAGTCTGACCAAAATTACCAGAATGTAACTCATAAGTATAGACTCTCAAGACTGTGTGTATCTAAGGCTAAAATCAAATCCAGTGTTTATAAGTTCTCTAGGGAAAAATTTAGACCTTTATGTTTAGAACAAATAAGTTTTTATGGGTAATTAGATATGGGAGAATCCAGTGTAGTTTTGTGTTTCAGTAACTCATTTGAGCCTCTTTAAAACAAAATGTCCCAAAGAAACTTTTTTTTTTTTTTTGTCATGGAAAAATACTATTCAGATGAATGCAATAAAACCTCTTTTTTTTCCTATTTTCACTCATTAAAAAGAAGTCTATGATATAGTTTTCTACAGTTGAAAGTAGTAACTTCTTTCCAAAATACCAGTGGTCAGTGGGGCCATGGTTCTGTGGAAAACTGAATTTCAAAATATATACATTTTTCCACCCTTTATTTATCTCTTTAGTGAAACATGAAAACAATTACTCTATACTGTGCTAAGCTCTGAATAATAAATACAGATTGACTGATGTTTGTGGGGCACTGGAATGTTCCTAAGGTAAATACCAGCAGACAAGTGGTTTTCCAGAGAACTGGGGGGACAGAATGAAATGTCCTCCTGCACAGGCTGCTTCTCCTACCACATCAGCTTTAATAATGCATATTTTTTCACTTGCTCCCTCTCTGTTTCTGAGCAATAAAAATCATGTGGCATAATCTGGGGGAAGCGAGCTGGAAGTTTTTTACAGTGCCCTATTGGTGTAGAACAGATTCTGAGGCAGGGATTGCATCCTTTAGTACAGGAAGATCAAAGGTTAAACTTCCAGCATTTCTTGCACAGCCTTGAAAAATTATGTTCTTCAAGAACAACACAAAGTTTTAATTTACTCATCCCAATTCCCCATTCTTTAGTTCAATTAGAACTTGGTTGTTTGTCCCCTTGATTGCTTCTATCACTGTTGCCCCCAGATGTTTCTCTTTCTTTAATCTTTCCTCCACCCAAAAGGAAATGGGAAGTGTAGAGAGTTGGAAAAGATGAAAGTAGGGAAACAGTTTTGAATATCTATTTTTTAAAAAAAATTTGTTTTAATAAATTTTCGTGTTTCGTCAGCACTTGGAGGACTTTCTCCCTTTAATTTGTTTAGTGAAACTTCTGATATGAGAAAAAAACAAAACAAAACAAAGCAAAACAAAAAACAAAAACAAAAACAAAAACAAAAACAAAACAAAAAAAAACACAAAAAACCCCAAAACAAAACAAAAAAAACCCAACAAATTGTGCTTTCAGCCCTTTCTAAAGGCACTGTTCAAGCTTCCTTTGCAATTGAGCGTCTGTTCATGAGGGCTGACTGGAGTTATACCCATAAATAATAATGATTTTACTGAACTTTCCTCTACTTGACTCCGATGTCATAGAAAGCCACCATTAAAAAAGGTAATGGATGGAATGTGTTCACCCAGATAAGGCAAAACCCCATGGCACAGACCTTTCTCCTTTGGGTTGGAGTGGCCCTAAGGAATAATCACTGAACAAATGCCTTGCTTTGAAAACAAATCTTTGTGGTGGTGGTGGTGAATGGGTGTCAGCAAGATTATTCTTACATCCTGAATAGAATTCATTGTCAGAAACCAAGCGCAGGGCACCACCCCCCCCCCCCCCCCCCCCCCCAAATTCTTGCAAACTCTTCATGGCCCTTCATCTTGCCTGCATTGCATCTGCATTGCAATGCATTTCTAAGGCAGATTTTGAGCAAAACATTGATTTTGAGTTAAACAAGCTCTACTTGGCTCAGGTTCACCTAGAGGAACCCAGTGCTCCAGGACAGATGCTGATCTGTCCTGCAAAAGGTATCCCTGCTTGGGTACAAATTGATCCTGCACCATCCAGGTGGGCATTTTTGTCACCTGGTGCCTCACAGAAAGGTTTGGAGGCTCTTTGATGTGTCCTGCTGTTAAATGGGTTATTTCCAAGGGATAGGGAGCTGAGCAGGAGATGGGACATTCCAAGAAAAAAAATAGTCAGGATGTATAAATAGTGTTTCCCTCAGTTTGCATCTGGCGAGGTGGGCAATAACAAGGGTTAGCAGGAATTGAAATTAGCAGAAATTGGGCAAGTGGTCAGATCAAAGTCTGACTGTGAGTGACATTCAGTTGTTATATTATAGCAGAGAAATTCTGCCACAATTTAGGTCTGAAACTGTTCAATAGCATGGATGACTCTCACTTCCTACCGACAAAGCAACAGCTTGGGGTTTTTAAATTGTTTTTAATTATCCATGAAATCTAGTTTTTTTTCCCTCTTCATTTTTCCCAATTTGTTGTCCAGTTCTACAGCTGAAATTTTGATGTATCCATGAAAGTAATTATTCCTAGGGATTGACTTTATCAGCTTTCAGTTGTTTTCGTGGCTAAACTGCAATTTTCCTGCAAAAGTGTGTTTTAAATCTCACCTCAGGGAGACACTTCTCTGTGAAAACAAATACTTTGGAACCAGCAGGGAAACATTTCTTAACCATGCTGTGTAGCTGATGAGTGCCTCTGCTCTGGGAAGTGGAAGAAAAATCTCTGTGAGGAATATGGGAGAGAGAAGAAGGGAAAAAAAACCAGAGGACAGTGGTCACTAACAGGATGACTAAGTAGCTTTTCTAAGGTTTGCCACATGCTTTTTGTAAGACCATAAAAAATGATTTTGTGGTGAGCCTGGCTTGCAATCTAGTCAAAAAATAATAGTGGTCACTCTTTCAAGGCTCCCTGTATCTCCAGCAGCTGCAGACAAACTTAAAACCAGGCAGCAGAAGAAGGCTGGGGGGGTGGGGGGGAAGCCCAGTTCTTGTCCAGAGTTTCTATATTTGGTTGAAGTTTTCCAACCAGGGACTTGGCAAATGACACGTATTCCATGAGCTTCCTGAGAGAGGCTGGGGAGAGGGAAGAGACTTGTGGCACTCATGATGTTGCCAGCCATGAACAGGAGAAAAGATCATGAAGTCTTTCGGGAGTAAAGGTAATCCTCAGAGCCAAATGTGAATGGAGAAGGGATCAACAGGACAATCTTACCTGGACAAATGTGGAGGGGACAGACAGGATGCATTTGTATTTGGCAAGGGTACAACTGCTGCTGTACCCTTATTAATTTCAGGCAAATCCTTTGGGTCCAGAATGCTCCATGGCAGCAGTTTTCCACCCCAACCCTCCTCCAGACTTTCCAGGTTGTTTTTCTGGATTACTGTTGAGCACACTGGTCTGGATCTTATAGAGTGTGGCCTGCATTTGCAAAGAGAAGGGTCAGCACTGGAGGAGCAATGAGAACCTTTCTCTGGTCTCCTACTATGGTCTTGACTTCCCAAAAAAGCTGATGTCATGTGCATCACTGACTTACTGTGACCAAAACACAGTACACTGTTGGAGAGGGCACTCATGGTATAAAAAATTATATTCATGCTTGAATTCTGTGTTTTTCCTGTTTTTCATCACCGAAATCCTTGGATTTTACATATTCTGGCCAGTTATCTACTGAAGTCAGCAACAAAATTGTTGCTAACTTCAAGGAGAGTGAAGTGCAAGATTATTCTTCCTTCAAGAATAATTTTATACCTGGACTTGACAGAGACTGAGCTATGTTAGGAGATACCTTCTGTGATGGACTCAAGTATTTTAAGGTGAATTCACTTTGAAAGAATGAAGAGCACCATGGTGCCCCATGAAAACTGAACAAGGAACTCACCTGGACAAACCCTTTTGGGTTCTCCCTGAGGAATAAAGCCCCAGTATTTGTTGGTGGGAATGTTAGGGGCAGGGTTGTGACCACATGGAGCAAGAAGCAGAAAGTGATTTTTCATGTTGAAGGGTATCTTTTATTTAGTACATTATAATTTGTTTGGGTCCCCTTGGGACTAGATTATCTCAGCTATGCTTTTTCCCAGATTTCTGTATGAAGGGCCCTGACCTGTGAATGTGCTGTTGAAGTTTAAATCACACCATGCTGGGAGCAGGCAGCTGCAAGTGAGATGTTCCCTTGAGCACTGGATGCTTTGCAGATCACGGTGCCTTGTGCTCTGCTTCAGCAGATATGGTTTATCTTGGTAGGACCCTTCAGTGCTGAGCCAAAAAGGGCAGGACAATTTATGTTTGCGGTCTTCTGTTTGCAAAAAATAATTTCAGATATATGTGATTGCAGCAATAATTTCCAGCATTGGTGGAAGAAGTGCAAGTCATCTTGTACATGTGTATTGTCCAGATTCCCTGGGGGTATAAAAGTGGGTGAGGAGGAAGCTTTCCAAGCTAGCAAGCATTTAAACCTTTGTATCTTATTTTTGAGGCTCATGTCTCTGTAGGAACAGCACAGGAAAGTGCTTAAAGGAAAGTACAACAATATTTGGCCAAATATTCAGCCCTGTGATCAAGGCCTTGACTGTTAAAAGCTCATGTACATTTTGGAAAAAAAAACAAGTCCTGTGTTACATGTAAAAGGCAATAACTACTTGTTCCCCTTGCAGACACAGATGCTTTAGGCTAAGTGAAAAATATGTTTATTTCAAATACCAAACAATAAAAAATGTTTGTTTCTAATTTCAAATTAAAGGTCAGTGTGCTGACAGATATTGGATCTGTAGCTGAAACTAGAATTTTTCTTCTTTTTCTTTTGTTTTTGTTTTTGCCTTTTTTTTCTTTTTTCTTTTTTTTTTTTTTCATCACTTACAGCCAAGAGCAGGACCTGATGTTCTTCAGGCTTATATTATCATCCTGATGTCACTTATCTCAGACAACACAACGCAAAATGAAAATGAAAGGCAACATCTGGAAGAGGTGGAACAGTGCCTGGATGACCAATATACATTTTCCTGTAGAAAAGTAGGAGATTTCAGGCTGATGAGCTTGCAAAATTTTTTAAATCCTCTTTAGGGAAAAACTGAGAAAGTGGTGTTGAGCTTAACATACTGTACAAGCCTTGCCTCTCCAGAAATCAGGTGGTCAGGCTTACACTTGAAAATTATCTAAATAAACTGCCATCTGAACATTATGTGCTTTTGCACATGCCAGTTTAAGTCTGAGATCACTTTTCTTCTTCCGCTGAAATTTTATCTCTATTTAATGAAATTTCTATTTTTATTTATGTTCTATAAAATTTCTATGTAATTTTTTAAATTTTTATTATTTAAAGATAAAATATAAAGATATTTTTCAGGGCACCATTTGGCATACACAAATTTTCTGTCTACACCTGTGTGTTGCATGGATAAAAGACCTGATCACAGAAGAAACATTATGCTGTTGCCTGTGATGCAGAAAAACTCTGAGACATAAACTACATTTTACTGAATTGCCAACAAATAGTGGGGAGACTGTTCTTCATTGAAGATTAAGCAAATGTTTAAATTTTTCAGTACTAAGTACAATCAAACAATCATTTAATACTGAGCTTTTGTCTTAGTTTCCTAAAACCCTGGGCAGTATTGCTGAGAAAAAGTACTTTGACTGGTTTGTCAAAAGACTAAAGTATAAGGCAAGGTCACTTGGAAAGCTTCACCCTTTTTAAAAAATAAAACCAAAAATCTTAAAAATAATTTTTATGGTAATTTTGAGCAGTTTATTTAAGCAGCAAGTGTTGCAAATGTCTTATGTTTTCTCTGTGGTGAAGAAAATTGTGAAATTTGACTGATTAGCCAGTTCCTGTTTTTCTTTTTACATAAATCTATTCTTGTTTCAATTTCTCCTTTGTGGGTTTGTATGAACTGTATACCAACAGGGAAGTTTGCATGCATTTTGTATTGAAAAGGCCACCTCAGGTTGCCAGTCTGTACTTTAAAACCTTGACATGAGGAATCTGATGCTTTTTAAACATCACAGAGCTTAGAAATTAAGCAAAACACATGAAACCCCACATACGAACACCAGGCTTTTTATGGTGCTGCTTGCTATCTGTCTGAGAGGGAAAAGCTTTCCTGCACACATACTTAAATATTTGCCTTCACATGAGGCAATTAGTCATTGTTCAGCAAGAGGAAAATAAAATTGGTACATGCTGTAGGTAAATAACTGCAGATATTTAAACTAGAACCTGAGATGGAGGAGCCAAGAATAGCTCTACAGATAAGCAAAGAGAAGGGCTTTGCTCTGCTCCCTCCAAGTCAGGCTAGGACTGTCCAAACAGCACAATTCAAACATGCACTTTCAGACTGAACTTCCTTTGCTTTTTGCTTTTATCCTCACTTACTGTTCTTATCGGTTGGAAACATCTCAGTCGTATCTGTACACAAATTTTTTGTATTAAAATCACTGCACAGTGTATGCACTGCTATTGATTTCCAGGTTTGTCAGGGTGTTGAAAGGAACAGGAAAATGGTTTAAATCAGAGAGGAAGGTTGTGTTGTTGTGGTTGAAACACTGCACAAGACAGTCTGAGAACAGTCTCTGGTTGTAGCCAAACTATGCAAACTATCATCACTACAAAATCTGTGTTACCTGGTCTAGAGGGTACTTTTCAATTTTATTGATTCTGTGGCTTGAGCCACCAGCATCCATGTTGCCTGAGAAGCAGGGCTGGATCTGAAATCTCCAACTCAGTTTGAAAAGTGCAAAACTGAATCTAACATTTCCCTGCTCTCCCATTTTCCTCTTTTTTCCGTGGAGTTACTCTGAGCCTTGAGTTTTCCTTTTTGTCACAGCTGCCTGACACCTTCCTTCTCCAGATGAGATATCAGTTCTCTGGAATTCCAGCTGCTGGAACTCAAGTCCTTGGGCAAGCTCCTCTGCAGCTGAGTAGGTGGAATTTTGGGGGAATCACACTTAGGCAGCACCACTTTTCAGCTGAGTGCCTCTCCAGAGAGCAAGAGCAGTGGGTATTCCCTGACTGGCTTTTGAAAAGTTTTCAGGCAGTGAATGAAGGAGGCATTGTAATGAGAGAAAAGTAAGAGATCTTTCCTGTAGAAGCTGGAAGGATCAAGAAGTTGTGTAAGAAAGATCCTGCATAACAGAGTAAAGTGGTTTTTCAAGCTAGGCAGCTGCATGGAGTGGAGAAGCAGACTCTGGGGCACAGCTGACCTCTTCAGGGCAAGAAGTAGTGATATGAGTGGAGTGAGAGGATGCTGAAATAAACCCATTTAGCCCAGCATGGTGGGAGGTGGCTCCACTTCAGCTGCTGCAGCTGTAGGCTCCTGGGCAGAGCCTGTCAGCTTGCTTTCAAACTGTGACAAGCTGCTCCACTTCCAGGAGGGACATGAACCTGAATCACAAATCTCACGTGCTCAGGAGAGCCCTTGCCTCCACCCCTGCTAGACACAGCTCAGCTGGAGAGACTCTCAGTGCATTCAGATAGATAATAGAAGCTTTTACAAATTCCACTTCCACCAAGCAGTCACTGGGGTTTGGTGACAATGACACGGGTGACAGTGCTCCAGCGAGCTGGAGCAGTTCCAGTGGGGGTTCTGGGCACAGGAGAGTGAAGATAAAAGGCAAGACACACCTCAGGAATGCATTTTGGAGCAGACATTGCCAAAGGTCAGCTCAGGGTGCAGACATACAACTGCTGAGCCCACTAGGGAAAGTTTGCCAAACCTTGCAGTGCACTGAACATGCATACTGGCTTGAGTTTGAAGATTATGCTCAAAAAAAAAGCCCTGGTGGCAAACAGGACCTGTTTGTAAATGTGCCTTTTTCACTGTGAAGGATAAGGCCTTTTACTTTGTCAAAGGCAGTGGCAGGTGCCACTGAAATGAGAAAATTTCAGTGGGGAAATGAGACTCTTGTTAGGAACTGGGCTCTCTGACCACTCACTGTCTTGCACAGGAAAAAAAATCTAGGATGTGGCACTGGGTTGCCTGCCAGTCTTGAGCATGCCATATTTTGTCCTGGGACATTGGAAACACAATACCTAGGGTAAAAAGTGTGAGTGCCTGACTGAGTGTCTAATGGTCCATAAGCTTTTCTTTGGAGCTGTGGGAAGGAAGTATTGTGTCATAAAACAGAATATGGGGCTGCTCTCACTGTGTCCCTCCCTTCAGCTGAGTCATAAGACAGCCACATTAAAGGTGTAGAGAGGTGGCAGAAAATAAACCCCTTTGCTTTCCAGCTGGTCCTCAGAGGACTGGTTGCTGCTACGCCTAATTTCTGATAATAAATTTGTCACTACAGTTTGGTCATATTTAACAAGAACCTGTGTGATCACAGATTCACCAAGAATGCTGTTTATTGAAGAAAGAGATTCAGAATTTCCATTGGTGAATTAACTAGCTGTGATAGAGCTCTAATAATTAATAATAATATATAATAATATGTCATAATAACAACCATACCCAGAAGTTTAACACGAACGTGCCCCCACTTGGGAGGAAGGAAAAAAGAGTAGTCTGTTGACTTTTTTGTCTTTTAGGGTCTTTCTCCTAACTAGATTAAATTCCTAAACTCCTTATACATAGCCCAATTATTTCCCCCTCTCTCTTCTTACATATAACATGATCCAGGTGGAAGAATATAGTCATCTACATGGTGGTATGTACTTGATTAAGCTTATTGTTGTTTAAATAAACCTTAATCATTCAAAAGTTACTTTTTGTGGTCATGATGTCCTTCAAAGTTCCAGTTATATGTGTTTGTGCTTGCACCTCTCTGTGGCAGACTTTTAAGAGATAAAGTGTCAGCCCAGTGAGGTGGTGACAAGGTGGAAGTCACATCTTCTCTGCAGGTTGTGATGGGGCTGAGCAGGGAGATGTGCCACTTTTCCTGTCTGATTTGTGGGCAAAATCTGTCCTTTCAGACTGTGCTTGTCTCAGACCTGCTAATGAAAAGAGCTGATTGTCACAATTTTATGTATTTCTGAGGCCAGAGAAACCAGGACAAAACAGGTGGCAGTGCACATGCCCTTGCTGTCTGCACCCATTATCTCAGATCTCTGTTCAGGAACAGTCATGCCACTGGGAAATCCCTGGTGTGAGTCATTCTTACAGGATAAATACGTGTCATGCACGTGTTGATGCAAAAAGAGGAGTGAGTTGCAGAAGACACCTGTCCCCCATTCATTTGGCATAGAATAAATCTGATTTTGGGTGCCAGCCAGGACAAGGGGCTGCCAGATTGTCTTCCTGTTCTTGGACTCCACACAGAACAAGCATTGCTGTTTGGAGATAGAGAAAAGGAACAAAATCCTTGTCCACTTTGTGCCTTTTGATTGCTGATTTCCAAGTGAAGTCAAGAGAATAATGAGTTTGTTATTCAGCTGGTTGTTCCCTTAGTGTTATCTGTGCTTCTGACTGTTTGCAGACCTCAGTTTGTGGAGAGGACATGTAAACTTTGGCCACTTCATCTTAAAATTCTGCCTGGTGCAATGGAAAGTCAGCACTAAGGTACCCAGGAGAACTTGCCCTGGGTGCCAGGGCTTTGTGACACCTCATGAGCATCCTGCTCAGCCCTCAGAGACACCCTTGGGGAGTGGCTGGTGCTGACAAATCCACTCTTCTGGCTTGCCTGGTGCTTGCCTGGGCTCCATAAATCAAACAGAGAAGCACTTTCTTTAGGGCTCTGCCTGGTACTGTTGCTGTCATGGGCATTCCTGATCTCAGAATAGCTCCTCATGTGGACTTAAAAAAATATATTTTCTCCTGATCAAACAGTTTCAGTGTTCGGATCTCATTTGAGAGGGTCTGAAGAACAAATATTGATGATATTCTAAGTCATCAGCATGGCAGTGAAGAAATAGTCCATGGAAAAGAAGTGGATTATTCTGTCTCATCCTGCCTGTGTTGCGTCTTTTCTTCACCAACCTCATGCATGGTTTTGGTTTCTGGGAAATGCACCCCTTCCCTCAAAAAGTCCTTCACTATCCCTTGGATGTGATGATATCCATCCAAGATGTTCTCTGCCTAATCCCTCAGAAAAATCATGGTCATGAGTAATGAAGCAAGAAAATGGTGAAAATAAGGAAGTAACAGCTGAAGGAAATAACCACAGTGATCCCACTGGGCAGCAATAAAGAGGAGATTTTTCAGCAGCCTGGATGCTGCTGGTTGAACCCAGAAGAACTGACTTGTGGGCAGAAAATTCCCTGAAAAAGGCAAATGACACCCCAGCCCAGACAGATAATCAGAACTTTCATTTTACTGTGGACTTGTCCCCCAGCCATGTACACGTTACTACAAGGAGGAAAGGGAGCAAGAAGGAAAAAAGAAGCGAATGCGAAAATGAAAAGTAGAATTCCTGTCCCAGAATACAACTAAAATGGGTGGAAAAGATTGACAGGGAAAACAGTATCTGATAGCATGACAGAAATATGATTTCTATCACATGGAAAATTTTAATACAAATTTTTAATCTTGCTGTTTTGTGGCAGATCTACTTTCAAACTTAACTGTGCCTCGTCTTTTTAATTATCAAAATGTCTTGTTTTGTCAAAACTGGATGCTTACATCATATTATGGCATTTCAAAACAAAACAGAGTAAGCAAGATGCAGCACAGGAAGACGTGAAAAGATAAAGTTTGAAAAAGAAAAATACTTATGTTGCTCTTTGAATAATTCCAGTTCTCTGACAGAAATTGACATGCATCAAAGAACTGCATGACTCATGTTGAAGTGACATCAAACTAATTTTCTGTTGAAAACTTTTCAGACAAGTTCAAAGTACCTCTTTCCCTAGCATTTGACCAACACTGGGTTTCTTACTCACTATTTCAGCCTTAGAGATTGGTACAGCTATATGTGAAACATGGGGCCGGTAATGAGGAAGAAGATGAAAAGCTTCAGAAATTTCTGCCCCAAAAGAGCAACTACTTTCCAAAACAACCCAACAAACAAAAAAAAACAAAACAAACAAAAAAAACCCCAAAAACACAATAGGAGTGGGCTTCTTCAGTTTCTTCTGTTTCCCAAGACTGAAAATTCTTGAATATACCTGAAATGTAGCCATCTACCACATTTTCTGTAAAAGGCTTTGCATTTATATAGGTGATGGGACAGCCATCTAGAGGGGAAAGAAGGAGCAAATAAATATCTGTCATTTCCTGGGATTTCGGAATTTCTATTTTCACAAGCTTCGTTCAGAGCCTTGAAGGAGAGAAAGGTAGAGTGAGAAATTATCTGATATGTGCACACTTGCAGGTGTTTGTGAGTCTGCCCGCTCACCTGAAGAAATACTTTGTCTGAAGGTTTTCCACTTCTTTCCACCTGCCCCTTGTTTGAGAGTCAGCCCAGGTTTAGTTGATGGCATTTCCATGCCCCTTTTGGCAGGCAAAGCCCACAGAGATCTTGACAAGCGGCAGGAATGAAAAAAAAATCACCCGGGGACACCATGAACCCAGGGAATGTAGTGGTTATTTAACTCCTTCTCAGTGATCACTGGAAACCACTTCTGTCACAAGAAGTCATTTGCAGAAGGTGACTGGATGTCTCTCTGTGTTTGAATAAGCCAACAGGATTTTCTGGAGTCATATGTGATTACGTGGCTTACGCAAAGTTTTGTGTTCATTGAGCCACGGTAGCTGGAGGTGTGATTGTTTTACCAACACAGAGGCATTTACACAAGCCCTTCATAAAGACACATTAAAGGGAGCACAACGTCCTATGCCCTGACATGGGGCACCTGAGAGTGGGTATAATTTGTCTCTACTTCACTCATCACTGCTTGAATGACAGGGTGAGAATATTTCAGATGCAAACTCAGAATATTCTGAGAATATCTGAGCGCAAATTCCTCCTCCTTTATGAGAATCCCTGCAAAATGCTCAGAGTCTGCCTACCAGATACACCCCAGACCTGAAGGGGACAAAGTACCATGGTGTTCTGAGCCAGTGTGAGTCCTACAAATACAAGAATGTTTGAAACAATATTGTCAGCAGTGGCGTTCTGCTGCCATGTATCATAACTCTATGTCAGAAAAACTTGGAGGAGAGGGGTAGAAAGATGGCAGAGAGGAAATGTACTTCTCCTTCTCTCCCAAGAAGCCAAATGGAAGAAAAGGGAAAGCAGAACTTTCCTTGAAGCATTAGTGAATATTTTTTTTTAAAAAAACAGAATAAAGGTCTCACAAGATTGTTTTGATACACGCAAAGGGTAAAGGTTGAATCCTCCGGTGGAATATCATTCTGAGCAGCTGGGACAAAGGATGAGTGTCTCTGAAGGAGGAGAAAACTAGTATTAAATGCATTTAATATATGATGGCTATCTGGGAACAAAATCTATTTACAGGTGGTCTTTGTGCCTTAATTCCCAGTGCATATAGGATATGGGACAGATGAACCAGCCTGAGCAGGGTTATGTGGGGAGCAATTGCTTGTGTTTTGGCATATTCTCAGATATTTCATGGCTGAGTAAAAGGACCTGGTGTATGCCATTATCCTGATAATATACTTCAGATGGTGTGACTTTTTTACATAACAAATGTTAGGCTAAGTGAGACCAAAGGTTTTTTTGCAGATTAGATATTTGTGTCCTGAAGCTGTCAGTACCAGAACTAGGTGAAAACTCCCATGAAACAATCCTAAAAACATCCTTTTCCAGCCTGCCTTATTTTCTGTTGGGTTTAGGCATCAGTCTTCAAAGTCACTGCCAGTTTATTTAGGACTGATAACCACTGATTGACTTATTCCTTACAAATTTGCCTATTTCCTTTGGAATCCATTATAATTTTTGGCCAAGGGCACTGCAGTTTGAGAAGAGAGATGTCTCTGGAATGCTTGGAACCAGCTACTTGGAAACTCTAGTCATTAATTTGTTCTGCCTTTCTAATGGGAAATGGTGACCAGTTTATCCTGATTTATCCTCCTTTGCTGATTTTGCATATCTCTGTCTGTAAAACAAAGATTTCACACCAATGCAATGGTGAGTGGTATTTTGTAAATATCTTTTCAGCTGTCACTTAGTCTAATCTGAAGACAAAAGTCTCTGTAGTCACACTGGAGTTAACACAATATTTAAAAGTGCTGCTTTAAGTGGGCTAAGTGGAGCAGAGTGCTCTCTTGGAGGCCGTGTTGTCAACCACAGAGCCAGTTAATAATATCACTGGGTCTGAATTTTACCATTTCATACCATGCAGCTCTCTCATCTGGTTACCTCATGACCATTTGCTCCTTGACAGCCACTCCAAAAACAACTGAAACCATCAGCAGATGACTGCACAGAAAGATGTTCTTGTTTCAAACAGGGAAAAGACTGAGCCTTTGTAAAAAAAGCCTGGCACAGAACTGATTCCTACAGAAGCTCCTCTTCCAGGCTCCATTTGTCATGAACATGAGTTATATTTTCCTTTCCCATTCAAGAGCAACAGGAAATGCTCAACACAACTGAATTAGTTGATCCCCGTGGCTGCCAGTTTTTGCAGGAATTAATTGCACGGTAGGAGAGTAACACACTGAGGTCCTAGGGTCAGCAAAGGCTTATGTACACACTGATTTCAAAGTTTGTGAACTGCTGTTCTCAAAGCAAGTGCCTAATTCAGTGGTGGGCAAGGGCCCAGTTGAGCAGGTTTTAAGGAAGAAGAAGGGAGGAAAAAAATAGCCTCGCATTTCCAATAGTATCCTTGAGAGAGAGATTTCCCTCAGGAGTTGTGTGAGGGACGTGGAAAAAAGGAAGGAAATGAAAGATAATAGGAAAATATCTAGGATCAAAAGACGTTTATTAATTACAGGGTTTATCAAACCATTAGGGTTTATCAAACCATTAGCTTGGTGGGAAATCATTCCCTTACGCTGCAGGTCATGACTGGGAGCCTTCACCTGGGAGACCAAGAAAGGGTTGTGGTAATCATAGAATAGTTTTAGTTGGAGGGGACCTTTAAACCCCATCCCACCTCACCTCCAATGTTTCCATGGATGGGGGACCTAGCACCTCTCTGGGCAATGTGTGCCAGTGCCCCAGTTCTTTTGTAAGAAATTTCTTTCTTATAACTTGTCTAAATTGGCCCTGCTGGAGTTTAAAACTATTCTTGTTCTATCACAACAGGCTCTTCTAAAAAGGTTGTCCCCATCTTTCTTGTAGGCCCCTTTTAGCTATTTGAAAGGATGCTCTGCTGTGTCTCTGGAACCTTGTTTTCTACAACAAGCCTTGTTCTATGTCTTTCCTCACAGGAGAGGTGCTGAACACTAATCATCCTCGTGATCAGCCTCTGGACTTGCTCCAACAGGTCCATATTGAAACTGATAATTCCTGTTCAGCAGAAGTGCACCAAGGGTGATGAAGCTGTAGAACCAACAGCGGATTTCAATATCTTCTGTCCTCCTGGATATGTATACTGGGGTTTAGAAGTTATTGTTAACCCAGATTTTAAAACTGGAGCTGGCAAGGAGAAGAGAAATGCAATTTTGAAACAGACAGATAGACAGTGGGACAAACTTCTTTGATGGGACTAAAATGTGCTTTAAAAGTATTTAGTTCCTCAAAATCCTTGTCCCTTTCCTCCCACTATTTTGGCATGAATCAGAACTGAAAGTGGAGGGCTGTGGCACATCTTTGGGGTAGAAAATGGTATCCCTGTACACCAGAGTAGTTTGCACATTCCCACGTGTGTTGAAAGCCCACATGGGGAAAGAAATGAGATGGTGTGCAACAAGAAATATCTGTGCTCTTCCACAAAAGCTCAGTCCTGTGCCATGCCCAGCTCTCCCCTGAAGCCTGGTGGCTGTGGCACAGAGAAGTTTTGAGATGGAAGAGAAAGAAAAAGACATTTTTTAAGGTAAATTTTGAGGATTCAGGCAGGAAAATCTGATCCTGTCTGATTAATCAGAAGGGATTTGCAGCAGGATTTGGCCGATTTGAGTGATTTGTCCCTCTCTGCAGGCTTGCTCAGTTTGGTGTCTCAGGCAGGGCTTGCTATTCTGGGACGTGTGTCTTTAGTTAGCTGCTGGGTTGGTCTCTCCACTGACGTAACTCCACCGAGGCTTGCTGGTTTGCAAAGCTCTTGGCACCCTGCTCATGGTTTTCCTCTCTCTGCCTCACTCCACTCTCCTCCTTTTACTCCAGGGGTGTAACCTGGCAATCCTCCTCCGTGCTTCCTCAGTGAGGCACTGGCACTGGGTTGCTCTGGATCCAGCTGACCTTTCCAAGCAGGTCTTTGGAGGATTTGCTTTGTCCTCTCACATTTCTTTACGTGGCCACATTTTTTCTGCATGATGCACACACATTATTTTCTGCTTGCAATTCCCAAAATTTCTGTTTTCCTTTCTGAGTGATCCCACCTTGGATGGAACTGGACCTCTGGTGCTTTGCTTTCCATCCTTGATTCTCTGTAGTCACATTTTACACCCTCCTTCCACTCATCTGGGTTGTGTGGCTGACCCACAAAAAGTCAGGGGCCACTCTGGAAGCTGACACTGTACTAGAAAATAATCACAGAAAAGAATAAAAATTACAGAGATATACACACAAATGTACACTTTGGGTTTGGTTCTTTTTTTTGGGGGGGCGGGGGGATGATGTATGATGGTTCTGTTGTGTGTGGACCGTGCTCCTTTTTGAATGTTTGCTCTGTTAATCTTGGAATATTTGCTTTCCCTCTAGGCTGCTGGGGTCAAACAGCTTGACTGAGACTGGTGGGGAGGAGGGTGGAGGGGACAATTCTCCATGCCAGTCTGTTACAAAAAGGTGACTGATAGGAGGGATTTTATTCACCTGAATGAGGTGACAAAATTACCAGGGAGAAAGTCAAGTTCCAGCTGAATCAGAATATAAATTGTTTAGCATTTGAAGGAGCAATGGGGGTAAAATCATTGCATTAATTTGGATTAATTTGAATACTCTGTGATGCTGAACAAAATAGTTTTGTTTTTGTTGTTTTTTACTGTTTCAAGTCAACATTTTTTCTTCTGAAAGTGGCTTGAGTTGGAAAAAAAAAAAAGCTGAAATTAAACTTCCCAAATTTTCTTTAGAAGTGTCCAAGTGTCAACATTTGCTTTTCCAAGAATGTCATATTTTATTCTAGAAAGTCCTGGAGACTGAAGGGAGCAGGGCAGGGAGAGAGGAATTATTCCCAGCAAGAAGAAAATGTTTTGGGATAAGAAAACAGTCATTAATTGCAAACTGAATTTGTCAGTGGTTTCAGTGTCACCAAAACCATACCACCTGGCAACTTCACAGCATCAAGGCTTTGCTGTGTAATATGTCAGCAGTTCAGCCTGGAAAAGAAGGCTGAATATAGAGAGCAGAATCCACAAAGCAGACAAACAGCTCCAGGACTCTCTAAGGACATCTTAATCTCTTCAGTCAATTTCTTCAATCAATTCACACACATAAAAGCAAACAAAACAAAACAAAACCAACAAACAACAACAGCAACAAACCAACAAAAAAAAAAAGAAAAAAACAAAATTTATGTTTGAAAAGTGGCAACTCATTTTTTAAACTAGACTTTTTTTAGAAAATAGGGATCTAAAGTGATTTTTTGGCATGAAAACTTTGCAGCATTCCTGTATAGCTACCCTAGGACCCATCCTTTGGAAGATCAGGCAGGCTCCAAAACATGAGTGATCAATGTACATTTCCCTTTATTTCTCTCTCAGGTCGTGGTTGCTGGGTTTACCTGGAGGCAGGTCGAACCATTTCCAGCCTGGTCCTGCAGATGGTGCCAAGGAAGAAGCTGGAAAATGCCCTCTGATTTACAGGTAAGTCTTGACCTCTCAGCCGCCTGGCATCTCACAGATATTCTTGAAAAATTGCCCATGACTTCCCCTCCCCCCCCCCATTTAAATATCTTGATTTTATTTTGCAGTTTGTGTCTTGGTTTCTAAGTTGCAGCTAAAGGCACATAAACAGACATGCTCTTAACCCAGATCACTTTGTGAGGAGAGTTATTATGAGCTTGTAGCAGATCATAAGGCAGAGGAAATCTTATACAGCAGTTTCCTTGTCTCTAGATAAACTCAAGATGAAACTCATCTGAAGACACTCCTTTCTTCTGCACATTTGCTGCTCATGCCATGTCAAACCCAATTATCATCATTACCCCAGTTCTGTCGCACTCTATAAACACAAGCCTAAATAAATCAACCAGCATGGCCAATTTCTGTGCAAGGAAGGATCTCGTTAGGGCTCAGCAGAGAATGCTTTGCAGAAGCCAGGGGCGAGATAAGGTTTAAGAGTCTCAGAGGCATCTCCTGGGAGCAGCACCTCACAGTAGTACCTATGATTTTCAGCTTGGCTTGGGGCAAAAGAACTCTCACCTCCCTGAAATCAGTTGAGTTTCTAACTCTGTGAGGATGGCACAGGATTTAATAAGAGCTCCAAGATAAAAATCAGACAAACTGTACCTACCAGTAATTCTAAAGCTCCAGAAGTGTAGATTTTCAAAGCCTTGCTCTAGCCTCAGGGTAATAACTGCATACAAGAGATTCTGAATAATAAGAAAACAAAACAAAACAAAAAAAAAACAAACAACAAAACAAGAAAACAAACAAACAAACACACACAACAAAAACCCCCACAAAACTCTTGCTGCAGGTGAGGAATTACTGTGTGGGTGCAAAAGGAAACACATGGGGGGATATTTTAACCTGCACCTTCCAGCTCCTCCAGCATGGACTGCATCCAATGCCTATAAAAGCCAGTGGAAAACTCTCCTTGACTTCATGAGAACTGTACCAAGTAACATGAGTTACACCTACCCTGATCCCTGCCACAGGTGAAGGTAATTCTAAAATAATTCTAAAAGAGAGAGCAAGTAGAGGGAGTTGGATTTACATGACCTTCCATCAAACTCTCTGTTTGCAGCTGCTCTTTTAGTCCAGAGGAAACATCCATATGTTTTCAGAAGAGGAAGGCATTCTGTGGCATATACAGGTATATTTTCCTGTAATTTCAAGGTAAGTCACTTGAGAACTTAAAGACTTTCTTTGATTCTTTAAAAATCGTGCCTAAAACATTTTCAGATGCTTCTTCCAAAGTTATCTGTGGTTCTGAGGGCTTCTACCTTCTTGCTTATGCAGTCAGGACAGTAGCTGCTTCAACTGGCTTCAAACAGAAACAGGGATCCAGATTTTTTGGTAGTAAAAGGCAAAGGATTTCTACTCTGGCAGCCGAAAAAATACATGCGGACAAAAAAAACCCCACATAGATATCACATGAAGGAGATGGTCTAAACATGCAATGTGCAAAGTGAAGAGACTCTAACATATAGTGCCTGCTTTAAATTAGATAACGAATTGCCTAATACAGAGTGAAATTAGAGTGGAATTAAACGGAAGAAAAAAATCAACCAAACCAAAATAATTAAAAACCTCTTGGTTGCCCCTGGCATGTTTTAATTTTGCTTCTGCTACCTTGATTATTAGCTGAAAGAGTTACTAACACCTCATGGAAACCTTTGCCAGTTTTCACCATGTTGAAGATTTTAGAGGATATATGTTGTATCACGTAATTTTGTGATCTGTTTCTTTTTCTCCCCCACATTCTCCCACTGTAGAGATTTGTCTGGAACTCTGAAACTGGATTTCTGGCTGCTTTAAGCTGGCATAGCCATACAGTGACTTCATTAATTGACTTCAGCAGGGGTGAGACCTTGTACCTGTCCTGAACTTTACTTTCCCTTGCATGTCAGTGCTTGTATATACTCGACTGATGTGACTCAAAACCATGACTTTGTTTCCAGGTTGATGAGACCTATTTCCTCACTGGAAGCTTGTTCCATGAATAAAATGTCCTGGCAACACCCTCACTCCAATGTGTTGCCTGTCTGAGGAGCCTGCATCTTCACAAGTTACTTGATTCTTTGTCCCTGCACTAAAGGAATAAGAGAGGTTATGACACATCTACTGCTGTACTCTTGGACTTGCTGTACCCTTTGTACCTATAGACTTGACCAGATGTAAGCTCCACAAAGAAGGGTGGTGGGTTAAGGGAAGTTCTTGATGGGTTTGTTGTCCATTTAATTTTGGGGCAGTGAGTTTAGACAAGCCAAACCATGCTTAACATCTGGTCACACAGAAATACTAGAAAGCCAAAAAAATAAATATTAAGACAGTGCTCCTGCCATGTCCCGTCTCAAATCCCTGTGTGATCACAAGCTTTCCTTTCAGGGAAAAGCAGTCTAGTGTGTAGTGTGATAATGCAACGTGAGATATTCAACATTTATGGGAGCATTCATAAGAGCTCTTGGTTTTCTTTGTAATTGAGTCCAGAATTCAGCCTTTCTGTGAGTGTTTTATTATCCTCTCTGGTGATAAATATCCTTGTGTGCATGGTGTGAGCTCTGTGGAAGCTGTCTGCTGGGGGAAGGATGCTCCTGTGGGAAAATGATCGAAGTATGAACTCAGACAAGAGTGTTCTGGCTTTACTGCAGCTTTTCTGTGCAACCACAGACAAATGGTTTGATTTCCCCCTTTTGTTCGGATTCTGCACCCTGTCCTCACACAGTGAAGCCCAACAGCCCTGTCTCAGTTGCATGCAAGTGAAGCAGGTGTAGGTTGTTGCTACCAGATATGCCAGACTTGCTCTGGTGTGTGCGTGACTCTTTCCAGTTCTGCTGTGTTTATGAGGGATGCCATACATGTGTATCTCCTTAGAGGTAGTATAATAGACACCAAAAAAACCCAAACTGTAGCAATTCTCAATGCCAGGCAGTCCCTACAACCAAGAAGAGTTTATTCTTTTTTTTTTCTTTAAAACAGCTGTGGGAAATAAGGTGGCACAAATAGTGGCAAAGTAAGGCCCTGTTCCTACAAAAAGGTTAAGAAACAATTCTCTGTTCTTCTTGTGACCAAGAAAGAAAGAAGAGAAGCAGTCTATCCCTGGCTTGCGTTTCTTCTTGCAGGGTGTCAGGACCCATCTTAGCACCACTTGGTGATTGTCTGAGGCAGGAAAAGTTGCTGAGCTACACCTGCAGCACACTGAAAAACACTGGTAGAAGTGCCAGCACCCAAAAAATAGCAGTCACCATGCCAGCACCTGCCAGATTGGCTTGGCCTTCTCGATGTTGCACTGCACATAAGAGGGGTTTATCACTCCAATACACAAATTATTGTCTCACTAGACTTTGTTCCTGGGGACAGTCGTGTCTTGGAGGGGGTGACAGGTGAAATTGCACCAAGTGCATTTCCCAGTGTCAAATGCAAACTGAGCCCTTGCTCATTTCCATGCCTGTGGCATCGAGCTGCTTAGTGTATTTTTGGAGCAAAAGCCACACTCAGCCACAAAATTGTTTTCCCATAGCAGCCTCTTTGTCTTTTTCAGCATCATGAAACCCAGGGTGCAGAAAACCCGAGAGGAGGCTGAGTAATTTAAGTTTGGGACATTCTTTCAGCCCCTCAGGTCTGTCAGGAAAGTTTTTGTGCCTGAAGCAAATGTGATGGAAGTCCTGGAGAGGTTCTGAGTGTCCTTGGAGCTTTTCATGTGTAAGAAGAAAAGGTTAGTTACAGAGAGGTGCTTGCTCTTACTGAAAGAGGTCTCTTCATCAAAACTTATCCATTATTCAAATCTGAAGAGCAGTAAAAGTGGAATATTTGACCATTCTAGATTTCCTAGCCTAATATTTGGAAACATCAGGGCGCATGAGAGCTTTCTGGCTCATAAATAACAACATTAAGAGTTTGGCCATTACTGCTTCAGGATCCAGCCTTTTCAATCTGTGTGGCATTGAAGACTGTGAAGTGATCAGCTCAACTAGACTGGGCCTCAGACAAATTGGGATCTCTGCCCAGTCTCTGCTGGGCTGTGTGGACCCACTCTTCACTTGAGAGTCAAAATTTTAATGAGGTAAGTGGGAATCAACAATCAAAGCTTGTTAATGGTCGTCTAGAGCCTTTTCCACTTTGCACTGTGAGGTCTCTGTTGTATAGAAAACTTCCAACACAGGAAAAAAATGTGGAAGCCTTTGTCATCTTATTTCTATATTAAGATTCTTATACAACTTAATGCACAGTACGGGGGAGAAAGAAAGGGTATGCAACTATATAGTAGCCCACACTCACTGTTCACCCCATCCCTGGGTTTAAGGAGGGCATTTCATGTGCATAATTTTGAATTTAAAAGCAAGATAAATTGGGTAGGATGTAGCTGGCTGCTTAGCTGTAAAGTCACAATGGTGAAGTGAGCACCCAGTTTGGCTTTGCCTTTTCTCACCCCAGGCAATTCTGAGCCAAGGGCCCCTGAAATTAAAACAGGGCTCAAAAATAGAACTGAATCAAGTGCAGGCAGCTGCAAGAGTGAACCCCACTGACTCTCATAGCTCAAAGCCAGAAATTACTTGGTGGGTTATGTGCTGCTAGGTAAAGCTTGCAATTTGTGTGTTGCTGTAGTCAGCTCAGTGGGATTTTGGGACAAACAGCTGCCTTATGCTACATATAGCTTGGAAGTTTGTGGCTTTTACAGAACTTGACATTCAGTGGTGAAAAGGGATCTGTAAAAGAGAGGGAAGGCTGGGACTCTGAACTTGGGGTCCATGAGCAAGTTTCTCTGCAGGATAAACCAATATCTGACCTGCTGTTCTTTCAGGATTTGTGAGAAGGAGTTATGTGACTCTTTTATTAGAGCAGAAGTAATTACTTCCACCACTTTTCAGACTTGGGGATGAGTCTGCAGCTTCTGCTTTTTCTCAGTGGCTTTCTCCAGCTACAGCTGAATGTGACAAAAATAGGAGAGATGTGAAACAAAGGAGAACTTCACAGCTAAAATAAAACTCAAGAAAAGCTTGTCCTCTTGTCACTCCACTGCAATTTGCCATCTATTTGAGAAATGGTGAAGCTATTTTTAAAGACCACTTTTGAAAAAAGGGGTGACATTGATATAAGGAATGACAATTATATACCCTGGCCCTGCAACTGAGAGTAGAGAGGATTGTTGGAGGAGGTAAATAGATTGTGAAATCTATGAGTAAGATATTTCTCTGTTGAAATACTCTGGCTTTCTGATAAGATGTTTCCAGTTTCAAAGCTTCAGCTGCCAAAGCTGTACATTTCTACTGGGGAAAATATTCTGACTGATTCTTGTACTAAAATGTATGTTTGGTTTTCTACCCCTTCTTTACGGGACATAAAGACAGTTTGTTATTATTAAATCCTAAATTTCTTTCTTTCCCTATTTTAACCATATTCTTCCAGAAAAAAAAAAAAAAAAACCAAAAAAACAATAAAAAAAACCAACAACTTGAGACTGGAGGCTTTTCCTTCATGGAGGGAAATGCCAGAGGGAAATATTAAAATTCCAATCTGGAGAAAATGGCTTTAAACCAAAGTTGTTGGGAGAGAGGAAACTAAATCCATCAGACTCCTGTCATTTTGATGTGCTAGATGTCCAGAGACTGGGCAATCATTGCAGGACAGCAGGAGAGCACCTGAAGAGCAGCACAAAGGAATTCCAGCCAGTCCAAACAGCAAATCACTTCACAGGGAGCCAAAGTGAAATGCCTCTGTGTGAACAGACACAGCACAGGGAACAAAACCTGGACTTAGAGACTGCAGGCTATGATCTTACTGGCATCATATGACTGAAGTGTTGGAATAGAAGCATAAGGGATCTTTAGGAAGGACAGGCTGGACAGAGGGACAAGGAGGGGGTGTCTGCCTCTGTATCAGGGCCCAGCTGGACTGGGGATGGATGAGGAGCTGACCCAGAGCTGATGGGTCAGGATTAAAGGAGGGTGAGAGAGGAAGGTGACACAGCCGTGGGGGTTTGCCACAGGTCACGCCACCTTCTGTCCAGATAAGGCCCACTCTGGCCAAAAAGCAGGAGCCTCATGTTCACGTTCATGGGGAGCTTCAGCCACCTGTCTGTTGGATGAGTGACAGAAGAGGATGTAAATGAACCAGGAGATTCCTGGAATGTGCTGATGACAACTTTCTCCTCCAGCTGACAGAGGGAATGAGGAGAGCTGCTATGCTGGACTTTGGTTATGGTGAGGCCAGTGGGGAATGTGAAGTTCAAGAGAAGCATTGGATGCAGTGACCATGAAATTCTATGGTTCTGTGAAAGGCTGGACTTCAAATTCCTTAGGGCAGTGCAGAGGGTCTGCAGCAAACTCTCTGCCTTGGACTTCAGGAGAGCAGCCTTTGGCCTCTTCAGGGATCTGTTTGGTAGAGTCCCATGGGATAAAGCCCTGCAGGGAAAATCAGCCCAAGAAAACTGGTTGATTTTCAAGGATCTTCTCTGAACTCAGGACCAATACAGCCCAGTGAAGAGGAAGGTAGGCAAAAATGCCAGGAGAGCTGTGTGGATGAACAAGGAGCTCCTGGACAAACTAAAATGCAAAAAATGAAGTCTGCAGAGGGTGGAAATAAGGACAGGTAGCCTGGAAGGAACACAGAGTAGTTGTGAGGAGATCAGGTTAAGAAAGCTGCACAAGGACCTCAAGGGCAACAAGGAAAGCTTTTACCAGTGATGAAGGGAAGACTTGGAAAAATCTGGGTTCTCATCAGATAGAAAGGGAGAGCTGGTTATCTGGGACATGGAAAAGCCTGAGGTACTCAACAGTTTTTTGTTTTTCTTCAGTCTTCACCAGGAAGTGTTTCAGTCACATCACCTGAGTCTCAGAAGCCAAAGGCAGGAACTGGGAGGAGGAAAAGCCATCCACTGTAGGAAAAGATCCGGTCTGTTACCATTTAAAGAACCCAAGGATGACTGGAGGTCTATTGGGACTGATGAGATGTGTTCATAGGTTCTCATGAAACTGGCAGATGAAGGGACTAACCCACTCTCCATCATATTCGAGAAGCCATGTCAGACTGGTGAAGTTCTCACCAACAGGAAAAGGGGGAGCAAACCCTCAAATTTTTTTTAAAAAAAGGGAATTAAGGGGGACCTGGGGAGGTACAGAACAGTCAGTCTCATCTCAGGAGCAGATCCTTCTGGAAACTGTACTAAGATAGTTGAAAGATAAGGAGGAGATTTGTGACAGCCACCATGGCTGGAGCTGTTGGAACAGGTGCAGATGAAGGCATCAGAGGGAGGAGCAACCTCTGCTGTGGGGGCCAGGCTGAGAGAGCTGGGGTTTCTCAACCTGGAGAAGGCTCCAGGGAGGCCTTAAGGTACCTCCCAATACCTTAAATGCTACAGGAGAGCTGCTGAGGGGCTTTCCATGAGGGTATGTACTGATAGAGCAAGGTCATACAAGGTTTAAACTGAGAGTAGATTTAGGTTCTATAACAGGAAGAAAGTCTGTGAGGGTCAGGAGGCATCACATCAGAGAAGCTGTGGATGCCCCCTCCCTGGAAGTAAATGAGACCAGGTTGTGTGAGGTGTCACTTGAAGGAAAACTAGATGCTCCAAGCTTCCTTGAGTTTAAAGCACAAAAACCCAAAAATGGAGCAGAAGGAGAGCATATGTGTCTGACTTCTTATAGTTCCATAGTATTTCGTTAACATTCCCCAAAGCTGAGTGAAATAATTAGCACCAGAGCAGGACATGCAGCCCAGAAATGCATTCAGTGTGTGTGTAGAGATGACAAAGGAGGTGGCTTAACCATTGCCCTCTGAATGGACTGAATCCACTGCATCACTGGTGCTCCTGCAGTCTTTTGTACTCTCATCCTGGTCCCTTGTGTTTCCATTCAGAGAACACAACTATCAGTGAAATTAACATTCAAGGAAGGATAATGGAAGATAATTTCAATGGTTCAAGTTCAAATCATTGTTGCAAAAAGGACGGTAAAGCTACCATAGATATGTATCGTGGCATAATGGACAATACTCCTCCTGCTGCTTGTATTTAAGTCCATAGTGAAACATTTGTCCCTCAGATTGCTTGAGATTTTAATTTCTATCTTGCCACTAAGGAAAAGGTAGCTTGAAGGACATTGGTGACATGTAATTTCAAAATGGTCCATGATAATCAGAGAGTGGGACCCACTTTTTCAAATCTTTGAGTGTGTGGGAGACATATCTCACTGCACACATGTGACTCATACACAGGGGTCTGCTTCAGGTTTGCAAGCATATTAATTTGCAAATAAGAGTAATTCTCTTAAATAAAGAGGAAGATTGGACCAGACCACACAGAAAAAAAATGTACCATTAATAAAGCAGGAGGTTTTCAAACGCCTGGACAGGAAGTGAAGGCTCATCTTGGTGCAAATCATCAGGAATTGGACACCTCGTATCTTCTGATGATTCCAAAAAAAAGGGTGCACCGATCAATGGGAGGGACACTAAAGTCTTGAGGTTTTCTAAGCATGGCAAAAGGAGGGAATGAGAAAGAGGTTTTGCTTTCCTGGGCTTGCAGGTCTCCATCAGTGAAGGCTGTAGGTAATCAAGGGATCCCTTCGAGGCAGATACAAAATCCAGATTCTTCGCACAGCTTCACCTCAGCATATCTAACACCCATCAGTAATCACAGATGAGGGGCAGTATACACCGTGCTACTTTTATATCTCAAACATGGAGCAAGGTTTACAAGCTAAGACTAGCTGTCAAGCCCCTAAAGAATTCCCAAACATTTGGATTCAGGTTAACGGGGAGAAATGGGAGGGAACAGCTACACGCAAACTGTCGCTACCCACAGCGCAGCACATAAAGAATCTTTGCAAATGCTCTAATCCTCCTTGAGAGACGTGAACATAAAACCTAAAATGCGTTCCATATGTCCCAGTGTCCAATTGCTGCTCCAGTTCCAGCTGAAAGCACAAAACTTAGCAACCTTTATATTGATGGTAAACACATTGCGTCACTCCCAGCGCTGATATGTTTTAGCACTAATACAATTAAATTTGCTTCAGCATAATCCTGGTAAGATAAACAGTGTAGATGTCACAATAAACCTTGTCTCTCATCAGTGAAATGGAAGAAAGATGTGTAATGCAGAGCAATGTGAGCAGACTCTGTTGTGCTGTGAGGATTCACTCTCTTTTGCTTTTTCTGAGTGCAGATTGGAGTGCTGATGAACTGCAAGTGAAGGACATTTGTGCCTTCTGCACTAAGAGTGGCAAGCTAAAGATTGCACTCAGGATCCTTGGATTAAAAAATAATTCTATGGCTGAAGCATGCTTTCAGATTACACTTGCATCTCATAAAAACATAGGCTAGTGCTCTACAAGAAAATGTCTTTTTTTTTCTCTAGGGCTGCTAATATTCTCTTTTTCATGAAGGACTAAAACTGTGGTATCTGAGGGAGAAAGTGAAGTTTGCAGCGACAACTGGGTGTTACTACCTTCTTCCAAAAACTCCCCACATTTTTAAAGTACATTAACAGCCTGATCACTTGTATGATGCCTTCTATCTCATGTCTGATGACCTTTCCAGGATGTGGTAGATGAATTTTTAAAGCAGCTTAAAGACTTACCACTTAAAGACTTAAAGACTAACCACTTTCATAAAAACCCTGAGACAAAACTATATTTTATGTGTGTTCAACCCTTACGTTGAAAGGAGATAAGAAGGAGCAAAGTGACATGCCAACTCAGGCTCCAGATAATTCCAACCATCTACCAAAGTTCCTGTTGTCAGGGCAGGGTAACAGGAATGCAGGAGAAAGGAATCTGACCGGAAATGTAGTCTCACAGCAAGCATAATTCACTAAACTGCATTGACTACTTCTTGACACTAAGGTCATCCAGCAACATGAGGAAGCTAGGCGAAGGTATTTCAGAAGACAAAAAGAATTGGAAGAAATGTAATGTTTCTTACTGAAATGTGGAAAATGTTCTGTTTGAAGGAGCTAGGGGATAGAATTTATGTGACAGCAGGGAGCAGAATTCCCCTGGGTGACCACGTTCTAACACCCTGGAAAGGCACAAAATTTTGGTGGCTTTCAAAAAATGCTTTTTTCATGCAAGGCAAATGCTACCAGCCTCTTCAGTTCTCCATCTATAGTATGAAGGACCATTCTCCTTCAGAGAAGAAAGTTTTCCTTCTCAGTACAGCCAAGGAAAAGAGGCTGCATATGATTTCATCTGACATCCAAACCCACTTTCCTGAAACAGCAAAAGATTTATATTTTTGTTTAATTAGTAAGTAGAGATGGTGCATCAGGCCTGCAGCATAAATAGGTCCCCATATCTCACATCCTAACAACCAGGCACTGCTGTTCACTCCCCTAGTATTAACTGTGATTACTGAAATGCTAAAAGTGCCAATCTGGGAGCTCTTACAAGTCCAAAGTAAGGCAAAAAGACGATAAATCTCTTTGCCTAATTTGGCTGGTGGATCTCTCCTTATGACTTTACAACCTTATTGCTTCAGATATCTTTATTTCCCTCTCTTTTTTATCTTTTTTTTTTTTTTTTCTCTCCAGAAAGACTCTGAGTATTTCAGGAGATAAAAATCCAAAGCAACATCATGTATTTTTAAAGGATGGGTGGCTATATATATAAAAAAATCACTAAAATCTCCAGCTACACACCCTGCCAGACTCTTTCCTGCCATCTGTCCCAGAATGGGAGTGGGTTACACTTATGCTTCCCCAACCTGAGAGGAATGGTCTCAGCCACAGCTTTGCAGGACTAGTAGTCAAAGCAAATTATTTCACTGGAATTTTACGGACTGCCTTGGAAGGGCAGGTCATGGACAGAGAGCTTGTGGCAACACTGTGTTACATCAATTGACAAAACAAAAGGAAAAAAAAATCAGACAAAAGTTACCATGCTTATTCATGTTTTGTGGGCTTTTTTTGGACTTTCTTCCAGATGTGACTTATTTCTCATGAAAGCTGATTCCCAGGCACCTCACCCTTCTGAAAGTAGAGTTTGGAGGTTTCTTTTGTAAGCACTTAGAAAATATGGACCCATCTCCAAACAGTGGCATAGCATCTCTCTGTTACAAAGACCTTCTCAAGAATTGTGCTACTATTTTTATAGGGGTGATTGCAAACTGACAGAGGATATAAATTATTTGTTTGGTCCTACAACAAAGCCTGCAATGATAATTTGCTGAAGATAACTTACTGGCTTGTACCTGGAGCTCAGCCACTTGTCAGGGACCCTGCACCTTGAGGAGTTCTGTTAGGGAGTTCCCCAGCAGCAAGTGGTGGTCACTTCCTTTCCCTGGTCACAACCAAAGCTGATGAAACACTGGCAGAAAGATTAAGAGGTGGTTTATGTCTCCAAATCTCTCATTGCAAGCTCACCTGGACCACAGGGAAATGCACTGGAGCCAGAGGCTGCATTTTGCTTTTGCCCAACAGGTTTGTCCCCATTATTTATTCTCGTTTTTTTTTTTTTTTTAAGTATCAGGATCCCATTCCTAGGGACAGCACAGGTGGCAAGAGGGACATGTGATACCTGCATCACATTCACATGTCTTGAAAAAAGTTTGCTCAACAAAGGCACGAGGAGATGTTTGAAGTTTCAGTGAAGTTTTGTTTTGAAAGGAGTTAGGTATGATGTGAGAAATCTTATTAAAGATGGTCTCTTCATTCTTTATACACATCTTCCCTCCTCACATTCATGTCAGGGCAGATGACTAAGAGGAAGGCAGTGTTTATTTAGAACATTTTCAGCTGCACATAACTCCAGTGGTGCAGTGAAACTTCTGAAATCAGTACTGAGATGACAGGAGACAAGACAGGATCCTACTCCTTGACACTCCAGGACAAGGTAATTGTGTTTTCCTCACAGGGACTGACAGTTAAAATAATTAACCTCCTTGGTTATGTGTCCAGAGAGAGACAAATTAAAAACACCAAGAGGGAGGTTGGTCTCATTACATCTCCTTACAGAAACAGTGGGTTCCAGGTCGCTGCTGGAGTGGTTTCAGAGCCACAGGCTGTGGAAAATGCCACATGCCAACTCGGATGCATTTCAGCTCCTGTTCTGCTGCGGCTCTGCCAAACAGAAACTTGTCTCCAGCGTTTGACTGGCTCATCTGCTGACTGCCAGGATGGCAGCAGCCTTGGCCACCCAGCAGGAAATTACATTCCATGAGCAAACACAGCATGAGAATTCCCCTCGGAGCCCCTCTCACCAAGCTGTTACCCAAAATGAGCCAATAGCTTGGGATCTAGGCTATGGGAAACCCCCGTGGAGCTGCTCGTTACTGAGTGGGATGCTGGAGGAGAGAAACCTGTCTGCAGAGAGATTTTGCCCCAGGTGAACAGTTCCAGCTGCCAGAGGGACGAGCCTTATCTTAGGAACCAGGACCCTGTGCTAACAACCTGCAAATGTGGAACAGGTCCAGGCACAGCCAGATTTAAAAAAAAAAAAAAAAAAAAAAAAAAAAAGGAAGAAAAAAGTGTGTTCTGGCTTTGTCTCCTATCCATTTTCCAAATCTAGCATTAATTTCTTAATTTTGCCCTATAGCAGGCTAAAACTTGTTTTATTCCCCACCCCCCACACCTCAAACCTTGCCTGCTGTGCAGACTGATTTCAGGGTGATATGGCAATGCTGGAGGTGATCTGCTGTACCTTAGGGCTGCTGGCACCCAAGCCTTTCCTTGAGGCTGTGAGGATGAAAAGTGGAGAATAAACGGTACAGGGGTTACTGAATACCCACAGGGTGCGCAGAGAAGATGAAATCAATGTTTACAGAACCTCTCTGTGGAGAAAGAAATAAACTACTCTTTTGGTAACAGACTAGCCAGACCAAAGTTCTGTTCACGAGAACCAAAGATGATGTGTCATCTATATACAGGCAACCTCTGTCCCATATATATTAGAGGAGTATGTTTTAATATGCTTTAAAGAGGAAGCAAAAATACAGAGGGCAGGCACAGAGACAGTGTTAAACAGCACCATTGTCACAGCAGTGATGGCCTAATGCTGACAAGGTCACAGTGCCAGCTGACTTTTTCAGTGAAACAGGTGCTGCTGCTGCCCTGTGTGAGGTCAGGGTATTGTAGGTGTCACTTTCTGTGACACAGACACCATCCCTCAGTGTGACTTCCCTAATTTTGTCTCCATATAATTGATCTCTGTCCCAAATGCTGATACTTTTAATTTTGCGCTGAGGCTGATGGAATTACTGAGTGATTCTCAGTCCAATGAGTCCCCTTGGGTTTCTTCTTGGAACACAGGCATCTTAACAGACCAGCAGGTACATGATTGAGTAATCTCCAACTATTAGTTCACATCTGTAGAATGTTGGGCTGGTACATCTTGATCTTTAACACCACTGCAGTGACCTTAGATGCTCAAGTGTTTGTTTTTTTTTTTCCCAGTGACTTATGGCCTTGGACATATTCACATTCTGTGCTGACTTAGGTAGAAAACCTGAACAGATACAAGGTGGAAAACAGAAAACTGCATCTTTCCCTCCTCGGCATCCAAGCCTGAAATAACAGCAGAACTGCAGCCTTTCTCTTGTGCCAAGTCACCTCAGAGAAATTCTTTCCATTTTTTTCTTTCCATTCCCATTCCAAGACAGGAAGTGGTCTATCAAAATAAAGTAATTACACAAAGCTTAACCAAGCCTTCTACTCCCCCATCCTCTCCACAAAAACCACTATGTGTCCCATGGTGTCCAGATCAAGACAGATGGGACTCAGACTGCCTTTGACAGCTTGGCTTTGTTGGCTGGACTGCTCTGGACTGCTCCCTAAATGGAGCAAGAGAGTCACCTTCTGTGCTGTTAAAACAAAAAGGACAGCACACAATAGCAATCACTGTGAGTGGCTGACAAGGAGGGTGAGATTCTGGTTTACTCTGCCCAATTTCTGCGTAGAGGACAGAAAAAAAAAAAGGTAAGGACTTGCAAACTACCCTGTATTGCTTGTCGGGAGATCTAGCATCTTATCTCATCTCATCTCATCTCATCTCATCTCATCTCATCTCATCTCATCTCATCTCATCTCAATCTCACCCTCTCTTCTCTGCAGCTTTGTACACCCTTGATTGTTCACTATTTTGACTATTTTTGACATTTTTGTGTGAATGGGCCTTTTTGTTTTTAATATTACTCTCTGTGTAAACAGTAGGTCTTCAATGATTTTTGTGGCCTGAAAATGTTACTGGCACTTTGAGATAAAAACAGGCACCACTATCCTTCAGAGAGCAGCCTTTGCAGAAAGGAGGGAATTCTCTCTCAAGTACATCCCTTTTTCCTTAGTGTTTTATCACTGATCACCATGGCAGCTTCCTCCGCTGTATCTGAATATGAAACCCTTTCCTGATTCTCTTGAAAATTCACAGCCCTGTTGATGTTAAACTGTCTCATTATTTTTATGTGTTTGGTATTCTGATTTCCAGTGCTGTCAAGACAGTGAAAAGCATTTAAATTTTCTTCTGATGCCAGAAGGTAAATAATTTGAATTATCCAGTCTTAAAATCAAATTGGAGCAATCAGACTGTTCTTAAATTGTTTTCATCAGGAAAAGCATCTTTTATTGTTTGCTTCATAAAAGTATCTCAGTGTTCAACCATGTATCCAGACCACTATACAGAAGAAGATGCTCAGGAATAAAAGTGTAATCCCTGTCCCAAACGGTTTTGATACTCTGGGCTACTTCTCTTTTGCTCTTCTGGCCCATGGTCTCCTCCTTGAAAGCACTTTGCCTGGGTTGTTGCTGAATGATGAGGCCCAGTTTGTTGTTGTTGTCCCTTCTGTTTGTTGTGAATGGAGAGGGACCCTCCGTTTTCAGCCTCAGGACCTAAGGGTTGTGGAAAATTAAACAACCTTCCTGAGTGACACCAACAGGTTCACCATTCCTTGGGAAAAGAGGAATACTCTCAAATTCAAACCAAAAGGAGGGATTAATCTAAGAGGAGAGAGTTATAGTAACAGCAGGAGAAGCAAGAAAGCCAAAAAGAGCATTAAATTCAGGACCATCCAACAGAGATATTTCAACAGCTGCCTAGGAGAAGGTTTGCAGAGCTTACATCAGTGTTTGTGGTGCCAGTTCAAAGCCTGCTGTAGAAAATGGGTTCTAGGGAAGAGGAGCAGAGAAACTTTTACTGTGGTTGACAGAGTATTTGACATACATCTGCTATGTCAGTACAGGCAGTCACAGTTTGGCAAGACAGGCTCAGAGAGAAATTAATGCACTCAACCCAACACTTAAAAGATTGTACAGTGATCTCAGTATCTGAACACCACCAGTGCATTTGGTCTGCATCACTGACACTGTTGCAGGAACTGCTATAACCCATTCTCATATGAGCATTTCACAGGACTAAAGAGAGGTTGGTCTGGCTGTCTCAGCTTCGAACCAACTCTGGAAATCAAACTATCACCATGGCTAGCTCAGGACATCCCACTTTTATTTAACTGGGTCTGGAAAGACGTCTGGAATGGATGTTTTATAACCCCTCTGGATAAGATGTTCCCATGCTGGACCATCTTTCTGGTGAAAAAAAAATCAGCTTTAATCAGCTTTTACCATGAGGAGGATGTGGCATTACCTAAGGATTGGGAAGGGTTTCAGCCATAAAGTATTTCTAGTGTACTCACAGAAAATATGGAAAAAAATAGCACTTTAATTGAAATTTTGTGGTACAAGCTTAAGTTTAAGAGAGAAAAAGAAAATTATATGTTGACAAACATATCTATTGTAGTGTCCCATCACAGTAAGAATCATTTCTAGACCACTCACAGGTTTGCAACATTCCTTGCTTGAATTAAAGAATCAGGGATATATATATCTGTGCTCTGACAGGTCTGGATTTGAAACAATTTAGAAATACACTTGGAATATGAATGTACAGCTAAAAATTAATTTGGAGATGCAGTGATATATACCCAAGGGTAAATCACACTGCAAGGCAAGATTGGCCTCTGTCATAGACACAGAAGATCTCTGCAGAATACAACTTTTACAAAGTCAGTAACTATTCTTCCAGAGCTTTCTGAAACCCCCCTGTACATCTGTGGAACAGCTACAACCAGAAGAGTGAAGTTTGGAGGACAAAGGGTTTGAGCAAGTCAGACATACAGACAGCAACATAAAATGAATTTGCATGGACTCTGTGTGACTGCCATTGCAATAATCTGCTTATACAAAATAAGCATTTGGTATCATTCCAGTCCTCATTTGCTCAGTTGCACTCAGGAGCTCCAACTCCAGTGAGCAAAGGTGTCAGAAATGTAAAGCCCTAACGACGTTCAGCATCAGGTCCCATCTCACACTCTGAGAGGAGGGGAAGTTCTTACAGGATCAAAAATCTCAGTGTCTTATCAAACTTTTTGTTTGTTTTGACCCTTTATCCAGACTATACCTAAATGCCTTTTTTCCTTCAGTTTTCTAGTGGTCCCTGGGCACCACAAAAGTCATTGTCTGTGGTGCATCAGGAGGATGCAAGTTAGATGAAGAGTGCAGCACATGACCCAGAATAAGAACATAAGGATTCTGAATTGCTACTCCTGCTGAGCTGCAGAGCAGTAATGGGTTTTTGTGCCATTTTGGATGGAAGCATTTCCAGTTTTCATCAAAAAAATAGTAGCTATTCTTACTTCCTTGGCAAAATATCAGTGATTTCCATGAAAAGTGTGTTGTTTATAAATACATATAGTCTTGCAGTTTGTTGTTTCTTTTTTTTTTTTCTTTTTAATGGATTCCTGCTATATATATTGCTGTGCAGTATTCCAGTCAGTACTTTTGCATAAGTAAATCCAGACATTTCCAAAAGCAATTGGTTCTTCCAAACTTCTGAAAAGGATAATTATTTTACCCAGATACCTTTAGTGGAGTGGATTTAAAATACATTCTGTACACATTAGTATGCATAGTTTGTTTAATGATTTTTAGTAAGAGATTTCCAGGATGAGTTGAAACTTGTAAAGCAGTGTTGCCCAACCCCTGAAAGGAGGGGAAATAAAGGAAAAGGTAAATATAAGTACACTGAGAAAGCATAGTTAAGAAAAAGACAGAAAAACCCCCAAACTATCAAGGAAAACAAAAACAAACAAACAAACAAACAAACAAACAAAAAAAACAACAAAAAACCCCAAAGCAACACACACACACACACACACACACACACTCACACACACCCCCCAAAAAAACAAAACAAAACAAAACAAAAAAAAAATAAAAAAAACCAACTCAGAAAACAAAATGAGCACCCTGAAGCATAATATTTCATCTGTCAGCTGAAATACAAATGCATCCAAAGTCCAAAGCAGGAGACGAGCAGTAAGATATTTTGAGGCAGTGATGCATAAGAACTCTCTCTGACAATTCCCTTGCAGCCAAGAATTCCACTGTAGGAAACACCCGCATTTCAAGGCCTCAAACATTTATTTTGAATACATATGATTTATTGGCCCATCATCGTAATAGCATTATTGTTTATTTACCTAAGATGTTAACAGCGACTAAGACCCCTAGTTGGGAACAGAGCTTGGTAATTTTTTGCAGATATAGAAAGGGAAGTAAAATTTATTTTAAAGAGTTTTGATGTAAAGTAGCAAGAGTTTTAGAGTTACACCCAGCAATGGAAAGGGGCCAGCAGCAAAGGTCTGGGTGGAAGAAATTATGACTCCTCTGGAAGATCAAGAGACAGCAACCAAGTTCTTTAACTCACCAAATGCATGTGTGCCTTGGTGGATTAAAGTTTTATTAACTCATCAGCAGAGATGTATTTTCTCAAATATCTGAGTTATCAATGTGCTTAACATCAATCTGAGATGCAGACACTCACTGAGGTCTTTCGCTTAGCACATTCTTCTCAAGAATTAATTAAACATCATCATGCTTAATGCAAAAGTAGTTCTTTGATGGTGCTGAATAAAGTTTGTTCCATGAATGGGCACAGGATCACAGCTCAGATCTGCAATGTTGGTACTATGCCCACGAGAGCATTAATTTCCTCAGGACCTACATCTGTTAATGTATTAAATATAGATGTTCATATTTACATTATTAAGGATGCTAAGGCATAACTGCTGATTTTTCAGGGGACTGAAAATTGATTATTTTTTTCCTTCACAATTAAGGTATAGCATACAGCTACTTGTTGCACATGGAAGCTGTGGGTTCAGCTACCAAGCCTATTGTCTTATTTCATTCTAGACCTAAAAACCAACTCAAACTGACAGCAATGTAGCACACCAGGGGTCTATGTTCAGCCTGATATCCTGCCTGTGAGCCTAGGAGCACATGAAAGAAGCAGGTTATCATTTGGCAGGCAAATTTACCAGTGATTTATTTTTCCTAAGAAACTAACCATCTATGTTAAACAAACAGCTGTGCTTACGGTGCTGTTTTATTCTCAATATTTTTTTTAACCCAGATTTATCTGGGCTTTTTTTTTTTTCCTATTTTTTAATACCCAGCAGTTTCATCCTTAATATCTACAATACTTACCACCAAAGAGTTCAACATTTTACTATGAGGTATTCCAGAATAAATACCTCCCATTTTTCTTTGCAATGGTGCCTACAAATATCATCTTACAATGGCATCTCCAAACTATCTCTTTGGAGAGGAAGCATCAATTTCTACATACTCTTTCCTCACAAGTCACATTTTCCCACACCTGCTACTTGCTTTTTTTGGGTCAGCTGAAGAATAAGGTGGCTTGTCCCTGTAAGAGATGCCATGCCAGACTTTTGAACAGGACATCACCCTGGATACATGGCTGTCAGAGAAGATGTAATATGTGAGGTGAATACCTCAGGCCACAAAAGAACTTCCCCTTCTTGGCTTATTTGTCCTGCTTAAGCAAGGAGAAGTCACCAGGTGACTGCCCACCTGTCAGCTTAGCTGTCTTGATTCCTGCTGAGGGAACTTCTGCCAAATCTGCAACCCAGGCATTTCACTTCCTTGGGATTAATCTAAATTCTTTCAAATTCCTTCCCAGAATTAAAGTAATAATAAATAATTGTGATGATGGCAATTTCTATAGATAGAGTAGGCCCAAATTAAAGCCAACAGGAATGAAACTTAACAAGATAAGAACAGTTTTTAATCTGCTCTCTTATAAGCCAGATTGTGGTGGCTGGATGATGTTTCTGTGCTTGTTTACATTGCAATTTTTCTCCTCAGGGGTTGGGCTGTAATTCCTCACTGTAAACAGACTTTGCTTAAAGTATTCAGCCATATGACAATAATAACTGTTGTGGTTAATACCCCCTCTGGCAACCAAAAAAAGAAGTTTTGAGGGCATCTCTGAGGCCTGACACTGGAAAACCTTCCTGGTCTGATAAATAATTTGTCTTCTCTGCAGGGTGAAGGGTGATAAGGCAGTATTGATCTGCAGGAAGCAGCACAGGGAATGGATGAGCTGCGTGCTAGGTCCTGCTCCTTCACCAAAGATCTGGCCCTGAACCAAGTCTCAACACTCTCCCTGTGGAGTGTTGTGGGAGCCTGATTCTGGGTGGCTAAAATGCTTTATCTCCACCCAAAAACCTAGAGTGAACAGCAACAGTCCATTTGCATTTTACTGTGGGCGCCAAATTTTCAGATTGAAAAACCAACGTGCCTGGAAGATGATGTGCAGAATTCTGGGGTCTGTCATTTTTCCCATTTCAGACATTTCATCCCACCTGAGAGCCAGGAGATGGTGGTGGGGAGGGTATGGATCTGCAAAGACACGTTCACATTTGGCTCTTGGACCCTTCTATGTGGCAGCTGGGGGTCCTGAGCCAGCAGACAATCCAAAAGGTACAGACAGACACTACCCATCTGCACGGTGACAGATGGAAATGAAAATTCCAAAAAGTGCTGTAAGTTTGCTGGGTCTATGAAACAACATGCTTTTCACCAGGTCTCTGTTTGCACTGCTGAGGTTTTGCTCTGCTCTGCCCTGCTGCTCCAGACAGAAGCTGTGTCATCATGCCCTTACAGCTGTTGCATCTGTCATAATGCAACAAAAAAAAGATTTTATCCTCATTCCCTTTTCTTTTTTTTTCTTTTTTTTTTTCTCTGAAGTACAGCCAAAAAAGAAAAAAAAAATTGTTATGTTTCATTTGATGTTTCTGAGACGTATTGTTTGGAGCTCTGGTGGTTCTAATGTGGTGTTTTGTACTGTTCCAGGTTTCACCTCTGAACAGGATTATTCCATTTCTGCTTTTCTGGGAGTGGCCTCTATCCTCCTCTCAAGGAAAGTGTTCTGTCCCTTATCAAGGTTCTGATTAGAGGCTTCAGACCTGCACTCTCAGTTCCCAGTCAAGTGGGAACCTAGATTTACCATAGATTTAGGTTTGGAAATTCCTGTAAATATATATAGACGTATGTATATGTATATGTGTATGTGTATGTGTATGTGTATGTATATGTATATGTATATGTATATGTATATGTATATGTATATGTATATGTGTATGTGTATGTATATGTATATGTATATGTATTTATACATATGTGTATGTATTTATACGTATGTATATGTATTTATATGTGTGTATGTGTACATATATGTATGTATATGTATATATATGTATATACATATATATATATGTATACATACTATAAGGATTCATAAGCCAAATAAGCATATCTTTTTTTACCTTGCTTTCTTCAAAATTTGTGAGAAGCTGATGGGAAAAAAAAAATTACAGTTTTAGAGTTTGTAAGGAGAAGAAACTTGCTTATGATGGGATGCTGTAAGCACTGAGAATGTTTGTTTAACACTGAATAGAAATATTTTCCTACCAACTAAATTCCCATGGATGAAGCTCAGTTCTGGAGGGGTTTTTTCAGAGTGAGTTCAGCACCCGGGAATTGGGTGGTAAGAAAAACAGAAGGGAGGAGAGAAAGAGAAAGTGAACAATTATTTCAATGAGGCCAGCACGGTAATGAGCTCCAGATGTTTGGGATTCCACGGACAGTCTCTGAACTGGAGAAGCAGCTGGGTGGGTTTACACACATTTGTTTATTTCTCCCACCCTGAGACTGACTACTGCTTTCTCTAAAAGCCAATGAAGAACAGGCTTATCCTGAAATACTTCACTGGGACTTCACTCCAAATTTTGACCTCAGTTATTCTGTAGCCCACAAAGGCAGTGGCAATAATTCAGGTATATTATGGCAAAATTGAAAACACAGCCTGGCCTTCGCTCTGCAAAAAGTTTCCTGCCAATAAAACAAAAATGAGCACATGAGCTTATACTGACAGCTACCCAGGGCCAGGTTCTGGTCTTTGACTCTCTGATGAACAGGTGCAAATCCAAAGCAGAACAAGAATATATGGATTTACTCAAGGTGGACAGCCATAAGAATAAGAATTGTGGAATGTACCTGACTATTTTCAAATTGCCCACCTTATACAGGTGCTGCTTCTGCAGCCCCTCTGTGTCAGATATACAAGGTGTAGTCTCTTTAGAATTCTTGTTTCAATCCTGGTATTCCAGAGGGATGAAAAATCCCAGACGTTCATGGCTTATATAGACTGAGCAAGGTGATTCTCAATGGCATATTTCTCTCTTGGAAGGCACAACTTTGTTGGCAGCAAAATATTTTGCACTGTTTTAACTTGAGAAATAAGCCAAATATTTTAAGTTTTTGTGTGGGTTTTTTGGTTTTCTTTAGTTATTTTTGGTGGTTTTTTTTGGAGGGGGTGGGGTTTTTTTGTTTTTTATTTTTTGTTTTTGTTTGGTTTTGTATTTGTTTGGTTTTGGGGGTTTTCCTTTGTTTGGTTTGGGGGTTTTTTTTGGGTTTTTATGTGGGAATGTGTTCTGTTGTTTCTCTGGCCTGCAACCAGCTCTCCTGAACACCACACCGTGAGTGGAATTTTCTTTGAGGCATGTCCACTGATTTGTGCTGCCTTCTTTGGAGAGCATTTTCTACCAGTGTGTTTGCAGGCACCAAAGCTTCTGAAATGGACCAAGCTGTTCCCAGCCTCATGCAGAACTGTCAGCAATTCCCTGCCACCTGATTTATCAGATGATGGATATGGTACCTCCCTGAGCTCCACGAGCCTCAGCAGAGCTTCCAGAGGGTCTACCCCAACATCTTCCCAGGCACAGAGGGGAGGCTGACACAGCTGGGTGTTCACAGGGTCTTCCTATCCACCCTTTTTGAAGATAGGTGCAATATTTCCCTTTCTTCAGTCACCTGGGACCTCACCCGACTGCCAGGACTTTTCCAGGATCTTTCCAGTGGAGAGTGCCTTGGCAGCTCCACCAACCAATTCCCTGGGGACTCTGGGCTCCATCCCATGAGGTCCCACAGATCTGAGCATCCCCAGGTTCCTCAGCTGACCCTGGGCAGGATCTCCCCTTCCAGGGGCAGAGCCTTTGCTCCCCAGTGCCCATCCTGCTCCCCATCCCCTCGGGAGGGCTGCCAGGAGAGGTTGCCATTGGAGACTCAGGCAAAAAAGCCTTTGGGTACCTCGGGCTTCTCCCCGTGCCCCGTCACCGCTTGGCCAGAGTTGTTTGGAGTGGGGAAATCACCTCCTGTGACCTTCCTTTTCTGTTTAATGAAGATGTAGAATGTCCTGTTAGTCTTCTCCCCTTTCCAGGCCCAATTCCAGCCTCCCCTTGGCCTTCCTGACCCCAACCCTCCACAACCTCTTAGGGAATTTCACCTGTCCCATATTTCACTGCCTGTGCAGTTGAACGTCTCAGTTGTTCTTCAGTGCTCCTCAGTGCTGAAAGAGTCAATGGGCCCAATAAATACAAAGAATAAATATTTTTTTCTTCTTGCTTTCAGCTTAGTGTGTTTCTTTCTCAGGAGATGATGACTTTCTCAGGCAGACAACGGAGAAAGGAAAAACATGCTTAGAATAATGATTTTTTTCCCATTTTTGGATTATCTCCTGCTAAACTTTTGGTGGAACAATGAAGGTCCACTGACCACTGCTTGTCTCATGATGGTTCCACTTCTAAGCCTTTCAAATTTGAGACTTGCATGGGCTTATCACAGACTGCAGATTCCCCAGGCTTATATCAATCCTGTAAAAAATTTCAAAAGAACAATCTGGAATCCCACTGGGTCACTTTCTGGATATGGCTTTTTCTTACACAAGTCCTCTCCTCAGCAAGTTTGAAGACAAACGGAACTCTCAGGACAACAGGATGTGCCTCTGCCTGGCTTTGACTGGGCTGACCACTGTGCTTGCTTTGATGGCATCAGGAGGTTAATTGCTGTGTCTGGAAAGTTGTGCTTGAAGCTTGGAGATAGCTGGAAAGCCTTGATGGCTCCCCAAAGCTCTGCCAAGGTCTTCAAATTAGTCTTGCCAGAAGGAATCTTCTCACCTGGAGCCCCATTCCCTGCAGCAGGGATCTGGGAGGTGGCAATGGGACACATGGAGAGTGGCAGAGGGAAAAAGCAGCAATCACAGGGTGCGAGGGCAGGAGACACAACTCTTACAAAAACCAAGATTGATCTCAACTCTCCCATGTATCTAGCCTTCCTCTTCTCCCTCACCCCTTCTACATTTCCTTCCCTGTTGGAGTGTGTAAAACAGAAGCCTCTCTGAGTCTCTCAGACAGAGAGAAGGATGCAGGGATTGAATTAAAGCTTTTAGAGAAATTAAAATATATTGAGTTACACAGACTTGAAGTAGAAATGTAAACTTGTTTTAGTTTGTAAGACAGGTGTTTGTTAAGGAAAGCAGAAGCTTTTCTTTGAACTTAAAAATGTGATATTTCCTTCCTACAGATTATTATGATTTTGAAATTAAGGGAGCTCTCAGGCAAAGATATGGGGGTAGGAATAACAGTTCTTTACTAGTATATCTAACAAGACAAACAAGAACAACAACAGCTATGAAATTACCCACAAACAGAACAGTAACTCAGTCCCAGTGTTTTTTGGCTGCAGGCACCTTTTCCCTGAGCTGCAGTTCCCAGTGCTGGGGGCGGGCAGGTCCCGCAGAGCCGCAGGAGGGCTGGGGGTGATGGCAGAGCTGTCCCAGGGGAGAGAGAGATGGAGAGAGAGAGCTCTCCGCTCACGGTGTGGGTCCCAGTGCTCAGCAGAGTGCTGGATGGTGGCAGGTTACAGTGAGAAGGCAGCAGGGCAGGGTCCAACAGCAGTGAGGATGGCTCCCGGAGCTGAGATGGCAGAGCAGGGGCTGAGGCAGTGATCGTCCTTCTCGTCCAAACTCTGTGGGGGAAATGGGCCAAGGCCCAGCCTTCTGCTTCCTCTTCTGGATGTTTGAATCTCGTGGGGTTGCCCTCTTCTGTCCCCTCCCCCCCCCTCCCCTTGTCACCAGGGCCCAGTCAACAGGTATCTTAGCATGACAATGGGGAAAATTCCACAGACGGAAAAGGGAAAGAACCAATCCCCAACATTATCCACCCCGAATTTTCCCATACCATCATGCTAAATCAAATTAAAATCTCCAAATTATAGACATCCATACAGTTACAGATACAGGCACAGTATCATAGGTAGTTCACCCTAAAACAAGGTCTCCTTGGGGTATGCATCAGGTCTTTCCATCCCTTTGCATGATCCACCAGGTACACCCTGGCCCTTGAGCAAAAAACACCCCCCGAATTGGATTGTCTTTGCTGGAGGCAGGGTTCACCCAAACAGTTTTTCCTAGCATACCTCTCATGTGCAGCACTGGAACCTTGTCCCCGTCTGGTGTTCTCAAGGGCTCAGACTGGGCAGGGCCTGCTCGATTAGTGGAACCTCGGGTGTTCACTAACCATGTGGCCTTTGGTAGATTAATCTCCCAGTTTTTGAATGTCCCCCCCACCCAGTGCCTTCAAGGTGGTTTTAAGCAGTCCATTGCACCGTTCCACTTTCCCAGCCGCTGGTGCGTGATAAGGAATGTGGTACACCCACTCGATGCCGTGTTCTCTGGCCCAGGTGCTTATGAGGCTGTTCTTGAAATGAGTCCCATTGTCTGACTCAATTCTCTCAGGGGTACCATGTCTCCAAAGGACTTGCTTGTCCAGGCCCAGGATGGTGTTGCGGGCAGTGGCATGAGGCACAGGGTAGGTCTCCAACCATCCAGTGGTGGCTTCCACCATGGTCAGCACGTAGCGCTTGCCTTGGCGTGTCTGAGGCAGTGTGATGTAGTCAATCTTCCAGGCCTCCCCATACTTATATTTAGACCACCGCCCCCCATACCAGAGGGGTTTCACTCGCTTGGCTTGCTTGATGGCAGCACACGTCTCACAGTCATGGATAACCTGGGAAATACTGTCCATGGTGAGATCCACCCCTCGGTCTCGTGCCCACTTATAGGTAGCATCTCTGCCTTGGTGACCTGAGGCATCGTGGGCCCATCGAGCCAGGAACAACTCTCCCTTGTGTTGCCAGTCTAAGTCTATCTGTGACACCTCTATCCTTGCAGCCTGATCTACTTGCTCATTGTGTTGGTGCTCCTCATTAGCCCGACTCTTGGGGACATGGGCATCTACATGACGGACCTTTACGGGTAGCTTCTCTACCCGACTGGCAATGTCTTTCCACTCATCAGCAGCCCAGATTGGTTTTCCCCTACGTTGCCAGTTAGCTTTTTTCCATCTTTCCAGCCAGCCCCACAGAGCATTGGCTACCATCCATGAATCAGTGTAAAGGTAAAGCTTTGGCCACTTCTCTCTTTCAGCAATGTCCAGGGCCAGCTGAACGGCTTTGAGTTCAGCAAGTTGACTTGATCCACCTTCTCCTTCAGTAGCTTGTGCAACCTGTCGTGTGGGGCTCCATACGGCTGCTTTCCACTTCCGGTTCATCCCCACGATGCGACAGGAACCGTCAGTGAAAAGAGCGTAGCGAGTTTCATCTGCTGCCAGTTGGTTGTATGGTGGGGCTTCATCAGCCCGGGTCACTTGTTCTTGCTCCTCTTCATCGGCAAGACCAAAATTTTCACCTTCTGGCCAGTTTGTAATTATTTTCAAAATCCCAGGGCGATTTGGGTTTCCGATACAGGCGCGCTGTGTGATGAGGGCAATCCACTTGCTCCATGTGGCATCGGTGGCGTGGTGGGTAGAGGGGACCTTCCCTTTAAACATCCACCCCAGCACTGGTAGTCGGGGTGCCAGGAGGAGCTGTGCTTCTGTGCCAATCACCTCTGAGGCAGCTTGAACTCCTTCATAAGCAGCCAAGATCTCCTTCTCTGTTGGGGTGTAGTTGGCTTCAGACCCTCTGTAACTTCGGCTCCAGAATCCCAGAGGTCGGCCTCGGGTCTCACCAGGTACCTTCTGCCAAAGGCTCCAGGACAAGCCCTTGTTCCCGGCTGCAGAGTAGAGCACATTCTTCACCTCTGGTCCCGTCCTGACTGGGCCGAGGGCTACAGCATGAGTGATCCCCTGCTTGATCTGGGCAAAGGCTTGCTGCTGCTCAGGGCCCCAGTGGAATTCGTTCTTCTTCCGGGTGACCAGGTAGAGAGGGCTCACGATCTGGCTGTACTCAGGAATCTGCATTCTCCAAAAGCCTATGGCACCTAGGAAAGCTTGTGTTTCCTTCTTGTTGGTTGGTGGAGACATCGCGGTGATCTTATTGATGACCTCAGTGGGGATTTGGTGCCGCCCGTCTTGCCACTTTACTCCCAGGACCTGGATCTCTCGGGCAGGACCTTTGACTTTGCTCCTCTTGATGGCGAAACCGGCTCCCAGCAGAATCTGGATGATCTTTTCTCCTTTCTCAAATACTTCCATTGCCGTGTTCCCCCACACAATGATGTCATCAATGTATTGCAGGTGTTCTGGAGCTTCACCCTTTTCCAGTGCAGCCTGGATCAGTCCATGGCAGATGGTGGGGCTGTGTTTCCACCCCTGGGGCAGTCGGTTCCAGGTGTACTGCACGCCCCTCCAGGTGAAAGCAAACTGAGGCCTGCACTCTGCTGCCAGAGGAATGGAGAAAAATGCATTGGCAATGTCAGTGGTGGCGTACCACTTTGCTGCCTTGGACTCCAGCTCGTACTGGAGTTCCAGCATGTCCGGCACGGCAGCGCTCAGCGGTGGAGTCACTTCATTCAATGCACCATAGTCCACAGTCAATCTCCATTCTCCGTCAGACTTGCGCACAGGCCAGATGGGGCTGTTGAAGGGTGAGTGGGTTTTGCTGACCACCCCTTGGCCTTCCAGCTCACGGATCATCTTGTGGATGGGGATCATGGCATCTCGATTTGTCCTGTACTGCTGGTGGTGCACTGTGGAGGTGGCAATTGGCACTTGCTGCTCCTTCACCTTCAGGAGTCCCACTACAGATGGGTTCTCTGACAGTCCAAGCAAGGTGTTCAATTGCTTAATGCCTTCTGCCTCTACAGCAGCTATTCCAAAAGCCCACCTGAGTCCTTTTGGGTCTTTGTAATAGCCATTCCTCAGGAAGTCTATGCCTAGAATACACGGTGCCTCTGGGCCAGTCACAATTGGATGCTTCTGCCACTCTTTCCCAGTCAGGCTCACCTCAGCCTCCAGCAAAGTCAATTCCTGTGATCCCCCTGTCACCCCAGCAATAGAAACAGGCTCTTCCCCCACATGTTCTGATGGTATTAGGGTGACCTGTGAACCAGTGTCAACTAATGCCCTATGTTTTTGTGGCTCTGATGTGCCAGGCCATCGGATCCACACCGTCCAAAAGACCCGGTTTTCCCGTGCCTCTCCCTGGCTAGAGGCAGGGCCCCTCTAGCACTGGTTATTATTTCCTTCCTGGGCATACATGTTGGAGGTTCCCTCAAGGGGACCTGACAAATCATCCTCCCTTTTGTAATACCCTGCATCTTGGTTATGGGAAGTTGAGGCTACCTTCACTTTAGTGGAGCTCCTTTGGTTAGTGTTTCCCTCCTTGAGTTGACGCACCCGTGCTGCCAGGGCAGAAGTGGGTTTCCCATCCCACCTCCTCATGTCTTCCCCATGGTCACGCAGAAAGAACCACAGGTCAGCTCGTGGGGTGTACCCTATATCCCTAGCTGGGGGACGTTGGGCTATAACTGGCATCTGTGACTCGCACTGGTGTTGCACTGACCTTCCTCATCTCCTCCTTCACCCCTCTTATCTCCTCTTTGAGTTCCCTAATCACAGCAGAGACCTGAGCCTGCATTGGGCCATTCATTATACTCTCAAAATTTCTGAGCTTATCGGCAACAGAACCCACTGTCTCGTGGTTGGTGTCAGCATTAATGGCTGCAATGAATGTGGTGTATTGAGATGGCCCCAGGTGTGCCAGATTCCACAACATCTGCCCTGTGCACCTGACCTTGTCGGGGTCATTGTCATGTTGTCCACCCCTCCCAAAGAGTATCTCCAGTAGTGCCACTTCTCTCAGCTGTTGGATCCCCTCCTCAAGGGTCTTCCAGCGCATTCTATGGTGGTGCTCCTGCATTCTCTCTCTATGGACAAACCTCTCTCTTACACTCATTAAAAGCCGCTCCCAGAGGGAAAGGGGGCCTCGTTCCCTTACGAATATGTGATCCACACCTGAGTCCTGGGTTAGGGGTCCCAAATTCCTTGCCTCAGTACCATCCAGCTGCACACCTGTACCCATAAGGTCCCAGACCCGCAGTAACCACGTTGTAAAAGCCTCACGGCCCCTTCGCACAACATCTTTACGCAGATTACGGAGACTCTTGTATGACAGGGACTCTGTGACGATCTCAACCTCTGGCTCCCCTGCTGGTTGTGAGGGCCCTGCTTTCTGATCATTATTATCCAGGTGCTTTGTTTTCACCCTAGACTTTCTAGTTTCCACAGGGGCAACTGCTGCTGGCTGTGAGTGCCCTTGCAGTTCAGCTGGAGCCTGGAGAGATGTAACATCTGTGGGTTCCACTGCTGTACCATCAGGTTCTCCCTCTTTAAGGCAGGGGGAGAGTTTCTCAAGAGCTGGGGAAAGGTACTCCTTCAGCATTTGGCCCATCTCCTTCACTAGAAACCCCACCCACTCTGGATGGTTCCTTTCTGAGGTGAGCTCTGGGGCAGAGTCAGGTTCAGGGGCAACATCCTTAACCTCTGGGGCAGAATCCTTAGTCTCTGGGACAGGGGCAGGGGCAGGCTCTGGGGCAGAATCCTTAGTCTCTGGGGCAGAGCCAGGCTCTGGGGCAGGGCCAGGCTCTGGGGCAGGATCCCTATTCCTTGGGGGACGTATCAGGGTTGTCATCCAAGTCAATCTCCCCTCATCTCGGAATGTTAAATAGAACAGGTTTACAGGGCCTATTAGCAATGTCAGCCACTGTATGATATCATTACCACTTAGAAGAGATTTGAACCCTTCAAAAACTGGTGGCGCAGACCCAAAAAACTCTGTAAGGGGTTTGGACAAAATTTTTCCTGGTGTCATATCCTCACAGTATGTACCATTATTAAAGTAACCCCAAAAACATACAGTTAGAGTGTGATAGCCCTGAATCCATGTGCCCACCTTCCAGAGGAAGTTAAAAATCCATGAATTTCTCATGTTATCAGCCCACAAAAGGATCTGGATAATAGTTACAACAGCCTGAGTTATAGGACCCATGTTCAAGTAAGGGATTGCAAATGGGAGAGATAAAGCTGTGGCCACATGGAGCCCAAACCATGGTAAGCTGGACAACATGATGCCACCTAACACAAAACTGAGGTAACTCAAGAACTGTTATTCCTTTTTCACCTTTTCCTCTCCATGCCCTCAGGCGCCACATTGGGCGGCCATAATCTGTCCTGGTTTGAAAGACAAGTGTTTGCCAAGGAAAGCAGAAGCTTCCCTTTGGACTGAAAAATGTGATCCTTCCTTCCTACAGATTATTATGATTTTGAAATTAAGGGAGCTCTCAGGCAAAGATATGGGGGTAGGAATAACAGTTCTTTACTAGTATATTTAACAAGACAAACAAGAACAACAAGAGCTATGAAATTAGCCACAAACAGAACAGTAACTCAGTCCCAGTCCCTTTCTGGCTGCAGGCACCTTTTCCCTGAGCTGCAGTTCCCGGTGCTGGGGGCAGGCGGGTCCTGCAGAGCTGCAGGAGGGCTGGGGGTGATGGCAGAGCTGTCCCAGGGGGAGAGAGAGATGGAGAGAGCCCTTCGCTCACGGTGTGGGTCCCAGTGCTCAGCAGAGTGCTGGATGGTGGCAGGTTACAGTGAGAAGGCAGCAGGGCAGGGTCTGACAGCAGTGAGGATGGCTCCCGGCACTGGGATGGCAGGGATGGGTCTGAGGTGGTGATCATCCTTCTCGTCTGAACTCCACGGGGGAAATGGGGCGAGCCAGAGCCCTCCACTTCCTCTTCTGGATGTTTGAATCTCGTGGAGTTTCCCCTTTTTTCTCTCCTCCCCCTTGTCACCAGGGCCCAGTCAACAGGTATCTTAGCATGACAATGGGGAAAATTCCACAGAGGGAAAAGAGACAGAACCAATCCCCAACAAAACTTTAGTTTTAAGTAAGTAGAAATAATATTGTCACATAGATATGAAATAGCAGTATAAGTCTAAGTTATAAGTAAGCAAGGACATGCTTTAAGTGACTTAAGAGAACAAAAGCCCTAGAATCTAGTGTAAATCAGGTTGAAAGTTCAAAAACTTAGCCCCAGACTTAATGAAAACCTAGTAATAATATTACTTACATTTTTTAGATAGAACAAATAGAATCATTTGAGTGAATAGATAGAGCTATATGCACATGTTATGTGTAAGAATTAGCAGTAATTTCATACCATAATACTAGAATTCTAATAGGTTTAGAAGGAATGTTTTAGGTTCATGTTTTTAGCTCATTGGATGATTTACAAATAAAGACCCTGCATTGGGGTGAGAATCTATCCTTCCACTGTCCTCCACCATCATCAACATTATCATTACCACTACACTTGGAAGAAGAAGAACAAGAGAAGAGAAGAAGAACAGAAGAAGAAGTACCAGGCAGCAGTTGCTGCTGCTTCTCTCAGGACTCTATGCCAGAAAGCTTTAATATGGACTTTAATATTCTGCACTCTTTGCCCTGAGACTGATGTGCTTCTGCAATAAAAACTTTATAGCAACCAACAACTGCTCTTGTGTCTTTGATGACCTAATCCCATAAGTAACTTGACACTTCACATCTTAAATCCTGAGCTCCATTCAGCTGTCAGGACTGCAGATCAGTCTTCCCATTAACCCCTTTTCCTCCAGACCCTGGGCTTGGCTCTGCTGGCAGCTTGTGTTAGAGGTCTCAGCGAGATGTGTGCTCACAGAGTAGCACACAGTGATGCACGCTAGTGTGGCACCTCGCCCAGGGTAATTAGTGCTTTGTCTCAGGGCTAATTAGGCTGGGCTGCTAACTGGTGAGAGGAAGGAGAATGACTTCAGTTATGCAGCCTTGCCCTGTTGCAGATCCTCCCTCCCTGCTGAGGCTCTGAGGAAAACTCACCTGACCTCAACAAAGAAACCAGCTTAGGCACCAATTGCCTGTAAGCTTAATCTCTTGTGAGCAGAGCAAACACTTATGAAAAATATAAATGATAGAAATTGAGGTGGTAAATAGTGGGTCCCTTTAATTTTTTTCTTCATTTTTTTTAGCTCAGCCTCAGAAACTTTCAGAGGAAAAAGCTGGAAACAAAAGACAAGGCAGCAGAGGCGTGGATTCCACAGAAGGACATACAGCATCCTGCCCAATTTTAGTACAGCTTCAGGGGTTTTTTGCAACCAAAGGTTTTATAACAGGCTTTGAGGACTAGAAGGTGTTACAGATGAGGTGCATTCATGGGAGTGGTGGGAGAATTTGAAGGGGAGTAGATAGACCCTAAAGTTATCCCAAAACAGCAGGTAGGAAGAGAAGGAAAAGTTCAGAGTGTTTCTTAAGATCCTGTAAGTTCAGAGTGTTTTTTCTTGGGTGGGAAAGCAGAAGGCTTTCTCTTGCCTTGGCTGTGTTCCTCAAGGCTAGGCCTGCTCTAGCTCCTCTTGAAGTCAGTGGACAGAATCCCATTTACGTCAGTAGGACTTGGGTTTGGGCCATAATTACTGGAAAGACCCACAGTCTAAATGGAGAAATGTCTGCAGCCATTCTTAGCTCCATTCCAGATTAAAAATAAAAATAAAAAGCGCATTTCCAAGTTTACATCCCCAGCACTGTAAATAGATTCCTCTTTCCCCCATCACAGATGCAGCATTGTTCAGTTTGACCATGGCTATCTTAAACAGCCAAATGGATTGAGCTTCCCTCCAGAGCATAGAAATAAACATGAATACTTCATAAAAATAAAATAAAAACAGGAAGAAAAAAGGGAGAAAAAAGAATATAAATAAAAGAAGAAAAAGAAACTCTGGTAACAATTCTTCTTGCTACTCAGACAGCAAATTTACTGGAGAATTTCTTGAGTCCTGGGCTTTAGAAAAAAAAACAGATGAAACAAAAGAAAAAAACCCCAAAGCCCAATCAAACAAAAAACCCCAAACATCATTTTTCTGGGAGAGATGAAACTTATTTCATGGTTTTTTGGAGAGCAAACAGTTGAGAGAATAGATGCCTGAGGTCTGGACAGGTCCAGATGTAACATCTAAGAAGGAAGGGGCTGCAGCCCCCAGTCCCAAACTTTCTCTGACCATTTTGTGATGCTAAAGATGTCTAACACCAGGACGTGAAGACCAGCAGTGAGGATTGGTTCTTGTGCATACTTGCTGCTGTTTTGACAAGAGCTGCATGCCAGAGCCCATCTCTTAAGCTGGGACATGTCTCAAGCATCCCTGCACTCCTCCAGGGTGCATCTGACACAGGCTCCCTCATCTACTGCCTCTGAAAAGCAAGAAGTGCCCCAATATATCTTGATGTTTGAAGTCTATGGCCCCAAATAAGGGGCAATAGTCCTGCATCACCTCATACCTTGACCCCAATGAATGGACACAAGTGGGAAGCCACTGGGCTATCCACAACTAGAATGCACAGTCCTACAGGAAAAACCCTGCCCTGTAATCACAGTCTGGAAGGATATTTGCTGATGAAGCAGGCAGGTGCCTTCACAAGGATTTTCTGGGGTTGCCTGGTGTTATTTTATTACGAAAAAAGTACTAATTAATGGCAAGATTGTTGCTGCCGCTTGAAGCCAGGATCTGTTTGTTTTGGTTTGTAGCTCCATTCACTTGGCCAAATAGTTTCATCTGCTGATGCCTGCAGAGCTGTTTTGAATGTGTAACCACCAGTGTAACATTCACTGGTTATTGTGAAATATTTGTGAAAACTGCTTTTATTAAGCCATTGCTTAACAGGGAAACTGAAACATTCTTAGTAATCATCTCATGCTCCCCTGTCCGTCTGTCTGTGGGATATGTCTTCTGGGATCTCCTGTCTAGCACAAACTCATCACAAGCCCCCTTGAAAGCAAAGGAGGTTTTTGCTGTTGACTCTGCTGGGTTTTGGATCAGCCCCCTGAGAGCAATCCCGACACTTAAACCTGGCAGGGAGACATCGGGATTTTTCTCTCTGTGCCAGTTATGTGTCCGTGTCAGACCTCAGAGGAAACAATAAAGCACACAGGGACAAATTGCCCCGTGTTCCACAACCCAGGATAGACCTTTTCAGCATGGCACAAAGTGGAGGCAAACACAGAACAGAAGGAGAGCAGCTTACATGCTGGTGGTTCTGACAGAATTACTGCACCTCCAGGCCTGGGGACTGCCATGCTGAGGAAATATGAATTATAGGAGAGAAACTTGCTGCTGCCAATGCTTATTACTCTTTGGTGTCTGTTCCTTTTCCCAGGCTTGCTTGGCTGGATCAGACAGAAGGTCTGTCTCTTACAGCACTTATTCTTTTTTTCTTTCTTTTTTCTTTTTGTGAACACGCTACATGGTCCTTTCCCTGCTGCATGCAGTAATCTTCCAGGTCTGGAGGTTTAACAGATCTAGAAATCTCCAGACCAACTCTGGTACTAACATCTATACACTTGTAAAAATCCTTTTGGAAGCCTTTTATCCTTTCAGTCTCTGCTGCACTGTGTGGCAATGGATTCTACATTTCCTGCCTTACAGGAGATAGATGAAAGCACACTTCTTTCTTCTGTTCCAGTCCTTATTTTAAAATCACTGCCTTATGCAATCTGTGGGCTGCCTGGAATCACTGCATGTCCCACAGCTCCTCCACTGTTACAAATGAAATCCTTACCCTCAGCTTCATTGCATCATTCATTATTTTATAGGTGTCTATCACTTCTACCCTACATTTATCCTTTTTCAAGCTGTTCCACTCTACTTAGAGTCTACATGTATTTCAGAGTCTTAACTATCCTTTGGGTTAGCACTTTGAATAAGTTTCCACTTTCACAAAATAAAAATTGCATTAATTTTTCCTCTGTAGGATGTCAAAGGGCTTAACAAATGTGGAAAATTCAGAATATGTCTGATAAAATAATCCTTTTTATTAGTGTGGATCCTGAGAAACTGCTGTTACAAGTCTATGTGTACTGTTACTGACCCAGTGAGTGCTGGAATAGTGATTTGGAAATCTTCTGTCTGAGAAAAACTGAGGAAATTCTCTTATTCTTGCTTGATCTTTATTTTAGGAAGCAATCAGACTGCTCCCAGCTGGGTGGATCTTTGTTTCCAACTTCCTTCTAGTGCTGGGCTATTTTGGTTATACCCATGTCCTGATAAAAGTTTAATACCCATAAATTGTAGCCAGCTTAGGAAAACCGTAGTCGCAGCAGCATTTGGATGTATGAGCTTTGACCTACTGGGTCTAAATTAATTTGAGAGAAACACCCAAAGTGCAGCTAGTTAGGGATACTTTTAATGCAGGGTGACATGGGACAGACGTGATGGAGGTCGGTAGCCATGAAAAACTTGTGAAATACATTAGCAGGTACCTGAAACTTTATCAGCTATTGGCCATAGCAGAAAACAAACCCTTGTGCTCCTCCCCAGAAATGAACATAATTAATGACTTGCAAAATGAAGGGAATAATTTAAAACATTTCCCCTCCCCCTCTCTTCTGAGGAACCCAAAGGGGTTAAGCACGCAGCTGATTCCATGAGGTGTTTTGTAGTTGCAATTTGGATTTGTGTCAAAAGAGCTCAGCTTTTCTTAAAACCCCCAAAGAGGCACCCACATTTCCTCATTGTTAAGAATTATTCCTTGTGCTGCTCAGTTTGATTTTGAAATCCTGGCTGCAGCCCAGCTGGAACCTATGGCTACTGGCTCCTTTGAAATCCCAGCCCCTGCCTCCCTGGGATGCCCTGGAAGTCTCAGGGCTGAATGTGATAGCAGCAGATCCATCAACACCTGTGGGACTCCGTTATCAGAGAGAGTGATTATGAAAAGAAAATGCCAGAGAAGAATTAGAAATTCATATTTTCCCTGTAAGCCCCTGCAGGGCTCTTTCTTTGCTTGTTTCTTTCTTTTTCTCCTTTGGTACCCACACACCTCATTTATCCGAACACCTCTGTTTACACAATAGCAAGATTTTTTCCAATAGCTCTTGGCCCGTTTCTCTTTCCTCATCTGACACCATCATTCCAGGGAAGTTACTTGGAAAGGATATATCTGAAGCTGACACAAGAGTCATGGTGACTCAGTATATTGAAAGGTCAGTGTCATTAAAGCAGTTCTGTTTTCACTTAGTTGAGTATTACAGCACTTTCTGCAAACACAGTCTAGCTTAAAAATTACATGCATCAGAAAAAAAAATACTAAAATCTGAATCTAGTATATATACTCTGATATGAACATGAATCTCATATCCTGGAGGGGCACACCCAGGGGTGCTGAGGGAGCTGGCCAATGTAAATGTGAGATCACTCACAGTTATCTTCAAAAGGTCTTGGAAACTGGGCTAGGATCATGGAGACTGGAAGAAAGAAAACATCCCTCTTGTTTCCAAGAGGGGCAAGAAGGAGGATTTGGGGAAATACAAGCTGGTCAGGCAACAATCTTGGAAGACTGTCCCAAACTCATTAAGGAGAAAAAGTTGGTTGAGAGTAGTCACTATCAATCTGTGGGTTTACAAAAGGGAAACGATGCCTGATGATTGCCTTGTAGGATGAGATGAGTGGCTTGATGGAAGCAGGGAAAGCAGTGAACATTGTTTATCTTGACTTTGGCAAGACTTTCAGCACTGTTTCCTCATTGACCCTCAACACGCCACTCCACAACTCTCTGCCACTCTGAAGATCTTCAGGTGGAAGCTGAGAAGTGCTGTGACAATAGTGTGAATAAATTCACTGAAATCATCTGTCTCCATTAGAGAGCCTTGTATCTCCATTGTTACAAATCCACCAGTTTCTGCTCTCCCTTTATCCATTTTGAGTACCAGTTTTTCATCAGCTGTAAATCAGGAAAAGAAAAATTATTAAAAATTTTGGCAACCTTAAATCACAAACACCATTGTTACAAAGCAACTACATCTACACATTAAATTTTTTCTCAGGCTTTTTAATCCTTTTTCTCTCAATTTGCTCTGCCTGCTTCTGTGCCACAGCTTCAGGCTTTCTCTTAGAGTAGAATTCAAATACTAGAAACGAAAAAGTCACAAAGGCTTCATAGTGGTATCATGCTGCAGGAAATCCTCTCTGTTTTACTATTAATGGATGTATGCTTATTTCCATTGTCTTTTCAATGACAACCAGTCCCACTGAGAATAATTCCATATAGACTTGCTATTAAAAGTCTAGAGGAGAGGTAAGGTGAGAAAAAACAAGAGAGATTATAAATGTTTTTGAAAGGCAACAAAGAGAACTGGGCACAGAACTCCTGTGAAAATTTGTTCTGTTTCCCCTGGTTTTTAGTTTGGCAAAATTTTCTAGAAGAATGACTAAGAGAACAACCAAAACCAGTGCAATAGAACAAACCTAACCGCAGACATCAAATGTTAGCAGTAATCTACCACTGACAGCACTAGATTCACACTGCTCAGGAAGGTTGTAGGTAGGAGAGATGTTGCCTTGGTTTTAACCATCTCAGGACATTGTTTTTATTCCTTCATCCATTGTCTTCAGCTTCCTCACTGCTTTGTGGGAGAACAGGGAGAGATAGCATGGCAAAGGGTACAATACCAATCTCAGTGTACAACACACTAACTCATACACACAACCAGACAGGAAGTTCTGGGGTGATAAATGTAAAGCAAATTACTCTTCATTACAGATCAGTTTTCATAATACCCCAACTCCCAAATGGATGAGTGAGGTATGATTTCAGATTTCCTGCCCCATTTCCACCCAGAATGGCATTCAGCACCACAGAGATTGGGATGAGCTGGATTGTGATGAGCTGAGTGTTGCCAGGGTCCATCACGAGGGATGGATAATTGCATCCTGAATCCTGGATGGGGAGAAGTGAACTGACCTCACCAATCCAGGATGATGCCCAGGAAAGGGAGGGGCAGTTCCTGCCCTGCTGGGTCTCAACTTTAGTACAGGAGTAGAGCTTGTGGGTGTTAAACCTGCAGAGGGAATGGGATTTGGTGTGTGCTGAGGTGGGGTACAGCTTGGACTTAAGGTTTCTAAGCAGTTTCTGCTGGACTTGAAACAAGAGCCAGAGGACTTAAATGAACAAAAGACATGGTAGCACATATTCTGTGTGCTCCAAACCCCCTGGGCAAACACCCAGTGTTGTGTGCTTAAAGAAGCTCTGTGCCCTGCTCCCTGACTCACTCTCCATTAACTCATTTCGTAATCTGATGTATTTCCCACTAAATGTGGAGAGTGGTGGGAAAACCCACTCGTACCTCCACAGGAGTGTCAGGAAGGCCATCCCCCTTCCAGTGCTAGAGGCAGATGATGGAAATCTACCATGTGTAAAACTACAGGGATTCCTTCCTTCAGCGTGGAAACAGCATCTGCCTTGGCAGCCTGGACACCAGTGACCAAATCAGCCCCCTCACAACACAAGGCATTGCAGAGTTTTTGCTAATCCTTCCCAGAGCTCCTCTCTGGGAGCCTGTGCAATTCCGTGCACAGTTTAAATTGGCACAGCTGCCAAGGAACGCCATTCCAGCTGTTTATGTGCTTACACGGCCAGCCAAAACATGGAGTTGTTTCTTCTGAAAACAAAACCTCTGTGTCATTGTTTTTTTCTGGCTTGGCTGGTGGCCAGTGTGGGGCAACCTGGGGTGGGAGCAAGTGGATGAGGGCACAAGGAGGGCCTGCTGCTCACAGGAACAATGCTGGCTCCATTCTCAGTGAACCACAGCCTGGTGTTTTGTTCTGATTGCTGTAACTGCTGCATTTTTTTTTCCTTCTTCTTTTGCGTATCATGTTACTCGTGCATGCACTTTATTCCTGTTTTACGTCCAATCTGAAAAAGGAATTTTTAGGCAGAAAAGCTGCCATGTGTGTGTATCTCTGGCGTTGCCTTTCTCTCTCTTGCCAGCATAAATGAAATTCATTTCTAGGGTAAACCTCCTTTTCTCAAATGTTGTAGAGCTCTCTAAGAAATGCCAACTCCCATCTCCTTGGCACAAGCTCCTGACTGCTGTTCTTAGAGTAAGGCAGTCCTGTTTTTCCAGGGAGCATGCAGGGAGAGTTGCTATGCAAGAACTGCAACAGCAAGGTTTAGGACCCACCTGTATCTAATATTAAAATTTGGATATTTACCCTAGAAAGTAAAAATATATAATTGTGAGTGCTCTGCCTCTGAGGAAGGGAAGAGAAACCAATAGAAATGAAATCACAAAAATGATCTCTGGTTTGGCAAGTGTTGCTCTTTAAGATTTGATCGGCTGTGATGTTTATCCACTTCTCTGCCTTCAAATCAGGGAGACAAAAATGAATGAAAGAAAAATGTTCTTTCTTTTCCTTTCTTGTTCTTGTTCTTGTTCTTGTTCTTGTTCGTGTTCTTGTTCTTGTTCGTGTTCGTGTTCTTGTTCTTCTTCCTCTTCTTCTTCTTCTTCTTATTATTATTACTATTATTATTATTATTATTTTCTTAATAAAGCAGAGATCACACTATGCTGGCTTTAAAGTGTCCCGGCCTCCATTCTGGCATTTCTGCAGAAAACATACTTTTGCACATGAAAGGATGGCTTTTTGTCTTGTAATTGATTTAGTTTCATAGGTAAGTGTGACCTGGCATAACATACTGCAGATCACAATTCCGACATGTTTTTTGGGTTTCTTTATCTCTTAAAAAATTACAGCTCATTTCACTTCTGATCTATCTATCAGAGAGAGAATAGAACAATAGCCCAATTTGCATTTTCTTCTCTCTTATGCCATGGTTGGGGGTGCAACAGAGCTGGAAGGCAGAGTACCTCAGTACAACCAAATGCCACGTTTCACATCCTGATCTTCACCTCTCTGAATTCTGCCTTTGTAGTCACAGTCTTCTTCAGTCCATGACACTACAGGAAAATTATTTCCCACCTTTGCTTCATATTCAAATGTGGGAAGAATATGTTAAATTGGAAAATACCTATTTGTCACACCAGAAGTGCTCACCAGGATTAGATTTGTCACCAGAGCTGAGGAAGGGTCTGGAGCCCCAGGAGGAGCTGAAGGAGCTGGGAAAGGGGCTCAGCCTGGAGAAAAGGAGGCTTAGGGGGGCCCTTGTGGCTCTGCACAACTCCCTGACAGGAGGGGACAGAGAGGCTGGAGTTGGTCTCCATGAGGTAACAAGTGACAGGATGAGAGGAAATGGCCTCAAGTTGCACCAGGGCAGATTTAGATTGGATATTAGGGAAAATGGCTTTATTGAAAGGGTGGTCAGACATTACAAGTAGGCTGCCCAGGGCATTAGTTGAGTCATCATCCCTGGAAGCATTCAGAAAATATGTGGACAAGTCACCTGGGGACATGGATTAAGAATGAGCATGGCAACACTGTGTTAGTGGACTCAATGATCTTGGAGGAGTTTTCCAACATTAACTATTTTCATGATTCTATGACTCACAAATAGCTGCCTTCTCTGAGGACAAAGAGGCAAACTGTGACCTCAGGGACACTGCATTTGGCATTTCTTGTTCTAGACAGATGCCCTTGAGGTGACCACACAGGACAGACTAGAGATTTTTACACAACTTCTTTTTAGATCTTCTTATCACTACTCAGTTATGGAAGAGCCACATTCATACTGATAAGCAGAGAATACACTGAAAACAGACCTCTGTGTTCTGTAATGGGGTGGTGTTTTGCACCCGCTAATTAGTGGCTTGGCTAAAGTTTTTTCTGTCTTCATTCAGAGTCAGGATTAAAAAACACAAAGGAAACAAATTTTCTCATGTTCAAACTTGTTTGTTTATTAAATCTTATCTAAAGTACAGAGAATTCAGCAACACTCCTAGCCTCTACCTAGAAGAAAGAAAAATGGAGGTGAATCCAGCTAGCTACAAGACCTTTTAAAGCTAAACAATCCAATAGAGAACTAACACCTATATTATTTGTACTTTTGACCCAATAACCAAACTCCTGTGACCCGCAGTGCAGCACTGCCAACCAAAAACTACTACGTGAAACAAAGCAGCTCGGGCTTGCAGCACAGCAAGGACAGGCTGTGGCTGGGAGTAAAGAAGGCAAGAGCCTCTGAACTGATGAGCAGTAGAAAGCTGAGGGAGCTACAATACCCTGTTTCATCAGGGAAATAAGGCAAGAATACATGAGGACAATCTGGCCCTGTGGCTACTTCTGTGTTTGCTTCATATATGTTTAGCACTGAATTTTCCTGACCTCTGGGCTGAAGTTCTCAACTTGTGTCCAGATGGGATGATGACAACTAAACGTGGGACACTGTGGTCCTGTTCCTGTCAACAAGATTTCCAAAGCTAATTCTGCTCGTACTCCATGCAGTGGTTTCACTCCCTCTGCTCCATGCTTCCCTTAAGGGGAATTGTGCCTGAAACTGGATTCCATAATTGCAAGAGGAAGGCCAGTTTTGGGGGGGAATGAGGGCATGTAGGGTCTTGTTTAGTAATTGCATCTAGCAGATCAAAAATGATGCTCTAAAATAAACCTCTTTTGCAAGAGATAAATATTATTATTATTTTTGTTATGAATAATAATTTAGACAGTGCAGTTACTGTTTAATAACATAATTGTGCCCTTTGATGGAAGCTTTTATCCAGGGATCTCAAAGGTTTGGTTGTACTGACAACCCGGTGTTGTTGAACTACAGGGACAAACGTAGAAATTGAGAAACAGGAAGGTTCTTAGTTTGTACTGTCAGGTGGAAAATGAGAGCCTGTGGTAGGAAGAGAGCCCACAACTCTTCTGCCTCTGAAGTCTCTGCCTTTAACCACAGAGATCAGCAACCCTGGTGACTGTAAGCCAGAGGAAAGGTTTCACCCTCTTCAGCATGTCTGAGATTTCCGATGCAAGTAGGATGGTTGGATCATGCTCCTTTCCTATCCCGGGGTTTATAAACAGTTTCTGTTCCATAGATAAGCCTTGAGAGGTGCAGTCACACCTAAAAGTGTGCAGAAAATAAAACGTTAACCTGAGTCTCATCTATAGGTAACAGTTCCTTATTTATTGTGCTGTTATTGGTGCTCATTAAAACAACTCAGTGAAGAACCTGTGAAGGAACAAAGACGTTTATTCTCTCAGGGAAACCCAACCCTTTCCACATACCCACTGTGCTGAAAGTCTCCTTCATCATTAATTGGTTTAGTTGGATAATTAAAAGTGTGTGTGATAAACAGCTCTGTGACAATGTGGTCATTCTCTGCATGAAAGTGATAAGGAAAGGAATCAGAAAACTGTCCAGGCTTCTAGGGAATCATATTTTGCTCCTAAACCTACTAAGGATTTCTGTTTCAAACCAAAGCTGAGGTCACTAACAGATCAGTTGAAATCAAGTTGCTAATGCAACATCCTTTTATTCAGAGCGTTGCAATTTCAATTACCTGTTCCTTTATGCTCCACGGTGACACAGCCACCTTCCAGCTGGAGTGTGAAACCATCAAAAGAGGTGATTACTTCTGAATGAGCTCTGCCCTTCTGGTTTGTTTTTACCTCTTGCTCTTCACAAGTTGCCTCTGCACAAGACTAATCAGAAGGAATTTCATTCTCCTGCAACAGCTATTTTTCAAGTGATCTCATGAAAAGCAACTGCAGTGCCAAAATAAGATATTCTATCAGATCACTATCAGAGATACAGAGTAATCCACCCTTTTTTGTTACTCTTTCTCTCTCTTTTTCCTCAATACCTCTCTAAAGTCAGCAAAGCATCTGCCTTCCAGAAAATCTTTGGGCCAACATGGGCAAATTCATAGCCTGGACTAAACTCTCTGGAGTTGATGTCAGGGCTGTCTGAAGTGACAAGAGACACTCCATTTGGTCAGACATCAGTGCTCTGAGGTCAGTTGTTAGAACACCCTCAGAATATTAAATTAGTATGGTTTTCTCAGTGGTGGGTGTGGAGACTCATGTTGGCTTTTCTTGCAGCACCAAGTATAGACATGAATTTAACCTTTTACTAGGCTGTCACCCACACTCCATGACCAGCAACTGTCATCTGCAGCCCTTAGAAGATTAAAAAAAAAAAAAAGAGCAGTACCTTGGGGAATTCATACTGGTTTTTTTGGAAAGAATGGAGCAACATGACCAGAAAGTAGTAGGAAAAATCCAGCAATGAGACCTGGAATGTGAAAGGTGTGCAATGTGCACCCAGTTACCAAAAAACTGCATTCATCCTTCCCTCCAAAGAACTGAGCCAGCAGAAGAAAACCAAGTGGGAGGAGGCAGAGGTTGAAGGTTGAGAAGCTTTCCCAGTCAGTACTGGATAAATTGATTGTACTGGAACTGGAAAAAAAAAAAATACCCTTCCACCTGGTATTCTGCATCTCACAATGGTCAGTGGTGGATGCAGAGGGGAGAACACACATGGTAGTATCCTGAATGCCCCCATCCACTGCCTGTTCACAGCTCAGGAACTTCATGATCCACATTGGTTCCCCATGTATTTATTCTTCCTCCAGGAACTTGTTCAAACAGCTGTGACCATCCTCTTCTGGAAAAGGGAAGTTGTTCCTGGAAGGTAGGAGGTAGCAGTGATACCATTATTATTAAATGGAGGTAACCTGCCAAATCTCATTCTCCACAGATGGGACGGAGGGCAAAGAGATAAATGTGTAAATTACATCAGAGCATCAAGCTGCTCTCACCAAGGACACTCCCTTCCTTCCTTCCTTCCTTCCTGGAATCCTTCCTTCCTTCCTTCCTTCCTTCCTTCCTTCCTTCCTTCCTTCCTTCCTTCCTTCCTTCCTTCCTGGAATCCTTCCTTCCTTCCTAGAATCAATCCTTCCTTCCTTCCTTCCTTCCTTCCTTCCTTCCTTCCTTCCTGGAATCCTTCCTGGAATCCTTCCTGGAATCCTTCCTGGAATCCTTCCTTCCTTCCTTCCTTCCTTCCTGGAATCCTTCCTGGAATCCTTCCTGGAATCCTTCCTTCCATCACTCCCCTTTGGAAAAAATAAAAGTAAAGAAAAAAGGGTGGAGAAGGAAAATAATCTGAGACTTAGTGTTCTGGGTGCTGACCAGCAATCAGAGGACAGTTTATTTGCATCTGGCGGAACATGATTATTTTCAGGCTTATTTGAAGTTCAGAGCAACTGATCAGAGCAGTTTGATGGGGGACCTCAGCACCCCGAGTACTTTACTGTTTCTTTGTGTCCCAGAATTGCTTGCAGCATTCTAAATATTTATTTACAGTATTTATAATATTTATATTTTTATAGGCATTTATTGTTTAGTTCTGAAGCTATTTGCTATTGTGTCTTTAAATGCTGACCAGAAGTAATAAACAGCAAGTTATCAAATTTTATGTGCTCTTGCCTCAAGTTCTAGCTTTGCAAATGCTTTTCCAAATGTTCAGGAGATGTGAATTTTCAGCCTCTGGAAAAGGCTTTCTGTTAACTACAGAAATAAATAAATGAAAACAAAACAAAACAAAACAAACAGCAATAACAACAACAAAAACCCAAAAAAAAACCAAAAAAAAAAAAAAGAAAAAACCACCCCTCAAGAACTAAAACCCAGCCAAAACACACTGACAATTAGAAGGAATTTCTATGGTTTCTTTGAGGCAAATTGCGCTTATCATGAGGAAGGCATGGACGTCTTGATTCCTGCTCACTGTGTTCCTTGGCTAATGGCTTCATCCAGCCACTTTCTGCATTTCCCTGAGAGCTCTTTAACACTAAGGTGAAGCAGCTTTCAGGTGCTTACAGGGACATTTTACTGCAGTAAGGCAAAACCAAAAGGATTGTACATTTTTATTTCCTTTTAGGGGTGGAAGGGAAGATAGGGAAAACATGGCCTGTGGACAGAAGGTGGTGACAGGATACATAAGACTGAGCCCTGTGAGATGGCAAAGATGATTAAGACTATTCCCTTCCCATCTCAGGATGGTGTCTGAGGAGGTTGTATATACAAATACATCCAAAAAATACATAAACAAACAAGCAATATCTGCAGAGGCCTTCACAGGCCCAAAGTGGGCCCTAGGACAGCTTGGGCTGTTGTGTCCAGGTTTGCATCACTGTTAATCAGTTAAGATTTCTGGAAAATTATTTATTAAAATCCCCCCAGGAACAGTGATAAGCATTTGTTTCCAGCTTGCAGGGAAGTCATAGTAGCATCACAAAAGTTTTAAGGAAGAAAAAAAAACAAAATAACAAAGTGAGAGCGAGGGGACTCAGTGAATGCCAAGTATTTCCTAGAGGTTCCACAAAGGAATTTATTCATTTTTTTTTATTATTTTCTTTCTCCCTCGCAGTGAAACACAGAGATTAACGAAGAGCTGGAGAAACTCAGGTCCTGGGTGCCGCCCTGCCTGATCCAGGAGTGCAGGGGATGGAGGAGGAGGAAGGACAACAGGGATGGATGAGGGGTGATTATGGTGATTATTCTGTGACCCCAGCTCTGCAAGGGTGGGGAAGGAGCCAGGAGAGCTTTGCTGCAGCAAAAAACAGGTTTTTCTTTCTGCCGTGCCTAGGCGTGACTGCACGACCTCCATCTGCTTGGTCCCCTTAGTGGGTAGGGGCTCTCAGGTTTTCCTGGAGAACAACGAAATGTAAGAGGAGGAAAGCCTCCCAAAAGAAACATCTGGGACAAAAAAAAAAAATAAATAAAGGGAGATTTATGTACTCTTGAGGGAAATAGAATTTGTTTCTAAAAAGAGGCCTTTCAAACCTTGATGATTTAACACAGTTAATTGCATAACAATGTTAGGCAAGGTTGTTACCTCTCCTGATTTCCACACGCCTGGAAATGCCATTTTAATGGAGAATCCCTTCCAAAACAGCTTAAAATTTCTCTCAGACAGATATCAGGGACACAGACACAGGTCTGAAGAGCATCTCTGTGACTACAAGTCATGATACATCCATTTTATTCTTTAAACTTCACATCTAGTCTTCTCTGAAATTTACTGTACACATTGGGTGAATATCTCAGACTGTACATCACCTGTCTTACTGGGGCAAAATCTGCCTTGTGACCATCAGTTTTTAAAAAGGTGCAGAACTTTCTGTTTTCCTTCTGGTTTTATATGACATCACTGTAAACTCAAGACTTGAAACAGAAATGTGGGAACTACTTTATTCCTTTCTCCTCATGTCTCTCACCTTGCAATACTCTTCTTATTTTTCTTTTTTTTTTCCTTGTATTTGACTGCTTTGAGCTGTCTTTACTTTGCCCTTTGTACTGGTTTGAAAAGCAAAACCAGTGAGACTTCAAGTCAGTAATACAATTTTTAATAGGGAAGAGAAAAAAAAAGGAAAAAACAAAATACATGCAATAATAAAAATAAAACCACTGACAGAGTCAGAATACAACCTGATACCCTGTCAGTCAGGATGCTGGTGCAGTTTTCCTCCAAAGGGTCCAGCGATGATGTGGATAAAAACCTGGTTCTTCCTCTGGAATCCAGTGGGAAAAGGCTGCTTTTGGTGTTCTAAACCTCAGTTTTTATCTAGGTAGGAAAGGCTTGGCTCGTCCTCCTGGCTGGAGCATCTCCCAATGGGATGATGTAATCTTATCAGTTATACAGTAGGACTGAATGGCCCATTAACAGAAGACATTTCCCACAGAGATGAGGATGATCACCCTTCTCAGATGGTAATAGAATATGTGTGTTGTATTGTAAACCAGGACACCCTTAGAGACAGTTTTGTTCAGTGAATGAGCTGGTGTGAAGGTAGCAGGACCAGGTGGTGGTACCTCTGTGGGACTGGATCACCACGGTACAGGTGAACCCCTACAGCTGCAGCACCAACAGATGACTTCAGCACACTGGAATCTGCACCCCAGCACAAAATTTCTGTAGCTTTCCTTTTCGCTGACAAAGGGCCACGCATCGTGAAAGACACAAGCTTTTTCAGCTTGTTTTGTTTTGTTAGCTTGGTCCATAGATGTCAGATTTTATGTCACAGCAAGAAGCACTCCTCAGGACACCAGGGCAAGGACTGCAGCTCACCTTTTGGTGGCTTGCAATGCTAGAAGTCTTTACCACGTATAGGAAAACACCTTCACAAACGTGTTATCCCTTGTTCTTTCAACAGCTGGTGCTTCCTTGTCTCTCTCTCCCTGTAGCTTTGACTTTTTCTTTTCACTTAAGTAATATTACAGCACTGAGGTCAGCGCCACACATTGTTTCATGCCAGTAATTTGTGCAAAGGGAATGATCAGCTAGTGAAGGTGTGTGGGCCAAATGGAAGTCTCAGAACCTCTCCAACAGAAGCAATGACCCTGTAGATTATTTTATCCCAGCATAATGAAAGGTTCTTCTCCATGGTGCTTTCTAATCAGTTATTTCCTATTTCTGTCTCTACTGGAGGCACCAGGGGAATGAAAGCAGCCAAATATATTGTAACAAATTGAAGCAGGGCTGTCTTGGTGCTGGCAAGATGAACTGGACAGAAAAATTCCTATTTATGAGAGATTGGTTCTGGCTCAAGCCCCATTCAGCAAAGAACTGGTGCATGTGTGTGTTCCTGTTGCTGCACTGTGATGCCAGCTGGAGGCAACTTACAGTGAAGTGGAGTGATAGGTGCTGCACAGAGAGAAATTAGCCCTGAAATGGATAATATGGGCTTCCCTCGCCTTGCTTCTGCTTTGAAACTGAAGTGATGAAGATGCCACAGAGGTAAGGGACCACTGCCCTGGAACGGCTGTGAAATGTGTCATGGCATAAAGGAAAGGTTTGGTGGTGCCTGGCTGTCAGGATGCAATTCCAGTTCTCACTCCAGCATGTCAGCATTTCCTAGTTTTCCAGAAGACTGGGCAAGTTTTGGTTCTCTGCAAATTAAGACAGCCAGTTTTTTGGTCCCTAATAGTCAATCTGTATAAATAAGATTAACCATGCTGCAATCCTTGGTCAGACACATATATAGTTATGGGTAAATGCATGCATGGGATGTGTCTTATTGATATACCAACGTCTAGCAGATTTTTATTTTTAGTGAAGATGAGACTTCTGGGATAAGATGTACTAAATATGAAATATTGAACTCTCTGAAATGAGTTCAGGTATTAATTTTTCCTGAACATATCTAGACAGGCTCCATTTATTACAATGAGTACAATGAAACTGTTGTAATATTCCCACCTCTCTTTTCATGATCCAGCTTTTATACAACAAGGATAACGAGGTCAGCAGCATATTTTCAGTACTGTTAAAGGTATTGAAGGAATTGCAGACCTGGAGATGATAAAATGGCACAGTAAGGCATTCTGAGGCTCTCTTGTCCTTTTGAACTAATTATGACTCAGGCCCTTAATGGACCACATGCATTTCAGCCACAAATATGTTATTCTTTCATCAAATAAATTTGCAGAAAGCCATTTACTTTAGCAAGCACCACCAGGCATTTGATGCCTGGTGAGTCAATCTGACTGAAGCCAGAGTCTCAACCTGATTGTGAGATCTCTCTTGGTAGATAATGCATGTTAATGACTGCAAAGATGAGAACCCTAATTTGTGCATTCCTACAGGTGATGGACCAATTCTTTAATTCGTCATCATGCCTCTGATGCTGATTCTGCTATTCCAAATCTTGAGTTTACTTTTTAATTGTAAAAAAAAAAAAATAGGGAGGAGAGGGGTTGCTTTTATCTATTTTTCAGATGTTTAAATTCTGTGATATATTTTAATCTTCAATTTCTTATTAATAAAGGAAAACAGGATTACTTATTTCATTATTTATTTCATACATCTCTTTATATTTCTTAGTGTTTATTTAACCAATTTCTTTAATAGTGGCCTCCACCCCAGTTTTGCTTTACTTCACTGAAAAGAAAGTGACTAAATATGCACTAGCTATGCTTACACATAAGCTGTTTTGTCTTGAAAAGGTGGAAGTCACTACAGATATCTCCCACTAATGCCAGAATCAGCTATAAACTCACTGAAATAATTAAAATTCAATAATAGAAATTGTTACATGACTTGTTTGTGGTTTTGCCTCTGCCTTCTCTGTTTTCTCAGCACCACAGGCTGCAGGGAAGCTGGCAGGGGTGCCGTTTGTGCCTTTATTCACAGGTAGTCCAGTCCCCATGATTTTAGTGTCAATTAAAATGACTGCTATTTGTGAAGTGGGATATAAGAAGAGATCCCCCAGCTTGTGAAGCTGTGGTGCTGATTTGTCTAAGAAAAGCATTTACAAGCTAAAGGCAATAATTAAAATCTCAAAGACCAGAAAATTACTCCAAGGACTTTAGTGACCATAAATGGAAGTTTTATTTTCCCACAACAATCAAGACACCTAGTGTCACATGTGGGAGAATTCTTCATGTCAAAAATTCCATCTTAGGAAAGGAAAGAAGATGTTTCCCACTGGAAGTGGAGAGATAAAATATGGAAGTCAAGCCCACAGAGCTCCAAAGAGACAGGTATCCTTCTATGCTCTTTTAGAGGCAGCTCCCAAATTTAGTACCTTACTGTCTACCAAAATCATTGGCTTTTGTGCCTCACTTTTCACTGCAATGCCTGTAAAGTGTTTTAGTACAGGAATCTCTCCACACATGGCTAAGATGCAGATGGAATGGTGGGTTTTGACATCCTGCCATTGGTTATCATCTGCTTGCATCTTTCTCTGCCTGCCATCTTTCACCTTTATACTTGTATGTTTCTCACAGCGGAAATTTTGACAGCCAAATGCTTTGTTGAAATTATGGGTGGGTTTTTCAGTGGTTATAAACTGCTCTTTATTCAGATTGTTGGTGCATTTGCCATATGGCAATAGTTGCCAGCTGAAGATCTGTACTTCAGTACACGACACCACATCAGCACACAATTTTCCTTACTCATCTGATCCAGGAGATGCAAGTGGAAACGTCTTCTCTACAATAAAAGAGTATTTGTGAGTCTTCTACTCCCATCAGCAAAATAGTTGGTACATGCTTAACCCAATGTTTGTGATCAGTGTAATTGCAGCTGCTTGAGTGCTGTGCTGAATCAGTTCCTTCCTTCTACTTCCAGCCCATCTTTCCCTTTGAAATGCAAACACTATCACAGATTAAACTGCAGAGAGGCAGATAGGCTTTTGGATTTAATCAGCACAAGCCATGCAAGTGCTTTTGCAGTATTTGCCCTGATCTGGAGCTAAATTGGCTCCTCTGTTTGCAGAGCAATGCTAATTTCTAGCAATCCTCTGCTAGAACTGTCCCTGTTCCGCTGGGCAGCAGCTGCTCTGAGCTTCTCACGTCAGGCATGATGCAGTTTATGCACGATTAAGGTGCAGTTTGTCACAGCAGGAAGACAGGCTCCCACAAAGCCACTCTGCAAAACCCTAACCCAGATGACCTGAGTGGAGATAAGGCAAAACTCTCCTCAACCTGCACTTATTTAGGTAATTTGATATTCTGATGAGTGTAGATAAGATGCAAACTCCACAACCAATGCATATTACTTCCAGCAGACTCCTTTAAGAAGGAATGGTTCAGATGAAGGTCTGCATGAAAGGGAATTGACTAACATTTTCCAAAATTTCTCAGTTTCTCCTGTCTCTTGTTCTTTCCTGATATTCTGACCTTAATTATATGACCTTAATTATAATTGTTTCTTTTTACTTTTTATTTTGTTCTTCAAGTTGTGGCTCAGCAAAGTCTGGGTGAAAGTCGATTATTGAACTAGGCCACTTTCAGTGAAAATTAGTGTTATGCTAAATTAGCAAGGTGCAATTCCATGTCATCTTTTTAACTATCATTAAATTTGATCATGAGCCATCCAATAATCCCAGAAAATTACATACCACTTTGTGCAGAAAAAAACCCACAATCAACCCCTGTGTCTCTCCCACACATCTGAAGTTCAGCTAATTCAAACAATTATCTTCATATGATCAGCCCTGAAGGACAGTGGTTGTGTGAACAGGCAATATTTCATCTTGCAAAACACTGCTATGGAAAACCAAGACACCATAATTTTAGTTAATTTAGTAGGTCTTAGTTTAATTTCACAATCACCTGTTCCATTAAGCTTAGTTCAGCTAATTTTTTCCTTTCTGTTCAGATGTGTATTTTGTTGCATATATTAGAATATAAAAATTAGAAGAAATAGACTCTGGAAGAATAAAATCTGCACTAAATTCCTAATCTACTGGGCAAGTAAAATGCAGTTTTAAGTTTATTAGGATGCTAGACAGGTGCAGATCAGGAACTGCTCTAAATACTCATTGCTTCCAATAAGGCTGCATAAGAAGTATGTAAAAGAAACAAATATCTGTCAAATGAATGTGTAGTGATTTACATACATGATGTTGTGGCTACAGTGCTTGGCTACAGTCTCTCTAGTAAAAAGCATAACACCTTGCTAATGCAGGGAGTATTTTTGCATTTATTTTAGCAGAAAAACCTGGTTCAAACATTTTTTAGCATCATATGAAGATAAATAAGCTCCCGGCTTCTTTAACTCACAGCTCTGAAAGAGACACAAGACCAATGGTTTTCAGGATGACAGCCAGGAGTTTTCATTTTGTAGGTTTGATGGATAAATATTTCACCCTGATACCTCCAAATTAGCTGGATTTGCCTTGACTTTCATTTATGAAATTAAGTTCTTTTTTGCCTGCTAATGCATTCAAATAACACTGAGGAGCCTGGCATAGCAAAACCTGTAATTTAAAAAATGAGGTGGAGACAACAGGACTTGAAGAAAACAGCTATTCTAGGAACATTTTTTGTGAATGACCATCACAATCTAGGTAAGGTAGTATGCACACTGTAAAAAACAGCTTCAGACTTTTCCAAATCTGTACTGAACCTCGTACAGAGAACTCATAAATGAGTGAATCAATTTGCATTTTTGGCAAAATCATGCTGAAAGAAAAAGGTCACTTTTAGTTGTAGCAGAACTGTTAATTTAAGGGTTTGTGGAGCTTTTGCCTTCTTCAGCATCTTGTTCTGAGAAACTAAATGTTTTGACTCAATAATGGAAAGCAAGATATTCTGTTCCAAATCAGTGCTTCTAAATGTGAAAAGTACTTTATTGTGTCTAATTTTTTTTCCCTTTCAATTAAAAATGCTTGCCTTTTTTGGAAGCAGCTGAATTTCAATACTTCCTTTGGGAGATTTCAGGTGTTTTTCCTTTTTTTTTTTAATTATTTGTTTGTTTTTGTTTTTGTTTTTGTTTCAGATATCTCTCAAAGCTTTTTGTCTGATCTGAGACCAGTTTATCCCCTTGGTGATGCTGCTGAGAGAAGCATGGATGGCTGTATTTCATTTCAGGGTGAATTTCCCCACTGGCATCCATCTGACTCAACCTGTGGTCTCAGCACACGCCGAGCTGTGTTTTATTGTTTTGCAATAAAGGGCCATGGCTATTTCTAGAAATCAGGGAAATCCCTCTCAAGCTAAGTAAAACATTGATGTTTGGTCCACACCCAGTATCACTCGCACATTTACCAATGGGACCACAGTCCTGTGGTATGTACTATATGACTTGAGAAACCAGACCAAGTGCCTTTCCACTGGTTTGTCTTCTTCCTTCGTGCAGCCCTGACCTGGACCCTTTTGCTGGGTGTTTATATTCCCTGTGGAAAATCCCTGCCTAGGACAGTGGCTGCTTTCCTGATGGTGGGGAATGAACAGATGTGCTGAGAAACACTGTGCTGTCACACTCGGCTCCTGGCAAACAGCCAGGGATGTGTTTGCTGCTCCCTGATGAAATGAGGAACATTTTTGGGTTTTATCTGGGTTTTTTTGTTTGTTTGTTTGTTTGTTTTGGGGGTTTTTTTGTTGTTTTTTTTTTGTTTGTTTGTTTGGTTGGTTGGTTGGTTTTTTTTGTGTGTGTGTTCGGGTTTTTTTTTTCCTCATACATAGTAGTGTGCCTCCTTGGTTTAATCAAAAAGCAGGAAAACACACACTGTTTTTGTGCCAACAGAAGCTGCTATCGGCTGGGGGGATGGCAGAAAATCAGAGAAATTAATAATTACACCTCTGCCTAGTCACTTGTCAGCCCACAAATGTTTGTGCCTCAGGATTTTCCAATTCAGAGATCATTCCTGTGTGTCACAAGCCCTGGACTGGTTTCTTTCCAAGGGGAATGCTCCCTTGCCAAGCTGATGGCAGGGAATTAGCAACTTAATTCACCTCCCTCTGCAACTGTCCACCCCAGTGACTTTGGTTTACATCCCCACTGCTGCGGAGGGGTTCCACCTTAACTGTTTCCATAGAAATATCTTTGATAACCTCAAGGTTATGTCCCTAAGTACCAAAGGGGAAAGGACAAGTCTCACTGTGAGGATTTATTTTAGTGGCATGGACAAGCATGTTGTACATGACAATGTCATTACTAACTGGCAAAGACAGCAACACAGATATTGATAAATATGTATAGCAAGTGCATGCATATCCAGCATCTTCAGTGGACCAAAAAGTCCATGAACAACACAAAGAATCAAGGAAAGAAGAACAGGGAACCCAAATGAAATTTCTTCTTCTGTTGTAATATCTTCAGCTGTTTATTTCCCTTCCCTTCCCTTCCCTTCCCTTCCCTTCCCTTCCCTTCCCTTCCCTTCCCTTCCCTTCCCTTCCCTTCCCTTCCCTTCCCTTCCCTTCCCTTCCCTTCCCTTCCCTTCCCTTCCCTTCCCTTCCCTTCCCTTCCCTTCCCTTCCCTTCCCTTCCCTTCCCTTCCCTTCCCTTCCCGGAACTTCCCTTCCCGGAACTTCCCTTCCCGGAACTTCCCTTCCCGGAACTTCCCTTCCCTTCCCTTCCCTTCCCTTCCCTTCCCTTCCCTTCCCAGAACTTCCCTTCCCTTCCCTTCCCTTCCCTTCCCTTCCCTTCCCTTCCCTTCCCTTCCCTTCCCTTCCCTTCCCTTCCCTTCCCTTCCCTTCCCTTCCCTTCCCTTCCCTTCCCTTCCCTTCCCTTCCCTTCCCTTCCCTTCCCTTCCCTTCCCTTCCCTTCCCTTCCCTTCCCTTCCCTTCCCTTCCCTTCCCTTCCCTTCCCTTCCCTTCCCTTCCCTTCCCTTCCCTTCCCTTCCCTTCCCTTCCCTTCCCTTCCCTTCCCTTCCCTTCCCTTCCCTTCCTGGAACTTCCCTTCCCTTCCCTTCCCTTCCCTTCCCGGAATTTCCCTTCCCTTCCCTTCCCTTCCCTTCCCTTCCCTTCCCTTCCCTTCCCTTCCCTTCCCTTCCCTTCCCTTCCCTTCCCTTCCCTTCCCTTCCCTTCCCTTCCCTTCCCTTCCCTTCCCTTCCCTTCCCTTCCCTTCCCTTCCCTTCCCTTCCCTTCCCTTCCCTTCCCTTCCCTTCCCTTCCCTTCCCTTCCCGGAACTTCCCTTCCCTTCCCTTCCCTTCCCGGAACTTCCCTTCCCTTCCCGGAACTTCCCTTCCCTTCCCTTCCCTTCCCTTCCCTTCCCTTCCCTTCCCTTCCCTTCCCTTCCCTTCCCTTCCCTTCCCTTCCCTTCCCTTCCCTTCCCTTCCCTTCCCTTCCCTTCCCTTCCCTTCCCTTCCCTTCCCTTCCCTTCCCTTCCCTTCCCTTCCCTTCCCTTCCCGGAACTTCCCTTCCCGGAACTTCCCTTCCCTTCCCTTCCCTTCCCTTCCCTTCCCTTCCCTTCCCTTCCCTTCCCTTCCCTTCCCTTCCCTTCCCTTCCCTTCCCTTCCCTTCCCTTCCCTTCCCTTCCCTTCCCTTCCCTTCCCTTCCCTTCCCTTCCCTTCCCTTCCCTTCCCTTCCCTTCCCTTCCCTTCCCTTCCCGGAACTTCCCTTCCCTTCCCTTCCCTTCCCTTCCCTTCCCTTCCCTTCCCTTCCCTTCCCTTCCCTTCCCTTCCCTTCCCTTCCCTTCCCTTCCCTTCCCTTCCCTTCCCTTCCCTTCCCTTCCCTTCCCTTCCCTTCCCTTCCCTTCCCTTCCCTTCCCTTCCCTTCCCGGAACTTCCCTTCCCGGAACTTCCCTTCCCGGAACTTCCCTTCCCGGAACTTCCCTTCCCTTCCCTTCCCGGAACTTCCCTTCCCGGAACTTCCCTTCCCTTCCCGGAACTTCCCTTCCCGGAACTTCCCTTCCCGGAACTTCCCTTCCCTTCCAGGAACTTCCCTTCCCTTCCAGGAACTTCCCTTCCCTAAAATTAAAAAATTAGAATGTGTACTCTCATTACTGCCTTCCTCAACCCTCTGTGTAGAAGAGGCAGAAAAATAAAAGTAGAAAGGGAATTTTCTTTAGTGAGATGTTTGGAACAGGGAAATAGACTGATGACTTTGAATTACCCACACAAGAATTTCTCCATCCCCCATTATTTATGCAGTGCTGGCACCCTAGCAGTCAATAAGCATGCCTTTCTCTCCCCATCCCCTTGTCATAATGCAAAATGCCATTTTTTGTTTTATATCATCCAGTTGTGGTGTTTTTTAAACCTTTTGTCTTTCTCTGTCTTCTGATGAACTTTAAGTGCTCTTCACCATTTACACCGATCTTTTTTAAACGTCTCAGATTACAAACACAATTAATTTCCCAGGTAAAAATGAATTATTTTTTTTTTTGTGATACACTGAAATGTGATGCATGGAGAGAGTTTATCCAGCAGATGAATTTGAGGCGTACCCACGAATGTCTTTCCAGGACTTGAGTGAGTGTTTACCCTGTAGCATGCATTTTGCACAGCGATGTCTCCAAATCAAAAGGCTCCATCATGGCACATATTGTAAAAAATACAGGGGGAGTAAAAGAAAAACCCTATGCAAAAAAAAAAAAAAAAAAAAAAAAAAAGTTTTTCAGGCTATTTGTACAGTGCAAGCAGCAGGCCTGGAGTCAGCCTGCTTGTGAAACAGAGAGCTATAAGTGAGATAAGCCCTGCTAGACCTACTCACCACAGCATTTTGTTCTGCTTTGTTCTCTGCACAAAATGCCTTCCCTGCAGGTCACTGCACAACAGTTCCTCTCACAGCGAATATTCCTGCACAGTGGTTATGGTTCATAAGCCAGCTTGGATCTGTATCCCATAGGAGGGAATGTTTTTCATTGTTTTCTGCACTGCTGTTCTGCTCTTGATTGGAACAAGATGCTGTCCCTGGGGTAAACCTTGGGCCACTGCCCATTGCTGTGAGTGATGTCAACACATTTTTGAATGTGTGGTTATTAGCACTCTTTCCAAACAGGTCTCAAAAAAATCCTTCTTGCACTACACTGTGATTTGTTCAGTAGACATTCCCTCTTCCTTGCCCCCCCCCGCTATTGGATGGAGTGGCTGAATTATTCTTTGCAATTTAAACAGGCAAACTATGTGAATTATTGCTTGCTGACCCCAATTAAGGCTTACAGCTGCTTGGAAGAGGAGACCGTTCACTCCCTTCTCCTTAGTCAGTATCAACAAGTGGACAAAGATTTGAATGGAAGTCCAGTTTTCCACTGCAGTTGCAGGGTGGGTCTGGGTGGAGAGAGGCAGGAGAGACGCATATGCTACTCCACCTTGCACTAGTGTAAGTCCAAGGTATTGGTGGAGTTGAGGGGCTGGAAATTTCACCTTGGGAATTAAGTCATCATATAAAGAAAGAAGGATAGTTTAACCCAGCCTGTGGGAAGACTGAGGAGACCAGAGGCCAGGCTGTAATTTGTGTTTAAAGCAACCACTTGAGCCTCTTTTCCCTTTGCTGAGCTTTTATCCAGAAATAAGGCATCAGTCTTCTCCATTTTGTGACACGAGCCACCCCTGCTACCAGCAGAAACCTTGCAAGGGACAGTTCCTGTGTTATTTGTCCTGCTGTGGGTGGGGAGGTTTTATCAAAATTGAGGGACCTGCTTTAGAGTGAAAGGTGCTGTGTGAATATAAAGTCAACTTTTACACTGTCTACTAAATCCTCGTGTTCAGACTTAGAGAATAAATCCACCTCTGTGGTCTGATTTACAGCACAAATCAGAACTACAAGGGACCATTCCTGTCTCCAAGTTTGCCACACTCCACATTCCCAGTTAGTCAGTCCTGTATATATTCATGTATAAATATCTTTATTTCTGCACACACACTTGTGCACCAATAAAAATTCTGAAAACTTTGGCAGCAAACTCCGTAACTCTTTAGTAGCTGGATGACGTTCTATCAATCTGTAGGAATTTCTGATGGTAACTGTCACATATACATTTTTAGAGACAAGTCTTTGTCTTGTAGACAAGACTTCAAGAATCACTTAGCCAGGCACCAATTTCATTAGGATACAGCACGCGTTTGGGAATGTGATTTGAAAGCATGAAAAGTTTTCTACTCAAAAGTGCTTTTTCTGCAATAAATAAGGTAGCATGCTGCAGCTTCAAAAATATAGGAATAAGGCCAAGATGTGAAATTATTTCAGATAAATTAGCAGCAAACCTTTGAAGTTCTCAGACCTGTGCCTTAGTGGTGCTCTGGTTTTCACCTATCTGATCTGGTCTGATAAAATCTTCCCTCTCAAGTATGTTTATGCACAATCCTACCTTCTGGTGACACCACAGAGGAAGCATCTGAAATTATTTTAAAGGCTTTGGAGGAATGCTTCACAATTGAGAAAAACAAATCTCCAGATGAAGTGATGTTTTGACCTCTGAGCAAACGACTTTTCTGCACATACCCCCAGACCACCACAAGCCTCACCATATCGGCCTGCCCCTAGATAGCAAGGGCAGGTCTCCCACAAGACAGATTATGGTTTGCAGTTGGAAGAAGAATGGATATTGTTAAGGAGACCAACAAAGAAAATGGAAGAAATCATAAATTATCACGCGGTGCCTTTTGAAATTGTTGGAGAATGGAGGAATCATAAATTACAGACAGTTCTGGATAGATTAATTTATTTATGTTCTCTCAGATGTGTGACTGACAGAGAGCAGATGTCCAGCTTCACTCCTATGAATCCTACAGCTAATCCCAAAGTCTGAGAGCAAAACAAGGAACTTCTGCTAACAAAGCTCAGCTGCTTTAAAAGCTCTGAACATGCACCAGATGATGGTGTTCCACAAAATGTGTGAATAACCAAATGGGATTTTGGTTAAAGTCAGTAAAACCCACTCATAACAGATTTAATCAAGCTGGCACACATTAAATAAAATAACTGCCAGTATAACTTCTGGTGTTAACCAAAAATCCATCCTCAAAAAGGAGATCACAGGTAGATTGAGACAATCTGTTGCAAGCACATTGTCACTGTGACATTAGGTGGTGTTGGCTAAAGCCCTGCTGGGTGTGGCTGTGACAGTGACACTGTCGGGTTGTTATGTAGTCATATCCCTGGCATGGCAGCAATTTTCCTACATAAGTGGAGTAATGTCTACCTGGCAAAGGTGGAAATTATATCATGGGTTATTGGCAATGACCACTCTTTTCACAACAGCAGAGCATATCTCTGTCTGTCTGCCTGTCTGCCTATCTACTATTTCTCATAAAATATGACAGAATTAAAGTGTGGCAGCAGGTGTGCACCTTTTCGTGCACTTTGCAACCCTTGTAAATTGAACTTTATTTTCTTGTAAAGCTACTGAGAGTAATTCAGATTATACTTTTCATGTCACTCTTATATAGTTTTACCCAAAGGAGGTATTGTTTTGTTTCCATCTGTAAATACATCATGAAGGATTAAGAACCATTTGAAGTTAGCCACAGATGTGACTGGCAAAAGTAATTTTGTAAGATGTTTCATTTTAAGGATCTTTTTCCAGAAATTGTGTGGGAAAATAGGAATTTTATGTGGGCTTCAGCTGAGGTAGAATCTGATAGAATCTCCCTTTTGGAGGTATGTTAGTGTTTCGGATCTGGTTTTATTTTGGTTTATTTCTATTAACATATATTGTAAGTTATCATTAATTAGTTTAAAATTTGCACTGCTGTGCCTAGCAGGTTACCTTCTTAGAAATTTCAATTCTAGAACTGGCAAAGATATGGAAAATAAATCCTTTGATCTGTGTTATGCACATGTAGAGAATTCTGCTTCTAAAGAAATCAGGAGTAGTATTATTTTGCAACTTGCCTTACCTCTGTTATTGCAAGATTACATTCGTCACTTGGCTTCTTATTTTTGCAGTTTTTCAGGTTGCTTTTCATTTTATTACTTATGCAAAATACATTCAGCCCTGTAAAGTATATGGGATGAGCCTTTGCACTAGACTTCATTATTTTTTCTAGTATTTCAGTGCAAGTATTGCTATTTTGATATGTAGAGCTTTCAAAATTCTCTTCTGTTTGCTCAGATCTGCATAAAAATTATTGACTAACATTAAACACAACTCAAAGTGATACCTGAACCCATTAAAAAGTACCTAAAGTTTTGTACTTATAAAGTAAAAACTGGTTTCTAAATAAATTCCTGAGGATATCTTCATATTTTGCAGGTCTTTCTGTTACTTGATATCACTTTTGCTTCCTTATTATATATTTGCTAGTAGATGCTATCTTTAGATTTTCATTTTCATCTATAAATCTTACCTAAATTACAGCTGGAAGATTTTTTTTTTTCTTAATAACATGGAAAGAATTATTTCTATAGATTTGGAAAAGTTTTGCACAGCTTTCCCTGTAGCTTTTTTCATGCTTGAGAAGATGTTTGATTTAGAAGTCTCCATTAATTTTTTGTAAAGATCTTTTGAATAAAAGGGAGAGGGTAGGGTTCTAAAAGTTATTGTAGGTACATAGTTATGTTTTTGTTTGGCATGGATTAAATGCAGTTGGGAACTGATTAATAGCTTTAGGGGATTGGTATAACCTTAAGTTTGAAATTACGTTAGAGGGATGGAGTAAAAACACATGGATTAGTGCAGGCAATGAAGACAAACTTGGATTAGATTTAGAGTCAGGAAATTCTACATATTTTTTTTTTTCCAGGACAACTTGTATCCTTCTAGAAAACTATTTAGTGAAAAGCTCAATGTCAAAGGCATACACAGCTCTGATTTGAAGTGCATACTTTCCCCTCACTAATTTCACACACAAAAATCATTATGAGTACATTAATTCTTCCAGTTATAGTGTTTCATCAGCTTGTACAGAATAAGGATGACTTTGTAAACAATCCACTATTTCTCTTGGATAGTGCTCAAATACTTCATATAATCATTGAAAAATATGTCTGGAGAGCACTTCTAGATGTAAAGTAGTCCAACCTCTACGTCAAAGTCAAATCGTCCATAACTGTGTCATTTTAGAAAGTTATTTGTTTAATCTGGTTTTTAAGACCTCAGGGGATGGAGACTGCATACATTACCTATGAGATGCATTCTCCTTGTTTCCTGAAAGAGGATCCTCATGTATGCTTTCTCATAACTCCCTCTTTTAACTTCTTTTTTCAGGCTAAACCATGCCAGCTTTTGAATCTTCCCCTATAGGTTTATTTTTCTGGTTGTGATTTTTTTTTTCCCCATTCCATTGTGCTATTCTGCATTTTTAACACTTGGTGCATGTACTTTTTGAAGCACATACTGGTTAGGAACGTGATGGGTAAAACAGAGGGCGTTACTTTCCACATCTTGTGCAATGAAGTTGCACTCAAATCTCTCGGTGTCTTTTTCTACCCAAAATTCTGACAATTCTGGTTTGTGTCCAGCTTTTCAAAACATCCAGCTGAAGGGCTGCTGCTGTGCCATTTGCTCCCCATTTTGCCTTGCTGATTGCCCCTGTCTGAGAAAGAGTACCACACTTGCACTCATGGGACCATTTCAGAACATTGTCTATGCTATGGTTTTCAAGATTGTTTCATTTAATTCATGTTTTGTCATCTTCAGATTTTATAAAATTCATACTCTTCCACCACCACTCTTCCACCCTCATTGTTTCTGGACACATTGGAGAGGATCAAGGATGAGGTGGCCACCTGAAGAATGTTTTCTCATTCCTACAATCATTCTGAAAATGAGCTGTGCCTAATGGATATCTGGGTGCTCTTCCTAAGCTGTTTTACCCCATTCCACCATTCATGCTCCAGTCCTGGAGGACATAAAAAGCAATTACATGAAACTATGTCAGTAGTGTTCTTTGGGTACAAGGCACTTCATAATTATCTTTTCTCCTCAATGCACCAATGCCATTATTTAATCATCAGAAGAAATTTGATTATCTACAATGATTTCTGCTTGACAAACTCGTGTTTGTTCTTTACTTGTTTTCTGTGTTTCTTCCAGGCATTTGTGTATATTACGCCATTATTTGTCACAGCATTTTTTGGGGCTTGAAATTTAATTTTGTGGGCCTTTCATCTAAGTAAATTCTCATTGAGACCCTCTGGGTATTTTGTGATAAGATTTGTATATTCTATTTTCAGTTCTTTTTCTCTTTTTTGATGGGTGAAAAAATAAAAAGTAAGGAACTATGTGTTCCTAAGACTGGAAGGTCAAAAGACTGGTGGTCAAAAGACTCTGGAAGGCAGCATGGACCAAGAACTTAAAAAACATAGATTTTAAGAGTCTGAGCTGGCGCCAACCAAAGGCTGAGCAGCACCAGGGTGCACCAGTACCCAGGTGGAGGAAGAATGTTATCTATATAGTTTGAATGTGTCAACAGCCCCCTTCATATTTTTAGTCAGGACCAGCTTCCAAAGCATTTGCAGATATGCTTATCGAGTTATCCAAAGCCAGTCAACATCTTCCAAGGGGTCTGCCCTCTTTAGGAAGATATGAGAGTTTAATATAATACTTGTTGTCAAATGACATGAGATAATCCAGAAAATAGGATCTTACACGTTCTTGTTTTCTTGTGGAAAAGCAACATTTCGGTCTTGGATGGAAATTTATTAGCCCAATATGTCTGAGGCCTTTCCACACCAAAGATTTTAACTCTTAGTGCTGATATCATGTTAGGCAGCTGCTGAGATCCAATTTATCATGAGACATGATGCAGTAAAGATATTAATTAAAGACTCCTGTCTCTGCCTAATCTGTAAAATTTCAAACCATTCCTTTTCATTGGATAGAAACAAAACTAGAAGAGTTCCTCTCCCGGTGCTTTGTCTCTCTTAAAACACAAATAAAACCTCCTACAATTTTTGAATACAAAAATTACCCTGACACAAGATGGTATTTTTAGTGGTAAATGTGTACATATCCTAAGATAAGGAAGCATGTAAACTGGATGTTGTTTTAGAAAATAGAACTGGGTATTCAATAAAACCAAATGCAAACCATGAAGAATATAAATACCCATTAAAATAAAAATATGAAAAGTAAAAAATAGAGACAATAGATTTTGGATAATATCTCTGCATCTCTCCCTCTTTGTTGTAAAATTGAGATGATCCACCTGAATTCTTTTTGTTATTTTTAATTCAATATTCAATTATTTTTAGTAAGTAAATGTTACTGAAATGGAATAGAAATTGTTAGTATGATGTATTTAAAAATTTATGGGAAAATGTTTATTTTGGGGGATTTTAGATAGGTATTTTTGTCCCAGGCTGGAAAAAAGTAAATGAAAGTATCTCTGCACCATTTTCCTCTGACTTGAGATGTGACAACAAAATTTTCTAGTCTGTCTGAAAAAAAAAGTCTGAAAAACTTAACTTGATTCAACGGCCAAGCACGGGATGATAAAGTTCCCTGCAGGCACTGATATAACAAACAGAGACTTCTTTAGCTAAAGGACATGATAAATGCCATTGGACCAGCCAGATCTTTCTGCTGCTAGAAGTTTGTTTCTACTTTTAAGAAATTATATTTCTGGAGCACACCAAATAATTAAATTAATACCAAAGAGAAGACAGCTGACTTTTTTCAGATTGAATGAAACAATGACAGCTTAAACCCAAATTTCCATTAATGCTCTAATGAGGATCCCTCATACAGGGCTCACACATTTGGTTTCCATGAAAGTCCCTGGGAAAATTGCATTCCTGAAATTAAGTGTGCTAGTCCAGGTTTGATATCAGTGCAGGTAATTGGCAATCATCTGAGACCAAACAAAAGGTTATATGAAACAAGTATTCATTCTCTTATTTAAATCCACAGAGAAAAAAAAAAAAATTGAAATTAGATGTTTGTGGTTTACAATTCTAAGCCCAACAGGCAGTTCTGCCTGTGTTTAAATTCTTGCTCAAAAAGATCCCATTTTTATGCCATGTAATGATTTTTATATGAAGTTTCAGATGAAGTAGATGAAGTTTCAGTACATGGATGGACTGAGGAATAATTTTATTGGGTTTTTTTTTTTCTTTTCCATGCTTCTTTTTATCCTGTTTAATCATTTTCAAAATACATTGAAGCCAGTCCCAGCAGTGCCTCAGTTGAAGGGAAGTCCTTGAAGCTAAGTATTCCTGGTATTTGTGGAGGTATTCCCATTTCTTGCACAATGTGTGGCTGTTTGGGTATTTGGGTGGATCAGGGAAATATTGCCACCCGACCTCTATGACTTCCTTCCTTCGTGCTTCCTTCAGCTGAAACTAAACACTCTCTGTGTATTTTGGGGTTAAAGGACTTCAGCTGTTTGTAGACTTTGAGGAAAACCTCTAGTAAAAGCAGAATGGTGACATGCTGGCTGCAATACAACATGGAGCTCTTGATACGTGAAATAATAAATATTCCTAAGGTTTATGATATATATATATATGATAACTGCTTAATCCTGTCTCTATCATGAGAGTTCCAATAAAAGCAAGACCACATTTAATTGCTTGTGCATTCCTCACCAGACTTTCACTACACTTTGCGGTTCTTATGCTTTTATTTAAAAAAAAAAAGGCATTGAAATGCTTTCAATGATTCTAAAATCAGGATAAAACTATTAAAATGTTTTTCCCATTAAGTAGTTCATATTGTGTTTTAATGGATATATGCTTGCATGATGTGCATATGTATACATGTAGGTATATATAAACACACAGACATATTTAAATATTAATTTATGCATGTGTTTATTTATGTGCACAAACATAATGTAAGTATAAACAAAGAAAAAATGCAATACAAATACAATGTAAATTGGAGAAAATAAATAAATAAATTCTGATACCATCTTTTTATTTTTCCCTCAAATAATTTGGTTCCACTATACTCGCATGGTCATAACCCATTTGAAATCTTTAAACTTTAGAAAGACTGTTAACATCTTCAAAATATTTTTAAGGCAATTTTTTTTTTGGTGAAAAGTTTGTGTAACTGTGTCTATGGCTTCAAATGCAGCATTGGGAAAATACTAATTTTTAGTGCAGCTTGCATAAATACTTGCCATATCCTCACTGCTATTAATGAGCCTTGGTGATTGATTTATGGGACTGTAAAGTTATGGATGAACGTTGTATTAAAATTTTCACAAGCTGTTTAGATGGACAGCTCCATGAAACCATGAGGGTTTCTCTCTTTTGTACTTTGCAAGTCACCCACACTTGTTATCTGCAACATCAGTTCAGGGACTGCTCTGAAAAATGGCTCCATGAAGAAAGGTCAGAGTTGGTCATCATCTGGTCATTTTCCAAGTGTGGTCAACTCGCAGATAAAGCCACACAGGTTCACAACTGCTCTGGTTTCCAAACCAGCAACCCAACAAGTCTTTCCTAGGTCCAGATGAACTGTTTCAATAATGAAAATGGGCAGAAATGTTACTGAGACTCAGAACCCAATATATTTTGGCAAAGGGGAGGGACTGCTTTGCTCTGATCAGCTCTTCTTCTTGCCATGCTGAATTTTGCAATGACTTAGCACTGTTCCTCCAGATTTCTGAAATTATGTCCTTCCAGTCTCATAGGACCTCAGCCAGGAGAACATTATTTTGGGAGCCCACTGAGAGCAGATCCTGCAGTTCCAGATCACTGTAACAGGTATTTCTCTCTCTCCCTTGAAAGGCCTTTTTCACAGGAGTTCTGGGATGGAAACTTCTGGACACTACAAAGCAGGAAAGCCGTTCATGGGTGGGAACATGTCTTCACTAGTGTGAAGTTGGAGAAGTGAGTTTCAATTAAACAGCTCTGTGGAAATTGAAGATAAGTGCAAAAAACAAAATGACCCTGTTTTGTTTTGATTTCACCTCAAGGATATTAAGCATCTATATCCTCAGATGCCTTAAATCTGGGACTTCAAATATGTTCTGTTGTTTCCATCTGGGTAAGAACTAAATCCCTGAAGTCAGGGTTTATCTTTAGGATAAAAGTTATGAACCCATTGTAGTTGATGTGCCTGTGAAGACCAGTAGTATTGGATGACAAGCAGTGCTGAGTTTTGGGAATTGAAATGTTCTCCTGTTACTTTTTATGGATCGTAATTCCAGGTGGCAAAGGGGTTTCAGTGCCTTGTTGAAACCCTATTATTGTTGAGTTTAATTAGCAATATGAGAAAAAGCAATGATAGTGTATGGTTGAACTCTCATTGTTACTGACATTAAATCTAGCTATAAAGCTCAGAGATAGGACAAAAAAAAATGTTTTGGGGTTTCAAGCATGTGGCATTAGAATAGGTACGAATGATTATAACTGTTTTTCAGTCATAATTTCTCATGCTCACAAACCTACTCAGTTTGGTACTCAGTCCTGTTGTGGTAAGAAAATAAAGAAGGAATATCAATCCTTATTTCTTATATCCTATCCAAATCAGTTTATCTGTTACTAGCCTGACAAAAAATTTTGAATTCCTGTTTGAGTTCAAGAATGTGACAATATTTGGTAAAATATTGTTATGTTTTTAAACAACAATCACTACATAATTTATGGAGGAAAACAAACGAAGAAAGAAACAAAATAATAGCAAGGAAAAATGGATAGAAGCCTTGTATTAAATATATTATTCTCCCTTGAATTTTCTTTCTGCTCTGTTCCTTCTTTACAAGTGCTAATAATAAGTATGGCAAGGAAATACATATTTAACAGAAAACAGATTCTGATAAAATTGTTGTTAGATAAAATCAACAACAAAATTTAAACCAAAGTAACTCCTTCAATAACCTTCAGGTGACAAGAACTAGTGAGGGAATTGAACTGTGGAGATCTGTGTGACTTCTTTGGGTCGACAGACTCACAATCAGAGAAACTTTGCACACAGCCAAATGCAACACAGCCAAAAAATTAAACGGGGAAAACGATGTGTGGAATTTTAACAGAGACTGCTGGAACCTGGAACTGATTGACTCCTGACAGAGCTGAGGTATGGCAGGTAACCCATGTGAGCAAGTGTTCCCACAGTGATGCTGTATTCAAGACAGAAAATATGGTCCTTGCAGCCAATAGATGTGGGATAAGGACTGTAAAACAAGACTAGCACCACAGTGCTGTTCCTAATCCTACAGCCCAGTGGATTTTGGAAAATCTGAGTGGGTGCGGGAAAGAGTTTTAGGAACTATTTGAGGCTGGGAAAAAAAATCTGAATTACAGTGAGAAACTTTAAGGAGCTAAATCTACTTCCTTCATCCAGAAACATGAAGACCTGACGTAATTATATCGTGCAAGTACCTACATGGGGAAGAGATTTCTGACACAAAATAGTCTTAAACCAGTAAATGGCAGAATGCAAGGCAACACTTGGAAGGTGAAGCTAGCCAGATTTAGAAAAGTAATGAAGGATTTTTTTTTGTACAGTTTCGTTTGATTTTTTATATCTTATCATCGGATTTTTTCTTGTTTTTGGAAAGCATAATTAACTATTAAAATAACTTACCTTAGAGGCACGGGGAATTCTCCAATCTTTATATCAAGATCAGTATCTTTTAAAATAATATATAGTATAGCTCACATAGAAGTTATATGCCTCATGCAGAAATGGCTGGGTGAGGCTCTTGGCAAGGCAAGAGGATCCTGGAGATCCCTTTGGAACTTGCTAAAAATTTTAATGTCTGCATGCAGTCAGCATATATATCCTACACTATAGCATGGATTTCTAAGAAGCTGATGATTGGGTTTTTCACTTTATAGGGTACTAATACAAACCTAAGAGCATTTTGAAAGCATCAGCCCTTGGATCACACTCTAAATAAATGCTGAGCTTAGTCTGAACATCTGGAATTACTTCAGCTTGAAAAGAATTGCTAAAGGCAAGTTAAGGTAGTTAACCTAGGCTTTCTTAACCTAGGAGGAGCTTCAGGAGGCACTTCTTGGAGTTACCTGAGCACACAAGGATCAAAAGGACAAATTCTTGGTTCTTATTGCTGTGGACAGAATCGAGGAGAACTGTCTCAGTGCACTTGTACAGTATCCATTTTGTCTGCACCCTCTCAAGTGTTCCCTCTAGAAAAGACATTTGCATAACTTTTCAGAGAGTGATACTCTCACTGATTAATATTTGAGGCATGTTTTTAGGGGCAGAATGTGAAAAATGCAGAGAACAGAGGAACTAGTGCAGTGCAGCACCTCACCTTGACAACCTGCTTATAAGAAACTGTAAATTGGAGGCAAAATTTTGTCACAGCAAGCAAAGAAGTAATAAAACAGCAAGCTCTTTCACAGAGCAGTTTTATTTCTAAAGTTGACAGGTCTTGGCATTGACTGGAGAGGTGGTGGTGCTCATAATTTAAAGAAGGATGCTGACACAGGCATTCTCAGAGGCTGAAAGCCTATTTGGTCCTGCAGACAGATGTGAGTGAAGCAGAAGGCAGGTAGGAGGGTTTTCTCCTGTTTTCTCTTGAGGGGCTCATGTGTTTGTGCCATCTTCTTTGATCTCTGTATTTGATAGTCACCATATCAGCATCTGCTGCCAAACTCACAAAGAGCACAGATTTTTTGTGACCCAGCAAGAAAGAGAGTCTTATGCTTGATCATTTTGTGGCTCACTTTACACTTCCAGCTATGAAAACAAATGCTCTGTTTATTTGAAAACCAGGCTCTAGGCAACAGTGTTAACCAGTGCTGACAGAACAGTGTTTCTACTTCTTGTGGATTTGTATGTGTGTGAGGTTTGTACACCTGTGGGTCCCAAAAGCTGTTTCACTGGTGTTCATGTTACCATGTAGTTCCCAACAGCATCAGCCTGCCAGCCCTGGGAGAAAGAGCAGAAGGAAACAGTTCTGGCACTGGTTGATGGCATCTGCTTTCAGGACAAGAATAACTGGATTCTGAGCAAGTCAGGTCAAAGAAAAAGAGAAGTAGTTTAATTCTTGGTTATTAAATAGGACTGGATTACAAGCAGCAAGCAGTCTTTTTTTTTTTTTTTTGAGTCTTGCTATGACAGCCTGTCAGGATTTTGGGAGGCAGAAAGACATGCACACATCCAACTATCCTGTGGGTGCCAGGCTGTGCTGCTTCTCCTCTGCAGCATGAAGAAGCAGGATGGGAGCAGGTCAGTGTATAACCATATTCCCCAGCTGAGCTTTTACTGCTCACCCTGCTGAGCTCGATGAAAAGCACACCGTCTCATGCTGTTTCACAGCATCTATTGCCTCTGCAGTAATTACATTCATACTCTGTGCTAAATAAATATCAGGCCTTGGTGACTCACCATTGCTGGGATCTTCTTTGACCTTTCTTTTCCTCTACCCTGCCTTCCCTTCCTCATAGCCTACAGAGCTGAAAATAAAATAAAATAAAATAAAATAAAATAAAATAAAATAAAATAAAATAAAATAAAATAAAATAAAATAAAATAAAATAAAATAAAATAAAATAAAAGGAGCCAGCAAGTGGTGTATGAATCCAGTCTGAGCATCCAGTTCTGAGTGAACCACCTCTGCTAGAACTCTGCAGCTCTATCATCTCTGAGTGGGAAATCTTTTCCTCATGCCATGACAGTAGGACACAATAACCCTCAGTTAGTTTTTCACTAACTCGGCACCACGGTGCTTCTCCAGGTGCCAGTTCAGGGTGGCCTTTGTGCCAGGACAGAGGCTTCTTACATGACAGGGTTCTGCATGAGAAAGGGAGACAGGATCAGTTCCCTGACTGGTGCTGTAAAGCTGTCACTTTCCCACTTTACTGCACCAAACAGCAATTGGCATGTGCACTACTAGCAAAATTTATCTAAAGTTTAAACGTGCTCTGGCATGGGAAGCATACAGTGATTCACCAACCCTGCTGCTAAACCTGCCCCTAATCCTTTCCAAATCTGATGTTTTTACCCCAGTGCACGCTGGTTTTCTGACATGCTGCCATCTCCTGTTTATTTGGGTGACTTAGTGTCAGCCCCTAGAGCCTGTGATTAAGAGAATTTTCCTGTCTTAGCAGGTGCTGACACGGTTGCAGGGGTTCCCTCCTGGGAAGCTCCTGGGCAGCACACAGCAGAGAGGAAAAACTGGCATTTTTCCACCAAAGGTTCAAAGCACGGCTCTCACATTACAACAGGAGAGGGCTACAGCTCCACTCAGCTCAAACTGTGGGTCCCAGCCCTTTTCCTCCTGATGCAGCCAGGGAAAACTGGGAGCCAGGGAGGCAACAGAGAGAACTTGGCTGTCGATTTCTGCTTTTGGGTGCTGGTGCTGCTCCACCTCCTGGTGGGAATCCAAACCCACGCTGCTCACTCAGGCCATCCCATCAGCTCCCATTTCCAGTTCAGGTGCTCCTGGAATTTCACCAGCCCAGCAGGAGGTGGGAGGAAGATGATGGTGAGGAAGATGAGTTACACTGGCTCCATGAACAGCAGTGCTGAAGGTGATCCGCAGAAGGCAGGTAGGGGCTCAAGGTGCCTTGGAGCACATTTAATCCCTTCAAGATGTGAAGGATAAGCAAACATCGATTGAATACAGGCTTTGGGAGAGGAAAATGGCACCTGCAGCCCTGAAGGTTTGTGGTTTGGGAGTACACAAAGTACACAGAGCTGGGGCAAACTGCTCAGGGTGTCAGCTGGCAGCTCTGCCCTTGTTGTCCACCTCCAGAGGCTTCCCATCACATCAGGGTACCTCAGTGAGCCTGGAGCAGCACTCACCCAGCCTTTGGGAGCAAATTTCACTGGGCTGACAGTCAGCAAAGCTATGAGCAGAGGGCTCAGGACAGCAAGGAAACAGCCTTACAGGTGTGTTCCTCCTCACTCCGCCTCAGGGCAGCGTCCAGACACCCCCCAAATATTGGATAGCTTATAGTGCTGTTTGAATCCCTTATCTAACAGAATGCAGTGAAGGAAATGGGGTTGCTGCTACTAAATGTTTTGAAAACTTTCTGTATTTTTCTTTATCTGAGGTGTGTGCAACAGCAGAAAGAAGTCCCCATGCTGCCTGGTGGTTTTCACCATCAGGTACTTGTGGATATAGCCTGGGCAAAGAACTGTTTTCAAAGACGGCTGCTGAATCAGGGGGATTGAAGGTGAGAAGATTTAAGCTGAAACAACCAGGGTAAATTTACCACAATTTTTCAGAGAGATCAAGACCCCCCCCCCTTCCCCTCAAAAAACCCTAAACCAAATCAACTTGACAATGCTTTACAGCACACTACTCTGTTTCTTGACTAGTGCTAAAATTCACAATCTGTTGTCATGCAGGTTTTCAGTCCTGTCAGGTCCAAGCTCTTGTCAAACATGAAACCTGTATAACCCATATCAAAGCTGTACAGGTGTCTCAGTCAACCCCAGGCAGTAAAACCTTGTGCTTGCTTTGGTGGCTTGTTTGGTTTCTTTTTAAATTTCTGAATCTTTGCTTAAAGCTTCCACATCTCCCACTGGGCTGTTCAGAACAACCCTGTGAGATGCTGGGACTAAAAGAAGGACGTTGAATTGGTACAGTGACACTTCTTAAAGTGTTTCTGGCTTTGACAGTCAGCATATGCATCCTTGATGTGATCAGAAGTGGGGCAGTTTCACATACCTGTGGACGTGGGTGAAGTCCAAATTTAGGCTTCACCCCCAAAGGGCACTGAGATGCTTTGCACTGTAAAAACTGTTTGCTGTCCTCGAAATGAAAGCAGATGCTTGCTACCAGTTTCTCACAGGGCCCAGTGTGTTGAATATAAAGAAAAGTAGTCACTTTCATTCTTCAAATTGTGAGAAAACTGCTAATGATGCACTGGAGATCAGGTAAGAGTGAACTATTTTCTATGCTGTGGTTCAGTCCCACAGTCTTGTTCTGAGCTTTAGCAGAAATCATGGCAGATTCATGTTTGTCATTATTGACACTGTCACATGAAATAAACAGAGAAAAACTACAGAGAGTTGGGGTAGCTGGTGACGTCTTTGCATTTGCAAATTTCTAAATATTTTAAAAAAAATCTGCTTCTAATTCTTTCAGAACTGTCAAGTAGTGAGTGGATGCACTCACTATTTGAACAAATATGAATGACAACTTAGCAAAATAAAGAATTATATAAATCTGTAGAGATGGCCTAAGCAATACAATTTAAATGAAAATCTATCCTTTCTTTTTTTTTTTTTTTTTTTTTTTTTTTCCTGATCAGGTTTTTGCTGTCAACTTGGATGTAGAACATTTGATTCAAATAACTTTTGTCAGAACTGGCAAAAAGAGCAATGAATCTTTCCAACTCCAGATGCCGGAGAGCCTGATCCAGTGCTTCGTGAAGCCATTTGGAGTCTTTAGGTTGACTTCAAGAGACTTTGGAGAATCATCTTAATGTTCATTTCCTCTCAAGTAGCTAGCATTCATGGGCAGTGCAAAATATCACTGGGTGGATTTATAAAATATAGTAAACTATGTAAATATTTCTGTTATTTATTGCTTTTTCTGTCTTTTCTTCTCATACCTTTTTTCTTATTCTCCAAAACTATAATTTCCCAGTAATAGTATTTATGATATTGGATGAAACTGAGGGAAGGGTTTATGAGTAGAGGGTTCATGTGGGAGGAAGGTTCATCTGGAAGATCAAAATGTTTCCTTTGATAATTCCATGATAAAACTCTTCAGGTTTACAGGAAAATCTTGTTACAGGAAACAAAGTGGGGTTTTAAACTTCTAAGAAAGTGCGGTTGGATTTGCCAAATGTAATTTTTTTATTTCCTGGAATTTAACAAAATGTTTATTAGGTAAATAATGTTTTTTGGCAAGTATTCAGTGCAAGGAAGGATTTTATATATATGTATATGTATATATATATATATTTTTATTATTATTATTGTTTTTAATTTGGATCAAGCTGATCTTTGGTTTTCTGCTCTTTTTTACATTGGACACTGAACTAGAAAAGAAACTCTTCATGGAGCACTATATTTTAATGCTCTTTGAGCAGAGGAATTATTTTTTTAAAAAAACAACCCAAACCAAACTTAAAAATTAGAGCTCTGTCCTTAATATAATTTTTAAAAATAAGATATTATTTTATAACACTTCAGTCTACAGATGAATTATTGTGACAGACAACCAAATTGGATCTTGGAAGATTTTTATTAGAGTGCCTCATGGGATTTGTGCCTGGGTTGCTCCATCCTTCCATTTTTCTTTTCTTGACTGAACTCTACATCCCATCAAGCTCCACAGATCCCATCACATTCAGGCCACCTTTCCACACTTTTTTACAGGCAACTCTTCCTAGAGGAATGTTTTTGATCTCATTTTTGTGAAATCCTTGCTATGGTGTGGAAGCAGAAATACCACATGACCAGTTGACCTCAGGAAGGACTGGGGAAGGGTGGAAAACTGCTGGAATTAATATCTTGCAAATCAGGCAACAAATGCACCCCATCTTTGAAAAAAATTCAAAATTACCGATGTATTTGATAAAATAGAGGCTGACTTGAGTATCCTTCCCACAGGAGAAAACAAAAGGCCAAATTATCATAAAAATTAAGGGTTTCAAGGACGCATTTACCCCCCACACAGTCAAGATACTAGGTTAGTTCAGAACCTGGGTTTGGTATTTCACTTCCAAGTGCTACCAAGCCTCAAAAGTTAAAGAAACTCTCTCACTGCGTTTTTTCTTGAGATCTAACATGTAAGGGTTTTGCAGTCATGATTTTAGGACATGCAGTTTGCCAGTTCTCAGGGAGGATTTTTATCTTCAAATAAAAGTCAAACATAGGTGAGGACATTTTGCTTCTCTCAAACAAGTAGTACTTAATGAGTTATGATGTCTTTAACATCTGTTTCTCCAGCAGAATGCTGATGGCAACAAGACAAAAATTTGTGATCTGCTGGGTATTCTGGAGTTCTGGCAGTCTGAAAATTATCATTTATTTGATTATTTATGCCTAATTGCAGAAGAATTTTATAATAAGGTTATTTTTTTTTTAACCTGAAAACTCTGGCTTCCTAAGTGCAATTAGTCATAAGTCATATTCTTTCCTCTTTAAATTTACAGATGGCTTTTTATGTTCGGAATACCTCTGAAGCTGGTTTTTCTTTTCGTTTGGTTGGGCATGGTTTGGTTTGGGTGGGGTTTTTTCTCATTTTACCTTAATTTTCTGGATCATACAAAACCCCGGTGCCTACATGAATTGGTTGTCTTGAGCTTATTGTCAGAGGGAAGACAAATTTCTAAACAGTGTGAAATAATGCATTAATGAAGAACACTGACCGTATCATCTTTTCTTATGAGAAGAATGAAAGAGAAAAATCAGTTCTTTAACAATGGCTGAAATTTTCTGTGTCTTCCTGGGAGTCCACAAGCTGAAAAATGGGTTACTGAAAAATGCATACTGTGTATCTCAGAAGCAGAGAAAGGGTTTGCTACCAGCTCCATGGAAAATCATACACGAGCAATGCTGAAGAACCAGATTTGGCTGTACCCCACAAAGATTTATTTTCCCTCAGAAGAAAATTTTCCTCACAGAATAATCTTCTGCGTGCAAAATACCAGTTGGCTTTTAGGTTAAAACAGAAAAAATAATACCTTTTTTTTTGTTTGTTTGTTTCTAATTGTGTGGCCTGACAAAAGGGCAGGATGAGGTGGATAGGTCCTGTTGGTCTACCTAATTTTTGGAGGGCTTCTGTGGGCTTTGGGAGTGAACTGAAGCCTGGAGGCTCTAACTGTGCTTCACACTGTGATCAGAATTAGGTGGGAGAGGATCATCTTTTCAGCATGAAGAATGGAGATGAAAGCAAGTATGTCTTCATTTTTTTCCTTCCAACATAGTTTTTGCTAACCAAATCACTCCCTTATCTTCATTTTAAAAATGTAAATATATTTATGAAAATATTTCTCTTACAAAAAACAACAACAACAAAAAAAAAATGCTGTCTCCCATCAGGGAAACTATTCAGAAGAAGGAGTTTGACTAGTTCTATTTATAGTGTGGTTAAATTCTTTAAGATAAATTGCAAATCAACCCAACCAGAAAGAGAGAGGCTCTCAGATAATTTCTGAGCCCCATTTTGCCATTCATCAGTAAAATTTATAAAATTCACAGTTTTATTAGTAAATAAGGTACTAAATGAGTTCCAGAGAGCCTGAAACAAATGTATATAATAATATGTATATATAATTCTAGTATAGTTTACTCCTAAAAACATTTTATGGTGCTTATTGTTTCTTGTAGCAAAATCTGATATAGATAAAACAAAACAAAACAAAAAGGTATCTTATCCAAGGTATTTTAATTTTATTCCAAACTGATATGAAATTTTAGGCAATTTTATATATTTAAGTATATTTGTACTAACATGCATGTACATGTGTGTATGTTTAAAAAAAAATAAAAATTAACAGGTAGGAAATGGTAGCAAGATATCAGCCTAAATGTGAGATCCCAGAATATCAAACCAGGTGTTTCTGTGTATTTTTATCCATAACCATGTATAAGAGAGATTGATTGCAGTGAGGAAACATATTGTACTTTCAATTTTATAGAGCTTGTATAAAATATGAGCAAAAGGGATTCTTAAAGTTATGAAAGTTATTTTGCCTGCATCTTATCAAAGCAAAGGGAATGGTAATAACCAAAGAAACATGTGTAAATGCTTCCACAACATTCATTTCAATTGTCATGCAATGAAATAACTCTTCCATAACAGCATTTGCTGTCCATGCCAACATGCTGCAATTCAAGGGAAAAGATTTATAATCCCTCAGGTATTCTGCTTTAGCTAAGTGCTATAGAGAGCTCATTTTATGGCCCAATATTCTGAGTTAAACTTGGATAAGTACCTTTGCTCTGTTTTGCTCTTTATCATTACGGGCTTGATACTTGCCTTGTTGGGTTCAGTCCTCTTCAGACCCAGCACCTGGCTCAGTGAAAATCAGAATAGCTACAGGGCTGCTTTATCTGGTGCCAGCTGGAAGGACTCCTGCAGGACAGCTCTGCCTTCTCAACGTGCATCTCATCCAGCCACAGCTCTGCATCCTTCGAGGGGGCAGCTCCTCTTCTCCTACCCTGCTCATCACCAGAAACTGAGAATTCGGGCAGCTGCGAGCCTGTGTGTGACCTCATTGGGGTGTTAGTAATGCCCTGTTGGGACTACCTAAAAGCAGAGACCCGACAAAATTAAGGGAATAAAAGGCAGTTGTATCTATTGAAGGTATTCTGGTACTTTTGGGGCAGATGACCAGGGGCTACACCCAAAAAATGGACCACGGGTCACGGGTTTTCACACTTTGATAAGTTTGTTCCATTTACACATTGGGGGTTAATCTTTCAATTACAGCTTCAGGTAATGAAGTCATTTACCCCAAGTCTGCTCTGCCCTGCTCACTTTTGTTTCACATCTCTCAGGACCTGAGGCAGTGAGGTGTCCTTGATTCCCAGCCTGGAGAGGAATTGTTGTGTCTGACCAAAGTGGGGGAAGCAGCATCCAACACTCTGCATGGAATTCAGAGTTACCCACTAAAAAATTGCAGGATTACAAATATGTGAAAAAATATAAAAGCTAAAATCCTAAGGCATCATTAGTGTCAGGTATTGATCAGGCATTGGGTTTCCACTGCAAAAATTCCATCTCTCCTGGTGGAAGAGGCCATGGAGCACAGCTGCTCATGGCACACAGGAGAGTCGTGCTCTTATCTCAGAATCGTGGAATATCTCAGCTTTCATTTGCTCTCCAGTGCAGCCAGTTGATGCTGCTGCTAATCTTTTAATGAAACATCAAGGTTCATAAATCTCACTGCATCCTCAGGCAACGTGGGAGCTGAATGAGGCAGAGATCAGATCTTACAGACATGCTTCTTTTTGCATTCTGTGGGCCCCTGAACAATTTTAAGCATCAAGTGGTGTTATATGCTGGGTTTGTATTTTGGTGGTTTTTTTGTTTTGTTTTGTTTTGTTTTGTTTTGTTTTGTTTGTTTTGTTTTGTTTTGTTTTGTTTGTTTTGTTTTGTTTTGTTTGTTTGGTTTTGTTTGGTTTGGGGTTTTTTTTTTTGTTTGTTTGTTTTTTTGTTTTTTTTGTTTTGTTTTGTTTTTGGCTGAAGTCTTCAGAGTTGGAGATATTAGTGGGATTCCTCACAGGAGCTGCAGTATAGCCAGAGTATGCATTTAAACTCCATCTCTGAAAACAGAGACACTTTGAATTAGCTTTCTTTCCTTTTATGTAAAGCTTAGGTGCAAACAGGCACCTTTCCTGGCAGTTAGGTAAGTTTACAGCTTTAGGCCCATCTGACAATTTGTTCCCTAGTCTAATGTTTTCAGTTCTGTGGGGACAATTAATTTCTCCTAATAGAAAGCAGAGCTTTACAGTAAAGAGCAAATAATCTGCTTGTGTATTTGCTGAATGAAAGGCTTTGGGCAGTAACTCAGCAATAAAATTTCTCTGCAGCAATAGCTTCACCTCTTACTCCCGTTGAGCGGAGCAGTTACCCACACATTGTTTTCCTGATCTAAACTTTAATGAAAACGTCTGACTTCAGCAATGAATCAGTTCTTACCAGTGGGTCCACAAAGCTTTTTCATCATACAGCTGCATTACCATTTTAATGCTGCAAATTAGGGGTTGCTCAAAGATGTTGTGACTTGTTGTGATGTCGCAGCAGTCTCTGTCCCACAAAGTAATTATGAGGGCACCAGAAAACTGCGTGGCCAGGAATTTCAGATGGCCTTCCCAGGCTGCATGATTGAGCTGTGCCTGCATCCTCCTGGTTCTTCTTGGCAAAGGGCAAACAAGTACACCAGCACTGTCCTTATCACTTCTCTTCTCTGCAGTTTCTCTGTTTCCATGTGCATATATTCCTCCTTCTTCTTGTTTGCTGTTTCACTGACCACATACACCATGCCTGAATTTTTTATTGGTTGCATTGCAGAGAAAATCATATGGTTGCCATTTTGGCAGAATATTGCTTTACTTAAGAGCATTTTTGAAAAGGCTACATGGGGGAGGGGTGGATGTGAAATCCAAATGGCATTTTGAAAAAGTTAAATAATTTGTGTCAGCGACAGCTGGGCAGGTGAATAATTGCAAAGCAAAAAACTGCTGTTGGAAGGAGTGAAATATCAGAATAATTTGTTCAATTTTTGCATTAGTTTCTACTTTTCTGATAAAGAAAATAGGTTAGTACACAACAACAGTTCATCATTTCTGGGTTTACAGATCATTTTGCTTTCTTTTCACACTACTGTAATACTGAAATGACTTTTCAGTGTGGGAAGGACACATTTATGACAGAACAAACAGTGTAGGATGAGTGTATGCTAAAAAGCAGACTGTTATGTCCACATGGAAATAAGGTCATAGCTGTCTTTACATGATGATAGACTTCATTAAAAAATAAATTTTACTCCTTCCTTTAATGTCCAGGGAAGTAGCTGGGCCAGTTATTAAAATAATTTATTTACCTGCACAACAGGTACATCATGCCATAAACTAGTAAACATGCTTCAATTGCCTTGAAAGTACACAAGGATTTCCCAAGGAGCTTTTGGAAGAGCCATAAACACTCAGATTTAAATGGATTTCAGTTTCAAGCTGGAGGACCCTCATTTTATAGGCAGTACCTGCTCTATTTCTAAAAAATAATTTAAAAATGCAGTCTCTGGATCTGCAACATTTATGTGGAGTCTGTTGTGGTATGTAAAAATGTGTGGTTGGAGTTCTGAAAATATTTTAGGTAACCATCCTTAGTCCTATGCAGAAGACCTGAAGAGATGTCTTCACATGACCTCTGTAGGGTTTCCCTGATGGATGTGTCAGTGGTTGAACACAATGGTTGATTTATCCTAAAAAGCACAGAAAAAATACTTTGCAACCAGCAGGGTGAAAGAGAAAAAGTACACAGCTCCTCCTTGGATGGTCACTGCAGGACATCCTGAATCTCCAGCCTTGGTATCAATACTGAAATTATCCACTGTGCATAATGTCTGAGTGGAGAGATTATTCACCTGCAGTGCCCAGAGAGGCAGAGTTGTCCTTTGCAGGTGCAAAATATCCCCCAAAGAAATCTAGTAACACTATTTAAGTGATCAGGTAAACAATGGTAGCAACAGGTTCTCATTTCCTTGCACCAGGATAAACCATGGAGAGAGTGGGACTGGACTGTCCTCTTATCAAGAGGCTGGAATTCAATTCCATCTGTTCCTGAGCTGCTGATAGTGAGGGAATTGCATAACCATTTGTGGGGAGGCTGTTATGGGGCTACCTACTGAAGAAGAGTTTTCCATCCTGCTAAGGACATACCTTTTTTAGCCTTCTTCCAAACAGTGTTAGAATTACAGCCTCTTTGAAATCCAGGTATCTTTGGTAATTAATTTAGGAAGAAGAAGAAGAAGAAGAAGAAGAAGAAGAAGAAGAAGAAGTACTTATTTTTCTCACTCTTACATTAAGGCTGCTCTCAAGTTTTATTCCTAATTTGGTTGCAGGATAGAAGCTGTGAACTTCAGGAAGTTCAAGTGCTGCTGCACCTGGGACAGGGCAATCCCAGACATGAGATAGGGAGAATTCATTGAAAGCAGCCCTGTGGAAAAGGAACTTGGGGTTCTTCTGGTGGATATAAGGGTGGGCATGAGGCAAAGAGCCCCTCTTCCATGAAAACTGGCTGAGACAGTTTGGGTTCAGCCTGGAGAAGAAAGGTTGCTGGGAGACCTCATTGCAGCTTTCCAGTACCTGAAGGGGGCTTATAAAGAGGAGGTAGAGGGACATTTTACCAGCCAGATTGTGTCAGGATGATGCAAAATGGTTTTAAAGCAAATGTGAGGAGGTGTAGATTGGATTGTTAGGAAGAGTTTATTTACTGTGAGGTGCTGGAAGAGATTGCCCAGAGAAACTGGGGATGCCTCATCCCTAGAAGTGTTCCAGAACAGTTTGGATGGGGCCCTGATCAGCCTGGTCTAGTGGAAGTGTTCTTGCCCATGGCAAAGGAGGATCTTTTAGGTTGCTTCCAAACCAAATCATTCTATGATACTTCGATTCATTCTATTCTATCACCCACGAGCAAACTACATGGCCAATACACATTACCAAGATCTAGTTTGTGTCTAATTAATCAGAATTAAGATTAAAATTTCAAATCCCCAGCCCTTTAGTGCAATTGTGTTTATTTTTAAATTTAGATGTGGGGCCTAGAAGGTGTCTAAAGAATGGTTTGTTTTGACCTGCCTCCGTGTGATTGCAAAACTGTGCAGCAGAAAGTGAGGTCAAAGGCATCTAGGAGGCTGCAGAAACACAGCTTTAAATGATCCCTTCTTATCCTTCTATGTTCAGGAGAAATTACTCAATGGCCTCAAAGGTATACGTCAGTGTAAGTGCATGACAAACATACCTGAGGACAGCATAATTACATTTGATGGTAGTTAAATCAGTGAGCATTCTCTAAAGAATGCAAAGGATTAGTGGCAGCCCTGAGTGCTTCCAGAAAGACAAGCACACATCAGGGGAGCTTTCATCACAGCACAGATTAAAGAAATCGGATTTCATTGCTCCTTGTTAATTGCTTTTCCATAACAAACCACGTTGTACTCAGGAGGGCTGTTGCAGTCCATTTTCTGCATTTGTATGCATGCCATGATCCTGAGGAAAGCAAAACACCTCTTAAAATTAATTATCACTTACTGATATTTCATAAAATTAAATGAAAGCCGATTAAGTGGTGGAAGGGAATCTACTTAAAGATTTACTACAACTGCTATGACTGTGGAGACCAAACTGTGAGCATCATATCCCACACCTTCTTCCTTCCTGTTGAGCCATGAAATATCCTTAGCTAGTGCAAGTAAAAAACAGCTCTTTTAGCCTCTCTGAAACTTCCACTGCTATTGCACTTCCAACATGACCTAGAAGCCTCTCCAGAGATGGGTGATAGCTGAACAAGCTGACTGCAAGTCTATTGTGTGAAATAATTAAATACCCAGACAGAGAACATGCCTGGTTAGCCTTCCCTGCACAAAAAAAAAAAAAAAAGAAAAAAAGAAAAAAAAATTCGAGTCAGCCCCAGAATTTGCAAGGGAGTCAGTTGGTTTGCTTTCTTTCAATTTTCTTACAATTTTTCAATTAATCCAGTGGCGAGGGTCAAAGTTCTTTTCCACCTGGCATCCACATCATAGCATGGGTGTCCTCCCCCCCAAAATACCTTCTGCTGCTTTTTCTTGGCTCCCCTGTCACCCCAGTCAGTGTCCTGACTTTCAGGGGATAGATTTGCTTTTGGATTTGTTTTGAGTGTGTTTTTATTTGCTCTGGTGCATTTGTTTGAGCCCAGCTCATGAACGGGAACATTCTGAACATAGTCTTGTTTGCTCTTCTGCTCCCTGAGGACTCTGGAGAGTCTGACTCAAAACCAAGTGAGATAATGTTTCTTCTTATTATTTCTTTCCTTTTTTTTTTTTTTGTTGTTGTTTTTTGTTTGTTTTGTTTTGTTTTGCTTTTTGGTTTTTTTGTTTTGTTTTGTATTGTTTTGTTTTGTTTTTGTGGGCTCTCTTTTGGGTTTGGTTTTATTTTGCTCAAAAACTATTGCTCTGGAAAAGAGACAGGTTTAAAACACCATCAGATGAAGCCTTCTGTTCATGGAATTGGTAGGGTGTGATGATAAAAATCTTCTCTTCCTGAGCCCCTCCGGGGGGTGATGATGGGGGCACCCCATACCACTGTGTCTATCTGACATGTGGACACCATGGCATATCTTTAACTGGGAAAACAACATTTGAAGAACTTAGCAGAGGATACAAAATGGCAAAATGCACACCAGGAGGATTGATCATGTCTTCCCTGCAACAGCTAAAGCAAGCTGGTGAATGTGAGTGTGGACACAGCATGGAGGAACAGCAGGAACAACATTGCCATCTCTCCGGAACTCCCACAGGAAGGTTTTTTTTTTTCCCCGAAACTGGAAACCATCTGGTGGCAACAAGACTGAGAAGGTGAGCACCATCTAATAGGATCATGTAAGAGATGGAAATTAATCTGATTTTCCCAAAAAGGTTTGGGTAACACCTGAAAGAGATAAGAGGTCAAGTTGTGCGTCTGTGTGTCAAACTCAAGAGTTTTAAATTTCTTATTGGCCTGAGCAAAATGTGTGGATGCTGGAGGGAAGTGGTGCTGGGAAACAATGTGGAAAGCTAAAAAAAGACAGGGAACAATGCTTAATATCTAAAAGGCATCAGATATGTCTCTTTGGCTTTTTTCCACTCTTCAGGGAAAGCAACTGGTGTTTTCATGCCCCTAAAGTGGGAGTGACTGCAGATCCATCTCACTGGAAAGCTGTCCCTGTGTCCCACAGAGTTTCTATGACAGAGTCACCATCAGGCTCCAGAAATGTTTCATCATACAACAAAGGCACCGCCCTGCAGGAAACTAAAGCTTGGGAAATATGATAAATGCAAGCATAAGGATCAGGAAAAGTATAGGGAAACAGTTGCCCAGAAAAATCATGGAGTGGAAAGCACAGATGCACGTGGAAATGTTTTCTGGAGAGTCAAAAGTTGATAATGAAAAACTCAAGGCAATGAACCAGCCAACCAAAAATCCCAAACCAATAATAAAATACCCAAACCAATAATAAAGACCTCAAACAAACAAAAACCAAAAGCAAAACAAACAAACAAACAAACAAACTGATAAAACAAAAAACAGCCCCAAATCCACAGAAAGATAATTGTAGGATCATCCAAAGGAATGGTGAATGTTTGCTGCCTTAGATGTTTTTATCTAATCTAAAATTCTGGCATTTTAAAAGTTTTGTTTTGGTTTTCCTTCACTCAAAAATAGTAGAAAATATTACATCCATCAAGCTCTTAATTCTTTGCTAATCAACTACAGTGTTCAATCTCTAGATTAGTTAAAAAAAAAAAAAAAACAAAAAAAAGAGAGCAAGACATGACAATTTTAAAGTCTTTAGAACTTGTCTCTCAGCTGACCACACCAGGCTGTCCTCACTGGGCAGATACCATGGCAGCTCTTAGTTGAGACCTACGAATGAAAAGGTCTTGTTTGATTTCTGATTTTTGGGATGTCTTATTCTTGCATCAGATTCAAGAACATGAAATCAGATCATAAAAGGCAAGGAAAGGTTTTCAAGAAAATGATTGCAGTCTAAATGAATGTAAAGCAATGTCACAGTAGTTGAACCAATTGCAGGATTATTCATTAAAAACATTGTTTTCCATTTCTAACTGAGGTAGGACATTCAGTTTGATGCCAGTGGTGTTTGAAACTGTGGGGAGATGGTAGATTAAGTCTGAATTTTCCCCTGGATGCTAACTTCACTGCAAAGAATTGTGAATTTGATCTGCCACTAATGCCACGTACTGTTTTTAAGGCTCTGTGACATCTTTTGCTTCACACTGTCATACCAGAAATCAGAATGTGACTCAGCTCTTTCAGGTTTGCTAACCCAAAATTAAGGTTCATAACTTAGTTTTCTGCCTCATCTTTTATGGAGATGATGCAGAATTCATCATATTTGATTTTCCACTACTGCACATTGTGTCATCAGCTGCACCTGTGAAAGACAGGTATAAAAAATCCTAGAAGTATGGAGTTAAAATCACTTCACAGAAGTGGAAATTATCAGTGTTGCTCTCAGGCCAGAAAATTAATTTTGGAAAAAATTTGAGGTTTTTAAGTGTGATTTCTACAACACTGTAAAACTTTGGAGATTCTCAGGAGTGGTTGAGAATTTGGGTTAAACATTTGAGTGTCAAGCACAGAAAAGCAGGAGCCCTGAACTATGACTCCAAATACCTTGAACAACATTTCCTTGGTTAATTTAGGTTGAACAGGGAGTGAAGGGCAGGATGTAGAAAAACTCTTTTGACAGTGATGATGACGTCTCTGGTTTGGTATCAATAACAGTGTCCTTACAAAAACAAAAACAAACAAACAAACAAGCAAAAGGGGAGAAAATTACATGGAGGAGCAAGGCACTCCCCCACTGTACCCAAAAAGCACAAAAATAAAATGGCCACTCATCCTGTGGTATAACAACATACCTCTGAGTGATTAATTTTTTTTTTTCGGTGTAACAGCCAGAATAAAATAGTTGGGAGGTTCTGGCTTGCCTTGACTCACAGCTGAATATAATTTTTTTTTTTTTTTTGGCAAAACAACAAAAAAATGTTTTGTGTTGACTCAAAACATTACATCAAACTGAAACAAATCCTCCCCACTCTATTTCTCCCTCATTGTAAAAAAATGGTGAGACTAATTTGAAATGAATCTTGTTTATTAAGATACTAAACCCAAAGTATGCCTGGCTGTGAAAAACAAAAACCCTCAGTGGTAGACACAAAACTTAAAATTCAATTTTATGCATCTGAGGTCCAAGCCAAGTGACTGGACAAGTTTCAGTAGTGCCTCATCAACTGAATTTTAAAGTAGTAGAACAAATATGAAACATCACAGGGAAGTTACTTTTATTACCCCCTTCAATTTTTCTATTAAAACAATAAAGCTAATAAGAAAAGCATAATAAGAAAGCTTGGAAAGATTTGATTTTGAAGGGTAAAAGCAGAGTTAGTGTTCTACTAAGTTGTACAACCGCATTCTCTGCTCTCTGCAGAGACACAGTCAGACATTTCTCAAACATAAAACCATCCAAAAATTCCTTAAAAAAAAAAACAAACCAAAAAAAACCAGTATTTGCTCTGCTGTGTAAGACTGTTAATGTCAATGTTACCTTATTATAGTCTATAGTGCTGTGGCAACTTCAGATATTGATAGTGGCTGGGTCCTTTCCAACTCAGAGACAAAAAAAATAGTTTCATTTTGAGGTCCAAAAATGCTTTTCTTAGCCAAAGTAAAAGAGAGACACTTTTTTGAGAAGGGGGACACACTGCACAATGGTAGACAGGAAGGAAAGACACATGGTCAAAAAATTAACTTCAACTAATTTGAAAGACCTGTGAAAAACTGCAGCACCTGATGAATGCTCAAGAGGGCCCGTGTTTCATTTGGGTTTATTTCTGACTTTCTGGATGCTCCCATTCCAGTGCCAATTCAAGTTCTTGCACTGATGACCGTGATTGCAGGATTGGATATTATCTGTGGACCAGGGATGGTGTGGTAGAGGCACTTGAAAGGGAAACAGTTGCACCAACAATAACAAGAATTACTGCACCTAGGCAAACTATTTCTTATTCTTAAAGTTAAAGAATTAACGTCTCTTTTTTTTTTCTATTTCATTAAGAACATCTAATTTATCAGGTAGCTGGATTATTGCTCCTTGATTTTTTTTCTGTCTCATTTGTAAAGACATTGATTGACTTCTTTCTTTTAAATTATCTTTTACCCACACCTAGCTTTTGTGTGTGATTCAAGTATTTTTAATTTTTTTTTTCTGCTATTAATTCTATATAGGTGTCACCTACAAAGAAAAAAAACCCTCAAGTTTAAAACCAGAAATAAGATAAATGCCCAATTTTAGACAATTTTCTATTGCTATTTTAAATACAGTGTCCAGGTATCACGAACTATTTTGATGTCAGTCATTCTGCTACTTCGGCAGTAAAATTTTTTTGCTTGAAAACTAAAGTCTTGCTCAACTTTGAGTGTTTGCCAGAAAGTTCCAATCCCTGCTAGGATATTTTGATCTCTGAAGTGTTTCACAAATTGTCCTGTATTTCTGTCAGTGCTTCAGATAATTCTGAAGAATTTTTCTGAAGTTGTTTCTTGCTCGTGCAGAAGCCATAAGCTCATGTCCCTTTGCTCTTTATAATCAATGCACCCAAAACAGGGTTTGTCCCCTTCACTGAGTGCTTTGGTGCAAATCCTTGCACTGAAAAATCGCCACTAAGACAAGGAAAACAATCAAAAATCATATATTTCTGCTCTAATTTATCCTTCCGTGGGATGCATTAACTGCTCTGAGTATTCAGAAAAGCCAGAAATTAATGCTTCTGAAAAATCTCATGCATTGTTGCCTTTTTTTTTTTTTAATAAGGTGCAAATTTTTCATCACTGGAGAAAAAGGGGAAAAAAGGGACATGTTAAAGCAACAGATCTGTTAATTTTTCTTGGAAGATGTATGTTCTTAAGCCTGAACCAGGAGCCATGTCCAACACTATTTGCACTACAATAATGATTATTTTTTTTATTAATAAGCCTATAGCATAAAATGAGCACATTGGGAGACTTGATTTTACGATGAGATCTCTGTGTAGCTGTGATTACTCCTCTAATATATGCTCTTCTAATATTACTCCTCTATATTTTGTTCTCTATAACTGCAAATGAAGAGATTAAAAATCCCTTTTTTTTTAAATTCAAATCCGTTTGGCAAAGATGTGATTTTCATAATCATATCTTTTGCAAAAACTTAGATAAGAAAATAATTTCTTGTGTTTGCTTTGTATTTCTGGTTTCTTGGTTTGTTTTTTGTTTGTTTTTGGTTTTTTAAGCTATGTTTTCAATATATGTTTTCAATAAACCCATTAAATAACAAACCCCACCTCACCCCCCATCTATTGTTCAACTGTGTTAAAAGCAGGTCAGTTCTATACAAATTTGTGTTTGTTTTAAACTGAGCCCAGTTTGGCTGTGAGCTGCAAATGCCATGTGTTGGATATGTTTTGCATAATGTGGATATAAAAACAGAAGCACCAATTAAAGCTTGAGGTACTTCCAATTTTTAATTTATATATTTGTAGCCCGCAGACTGCCACTGTTACCCATGAACAAGGCCACAGCTGGTGCTTTCAATTGAAAAGTGTGTGAGGGTTATTCAGTGAGCATCCTTCTGGGTAAGAGTGGTTTGCTGAAATTTTTGGGTGCTGGTGGTTTAAATCCAGATATTTTGACTGTTCATTTCATAATGGGCTCAAAGCATCTTCGTGATGCCCAAGACTAAGCAGAATTTGGGCATCCAAGCTGAAGAGAATAACCAGTTATTAGCGCTGCTGTGCTTGGCTTCCAACAGGCAAGAGGAGTATGAAGATGTGAAGGTGACACAAACACAATTTACAGTTCACAACAAATTAAAGGAAAGGAGAAATTCAGAGCTGGGAGGTGTTCAGACTTTAAGAAATATTGTTTGTTTAGCACAGATTAGTCAGAGACTTGCTGCTGTATCACTCTATTAAACTATTCATTTTGGTAAATCTGCTGCCTGATTTTCTATGGGAAACCTGTGTTTGAGCCTGGAGAAGGAAGAAGCTGTGAGCCCTGGAATGGTGTGAGAATGTTCATGCAGTATCTTCTCCCTTAACATGCATTCAATCTTTCATGCAAATCATTAACCATGACCTCAAGCTGGAATTTTTCCAACTGTAATTTTACAAACGTTAAATTTTTTGAACTTAAAATTTTACAAGCGTTTACAGCATGCATGATCTGTTCATGCAGACCAAACAAGGACTAGAGAAGAGCTGTGGGACCAGGAAGGACCTCTTCCAAAAATAGTCAGGGTGACTGTGTGCACAGAGCCAGGCATCAGCTTTGCTGCTACCAAAAAAACCATTTTGTACTAAATACAAGAATAACCTGTAATTTCTCTGGTATTGGAGACCTTGAAGATCAGTCTAAGGAATTAACTGTGTTCTTAGATGTAGGTGATCCTTCCCCTGAGAAGGAAAAATAAAGGGGTCACATGTTAGAGCTGAGCCTTTCACTGTTGTTCTCCATAGACTCATTTTTTCTTAGATCTAAATCAGGTTTTCTATGTGAAAGACCTACCAGGAAAAACCAAACCAAACAAACAGAAAAAAAAGAACAAAACAAAACAAAACAAAACAAAAAATATATAGAAACAGAGAAAGGAAGGGAAAACATTTCCTTAACTATACCGGTTTTTGTTTTTTGTTTTGTTTTTTTTTTTTTTTTTGTTTTGTTTTGTTTTTTTTTTGTGGAGAAGAAAAACAAGGTGAATTTAAAAAAATATATAAAAGGGGTTGAAAATATATGATTGGACAAAACCAAATCTCTTTATTAGAATCATATCCTCTGCCAGAACTGCACTTTAAAGCACCTGGATCATCTTTGTTCTCACAATATGATTACATGACTTTTTAATTTCCAGTTAACTCTGTGAGTGGAAACATCTTGTTGGGATGAAGCCAGACAGACTGCCACAGGATGTTCCTCATCATTCTTAGGGAAAAGACCTCTGCATTTGTGCTGCGTGCTGTTTGAGTTGGCAGCTGGCTGTGCCCACACAAACCAATCCACAGGGGTATTCCAGCATGTGCATGAGATAAAACCCCCTCTGTGAAAGCCTGCCAGGGGCAGGGTGATAAAAACCATTTGTTCCTGCAAGTGTTCCTTCACTGGCTGTACTCAGCAAAGCTTCAGTTACTGCTCCTTTGGTGGGGGTTTGTTGAAGGAGCAGCAATGGGGGATTTTGTGTCTTGGTAGGGCATAAAATGTAAACTTACACATGTAATTGTGTGTGGAAGCTGGTGGGAGTTTGCACAGCAGAGCCAGATCCTTCTCAGTGGTGTCCAGGGAAGGACAGCAGGCAGTGGACACAAACTGGAAGGCAGAGAATTCCACACGAGTGCAAGAGCACCTGACCACCCATCGGGACACGAGAGCAGCGATGCCGTGGAGCCTCCATCCGTGGAGATTCTCACCCAAAACCCACTTGGGCATGGCCCTGGGTGGGACTGTGGGGCTGTGGATGATTGGCACATCCAGAGGTTCCCTCCAGCCTCAGCCACGCGCTGCCTCCATGGAATTTACAGGATCCCAGCACCATGTTTTGTTAGTGCTCTACACCTCTTGGAAAGCAGCAGAAATTGTGCTGTTTGCAACTCATTTCTGGGTCTGTTTCTGAGGGCTCTTCATGCAAAGTCAACAGCTCTGAAACTGAGCTGTAACCTTCAGCTCATTTTCTGTTTTTAAACGAGTTGTCTTCGGATTTCAGGTTAGTCCAGATGCTTTCAGTGCCAGAATCACACTCTGCCCCACCAGAAACTGTGTTTGCATTCCTCCTCTTTTCTGAAAATGTCAAGATTTAACAATGCAGGCATAGCAATCATAACTGTGGAATGCATTACTGTTAGAGCTGTTATTACTATTTTAGTAGCACCTTGTTTAGCATTCTTCTGTAGCCTTCCCGCTTTTTCTTTTTCTTTTCTTTTTCTTTTCTTTTTCTTTTCCTTTTTCTTTTCCTTTTTCTTTTCCTTTTTCTTTTTCTTTTTCTTTTTCTTTTTCTTTTTCTTTTTCTTTTTCTTTTTCTTTTTCTTTTTCTTTTTCTTTTTCTTTTTCTTTTTCTTTTTCTCTTTTTCTTCTTTTTCTCTTTTTCTTCTTCTTTTTCATCTTTTTCTTTTTCATTTTTTTCTTTTGTCTAAAGTCAGGTTGAATAGAAATACCACAAAATACACAAAATATTTGTTATATTAGGGAGGAAAAAAGGCAAACATCAACATATCATTGGAATTTTTTGGGCAATACTCCATTTGCATGTAACTATTTATTATTTAAAGAAACAATGAATGGCAGTTTACAATGTGTGTTAATAATCTGTACGTGTATCTAGTTTCTTATGTGAATTTCACCTGTTTAGAAGAGTAAAATGCTGACCAAAAGTGAAGAAATAACACTAGTCTAAGCAAATAAAATCCAGATACTGTTGCCACATTTTTTAAATTTTTTTTTTCTTTTTCTAATTTCTACCAAGCTTTACAATTTTGAAAGTTACAGCTGCAGAGGTAATGACAGACAGAAAGCCCAGGTTTGAACTGTTTGAAACATGTATAAGCATCTGAAAATATGCATTGTTATCTCAGCAGAGCCTACACGCATTTTTGTGGCTGAGACAAGACCTTTCTACTGTAGGTGTTTTGTGAGGCACTGAAGCCAGTTTCAAGACAATGAAATAATTTCAACATGGACAGGTATCTACTAGATTTCATGTGTTAAGAATGTCCTCCTGCATCAGACCAGTAGGTGGTCTTATCAGGATACCTTGTTTTTTTGATTTTTCAAACAGGATTCAAACGTTTCCCTTTTGCCTGCTCTCACAAGATGTTTGACACATACCCAAGATTTCCATGGGTAACAGCATCCTACCAAGTTTAAAAATGTTCCAGGATGAGCTGACCCACTCACAGACATGCTGGTGTCAGGGCAGTCTTGGAGGGAGGGATTCCCTACACACAGAGCACAGAGTGGGAAGGGGAGATGTCTGATCTCACCCTTGCACTGACAGTATTCAATGGGACCAATAATTTCTTAGTGGTTGATCATTCCAGTGTTAGGAAAAACTTAATTTATTTTTTTTTTTGTGTATGTGTGTGTGTGTGCTGGGAATTAGGTGGGATGTTTGGGGGGTTTATCATATTTCCTGCAGAGAAGCACTAAGAAATATTCCTGTGCTAGAAGATACAAGTTGGCTTTATCAGTGACTGTGTAACAGAAATGATTACAGTTTTGGCTGAACTGAAATTCTTTTTTGGCTATTAATCATCTAAAATGCTTATATCTAATCTGATTTATTGCTGGGTAGTGGTTCAGGTTTTCTTCATTTGAGAATTTCCATGCAAAGCAAACCCCAGAGCTAAAGCTTTGATAATGGACTGGGAATATGCAACTCCCAGGCTGTAATGCTGAGCACATTGGGAAATCACTGCTTTCTGGCAAGTCCCTTAGTGCCTTTTTACAAATTTCTCAGAGATGTGCACTGCAGGAAGAGCAGAGGTCTGGTCCCTCTGAGCAGGAGCATTAATTGATGCACAGTTTCTATCTCCATTTACTTTGGGAGGACTGCCCCAAACCTGAAAATATTTAGGAGTCCCTGTTGCTCATTTTCAAGTCTCTTCTACAGCAATGAAAAGCAGACCAGTTAAAAACATAAGACAGACAATGACATTGCTAATGTCATTCCTTCTGCCCCCTACTATGGTAATGTAAATCACTGAATTTAGTAAATTATTATTATTATTATTGTTATTATTATTATTGTTATTATTATTATTATTATTATCATTATTATTATCATTATTACTATTACTATTATCATTCCTTATTCTTCAAACAATTTGGTGCTTAAAAATCATTATCAATCTGATTCCCACAAGTTCTCTTGCTATTTTCTTTACCTCACTCAAAAATCCCAGCTGAAGTGTTCACACTGTTTTCTCATTTGTAGTCAACTTCTTCAGCTGAACCTCTTATGTCTTATGATTGCACAGCAGGAGGATTCAGGACTGGCCTCAGACTTGTGCTCTACCATGTACAGAGTGGCATCTTTCTTATAAAAGCACATGAATTAATATCATTGTTGTCCTTACTTTATAAAAACAAAAAATGTGTGGGAGGAGTCATAAGCTAAATTTAAGCAGATGCAATGTGGATTTCCATGGATGTGAAAACTGCTTTCCTTTTAAGAAATGACAAATAAGAGGAGGGCTGGGTTAATTGGAATTTCTCCTAGTGACATTATTGTCTCTTGAATACAAGACAGCAACTCGCCTTTCAGAGTGGTGGCAACCTTGGCAGAAATCTCTGCCTGGCTTTCTTGATAGTGAGAAACCTTTAAACCTTTTCTGGACCCCAAACACAAGCACAACCACCCCACATCTGTCCTCTTCCTCCTTCTTCCACCCACCTTCCGCATCCCAAATTTTCGACACTCCAGCCCTGAATCATGAATGGATTCTGTTTTCCAAGTAGGTTTTGATATGTGTTGCACAAACCCAGCTGACAAAGTAGCAGGCTTGGGTAATTGAATAATCAGATGGATGGTGGATGATGGCCTGAGATTACCACATCCACTGACATCACCTGTCTGGATTAGGTGGGGCCCAAGAATCATTTCTTGCTCTTATGAAATATTGTGATTATCTGATTAGTGACACGAGGTAAATAACTGGAGTGCAAACAGTAGTAACAAGCAGGCCTAGAAAAGAAATCATTAAACTGAGTTCTGAGATATGGTTTCATTTTAGTTCTCAAACAGAGCACAGTGTTTTAACAAAATGGGTGGTTTCATTGCTGTTTCCCCTCTGTTTTTAGAAGCAGCATCACTATCATGTCTTGATAAAGAAATTTAATTTCTAGTAGGGCTTTTTTTGCAGGGGTTATGTTTTTGGGGGGTATTTTTGGCCAAAATCAGGGGTTTTGCTTGAAAGAAGGGTTTGATTAAGTAAATAAAAGAAACTGTTAAAATATAACTGCTTTTCCCTTGGTCCTATTGCCATAATTTACTAGTTGTTTGCTTTCCCCCCTGCTCCTGCTGCTTTTCCATCAGGGCTAGGCTTTGCTCTCCAGATATTCATGAGTGATTCCACCAAAACTAATCCCTCCTCACCCTTTCTTAGCAGATCACACATGGAAGTCCCCAATCCAGGCTGCAGTGCAGAAGGGAGCAGGAGGAGGCTGGGGACATCACTGCTGCATTCCCAGCCAAAATATTTGTGCTTTGGCCAAAGTGGTCACACTCTGGGCTCCTCTGCAGCAAGTCAGAGATTTTTCTTAGGCAAAGAATCAGTGGCTCCGGTCCAGCCCTGCAATTACATTTGTGCTTCACTTCATGCACAGTGAGATGCCTGTAAACTCCAGGGCTTCAAATTAATTATGTGCAAAACTGTTTGTGTTTTGGGAGGATTGAGATTGTCGCAATGGGGAAAATTAATTGTAGATAGGAGAAGCCTTAGAAACTTCCAGATCCACCCATATGATAACAAATCACAGGCATTAGCTGCAAATTCTGCACGTCATTTCATCAAGAAGAGAAGACATTATTCAGATTGTGGTCACTTGATAAATCGTGCCAGAGCTTTCAGTAAAGCTGAGTGTCTGTCCAGAGACTATCATTATGGTAAACAGTACAAAACTGAACAGCTACAATGCTTCATTCCTTTCCTATGTCACAGCCACTTGATCCTTGCCAATAAATGTGTTTTCCTTTTTTCATGATCTTATATTGCTTAGCCTCAAACTGGAAGCCTCTTCCCCCCGCATGTCAGCATGTAGAGTTTATTTCATCAGATAATTCTGTGAGCTGGCAAAGTGTGATGAGTTTCAGGTATTAAAATGCCTAATGGGCCTGGGGAGAGATGGAATAACTTGCCAGGTACATGAAGAGTAAAGAGATGGAGGGAGGGGAAAACTCCTGAAAGGAGGGAGTAGCTTTTCCAGACTTGTCACAGCATCTGTTGTCACTACGCCTCTTTCCATACTTTCTAGTCCTGGGCAGGTTAGGAAACAAGAAGTACAAGAGCAAAATATTCCTCCCACCTTTGTTTCCTGTGTTTTGGGATCAAAGCAACATTCTGAGTCCTTGGTGTCTCCAGACTGAGAAAGACTCCTGATCTACTCTGTTTAAAGTAGAGGTTCTGAGTTTAGTCCACAGTTGAAAGCAATTTGTTAACTTTTTTGAGCTCCTCCTTAGTTCTAAAACAATGTCGATATTTTAATGAGGGAGGCAGTACCCACTGATGATAATATAAAAAAAAAAGCACTTGCACTCTTTCACAGAAAGTGGCAGCAGTTGATTTGCTGCCACATAAAGCCTTGTTCTGCTCCCCATCTCCTGCTGCTAGTGCAGAGGTGCAGCTGTTCTACAAAATCTTAATAGAATTCCCAGGTTTCCTCCAAAATTAATACCTTTCACAACTTCTACTGAAATTTGTAAATGGAATGAAAATGGATAGTAATTTGATCCACTGAAGAAATACTCATTTGAGTCATCCCCACACTATCAGTTACATAAAATAACAAACATAAAGTAAATTAGCTGCAAGGTGCAAAATCTAGTCCTCGGCTGAAATTATTCGGGCAAAGTACTGAAGTAAATTTGAGGTAGTGTTTAAGAAATAGACAGCTGCTTTCTTGATAGGACTTTGTCAGAGAATGGGGGTGGAAAAACCTTTTTGTTACTGGGTTTTAGTTCAGTAAATTACAGTGCCTGTAAATTATCAGCATCAACCTCACTTCTATGTTATATTGTTCTGTCAGATTTAGTAACTTCTACAGGAGAAGAAAAGGTTTTGGAAGGCAAGCCATTAAAGGAGATAGTAGTCAATTTCTTTAAGTTATAGGATTCAGTCAGAAAAAGGAGATATCCATGAACCCTAGAGACAGGTGCAATCATCTTTCTCAGTTGATATGTAGAAGAAAACATATTCCTCCAATTTTTTTTCTTTTCTTTTTCACTGAAAGAGATGAAAAAACAGCTAAGCTCAGAGAACAGCTAGATTAGATGAAACGTGGTTGTCTTGCAATAAACCAGTGATTTGCTTAAGGGTTGAACCTTCTAATGATTATATTTTGAATGAAACAATCCAGCATCCAAGGTTCTTGTAGCACAAGGTCTGTTTAATCTCACATCTGCTTTAATCTGGACAAAACTTTGAAGACTTGGAGACAAAGGTATGGAAAACTAAGCCAAAGAGATGAGGAAGGATATTTTATGAAGCATATGCATAAAACATATATGTGTTTTTATGCATCCATAATTGAGCTTTAAAAACAGCACAGGTTTGATCCATTCTCCTTCATATTCTGTGCATTTGCATTTAATATATAGGTTTTCTCCTGACTAAACTAGAACATTATGCTATCCACCAAAAAGCAAAAATAAAGCCACCACTGTTTTTAGTACTTTAAAGTACTAAACCCATGGATGCGATTTTGTTTCATGCATGGAAAGTGAAAACGTGTTTTGCATTAATTCCCTGCCCTAATGAGCTTCTCTGACTGCTGGTACTTGTTGGGTCAGACCTGTGCTCCTGATGCTAAAGGAAGGGATTCCCAAAGCCATTTCAGGTGTTCCTTCACAGGGAATCTGATTTTTGGGTTTGTACCTTCAGCTTCACTAAAGTGGAGGAAAAAACCCTCTCATTTAAGAGGACCCAAGTGCAGCTGTTCAGTGAATTGTGCAGATGTCAGTGAAACCTCTACGTGGGGAGAAATCATCACTAAACTTCTTCAGAATAATTTTTGTGCTGTCTGAATGTGCTTGTATTTTTATCTCATCAATATGGTAGCAAATAACCACGGTAGTCAGCAGAGGTCTTTGCGGAGCAACAATTCCTGTTCTGTAGAAAGTCCATGTGAGAAAGAAAAAGTAGGATACTGATTATATTTTAAAATTGCTTCCTAAGTTATATTATTAGGAATAAACAAATTTTAAAAAAAGGGAAAACTATGAATTTTAATGGTTTCTCAAGAATTCCTCTGGAAACATCATTACAAAGCAAGGAAATGACTTCCAGATATGAAGTATTTTCTAAGACCAAGGGTGAAATACTTCTAGAAACAATGATTATCCACAAAAAGGTGAAAACCAGTGTGTGATTAGGATAGTTTTAAAAATATTGTTAAACTTCATGCAGGCTTAGACCTTGCAAAAACTTCTATGCCTGCTTGTGACTGCAAAGCTGGTTGGCATGAGTTCATGTGGAAAGTGAACACAGAAATTATGGGAATGAAGCAAATTTTGGGGGGAAGAAAATAAATCAGAATTACAGTTTTATGAAATTTCTTACTCAGGGAGACTAAAAGAAATGTTGGTCAATTCTGACAGTTTTAATGTGTTTTCAGAGATGAAAATCAGAAGAGTGGTGTAAGGGATGGAATTACTGTGTCTTGATTGATTGGTTACTCTTGGTTTCTCTTCCAAGGTCTTTCAGATTGCCTAAACTGGTCACAGCATGGTGTGGGCCATTCACTTTGAAATTGGACCTGATGATCCTTCTGGGCTCCTTTCAGCTTCCAACCCAGGACATTCTCTGACTCAGAGTCTAAGGTGGAGCAACACAGCAACTTTTTGTGTAGCAAGAGCCAACACAAGTACCTCACACTGCACTTGAACCACGTCATCTCTGCAAAGAATGGAGTCTGGCAAATCACAGTGATGCAGGACAAGTCTCTTCTCCTTCAAAAGCAGATGAACTCCTCCCTGAAGAATTTGTGAGGGAGGAGGAACTAATCTGTATCTCCTTGCACTGTCCCAGCCCTACCCCACATCCTGGCTCTTCCTCCCCAGCACCTGCACTCTGAGCTGGGCTCAGGATGGGTGAGGGTTGTGTGAATATTCATCTGGCAAAAGTATTTCCATGTCATAATCCTCAGGTCACAGAATGGAGGATTTCCCTGAAAAGTCTGCTGCTGCCAGCACAGCCACAGGGAGGACTGGTCCTGAATTATGCAATAAAAAGGGAATTGAAAGAGAACTGGACCTGGCAACACAGGCATGTGCCTGGCTACATCAGCAATACAGCATCCAGTCAGAGGTGATTAATATTACACTGGATGGCATTTGTTTTTTTTTTTCATTTAAATGAAAGTTGAACAATACCCTTAAACCTTCTGACTAAGAAATCAGAGGCCTTTTCAAGCAAATTGTTACCACACTGCTTTCTCCTCTGTGAAAGTCCATATGGACAGATAAACTGAGAATAGATCAACCACATCTGACTTGAAGCCCAACATACAAATTATTACCACTGTGATCATCTCATTTCCCCTGGACCAGCATTAGGCCAGGAGCCAGGCTCTTTGAAAACTCTGTTTAAGTTAAAGACTGAACTGAGCTGGAGAAGAAACCAGCTCTAAAGCAGTGTGTGTCTGAAATACTAAATATAGGGTTATTTATAAATCTTCACTCTGTAAGGTCTTGGGCACTCTTAGTGTTTAGATTTTTCTGCGGCTTGAGGTCTGGAATAAAATCAAGTCCTTGTACTATTGCACACTGAAGAGATTGATGGCTCTTTCCTGCCCAAGCAAACAAGTGAATTCAGTAAAGAATGAGCAGGAAAGGAAAAAATCTGACTTTCCTCGAGTTTGTTGGAAGAGCAAGCCATGCCATTCACAGCCTGGCACCGGAGCCACATCCTGAGCAGCAGAAACCTGGAGAAGATTTTTCTCTTTTCCTGTGGCCTTCTTTTTCCTGGAAAGAAGGAACTCAGGAAGGCCAAGCACAAACATTTGTCTGGAAGGTTTGTGTGGAACAGGCAAGATGAAGATGTTATAAAAGATGGGATTAAGGGGCCCACAAAAAAAAAAAGGTGGAAGAGCACTCAGATCAGAAGCTTCAAATACAGCAGCACTCCAAATGCCACTGAGGGGATGCACCTCTCAGTATTCCTAGCAATGGTTCCTCTCCAGTTTAGATGTATCTCTTCAGAGGACATCAGGTTGAATTCTTGAATTCTGGGTGCATGCAAGAAGGTAAAAAATTCTGAGACCAAATGGAGATGTCACAAGTTGAGCAAAATTACTTATTTCCCCTGGAACTCCACGTCTATCTGCTTCACTGTGAATTTCTCTTTGCCTGGTTTAATTTTAAATGCTTTAAGATAACAGAGATCAGACTTTGGGCTCTTCCATAGCACGGGACCAAACACAGATGTAGGACGTCATTATCTGATAGACTATTAAATTCTCTTCACACTTTGGTTTTTGTTTTCATTTTCTTTTGGTTTTCAGTAGTAGCCAAGTGACTTCTGTCATCTCCTTCGAGAGTGAATGAGTTCTCCAGAGTCTACTACATGAAATATGACCCAAAGTTAGGATTTATCAAGTAGAAGAGTCCTTATCTCATAAGGACTTCTGGACAGGCCAGATCCAAGGAAACATTTCTGTAACGTGTGGTCTCAAATAGTACAGGTATTTTTTCCTAAACTGTCCTTATACAGATATCAATTTTGAAAAAAACTAAAACGGGAATGTTCAGGTTTAGCAGTGCACGGAATATATTCTTGTGGAAGAAAACCAAAAGAATGCTAAAAACAAATAAGGAGGCACAAAGTTAAGTCATATCCTCACCCTCTGTTAGTTTCAATTGCTGCAAGAAAAATTGGTTGCTTGTTGCAGCCGATTATAACATCTTGTGAACATACTGCTTGCTTGTTTTGGCAGTGAGCCCATGACTACAGAATTTAGACCAGCTCCTCACAACAGATTCAAGGCTACAAACAGGGAAAGGGAAGAAAAAAACAGACAAAGAAAGAAGATGAAGGGCTGCTATCATCCCTAAGTGGTTTTTCTGGAGATCAATAGCTAGAAGAACTTTGTCTTTTCAATTGCTTTCAAATTAGCATGAATTTCTTCTGATATATATTTCTTTTTCTTTTTTTTTTTTTTTTTTTTGGTTCTTCTCTAACTTTTTTGTAAACATGTCCTGATATTTGTTATCTAGCCTGTAGCACGTCAGCTGGGAATGCTTTGATGGGAATATGTGTAGAACACCATATATTTCTGTTTTTAAATGATCTGAGGCATGCTCCCAGCCTTCTTGGGAAAGTATTTCTGGAGGTGGACTCGTGTTTTACAGAAACCCCCACACAACTGGCTTGGGATTTTTTTGACCTGGTGCTGCTTGTCAGCAATACTTCTCAAGGAACAAAAAGTCAAAACAAAAGAGGTGTGAATATACAAAAAAGGTGCTGATTTGAAAGTGTGAATGAGCAAACCTGAGGCAGATCTCTCAGTCTGCTGACCTGAGGCTATTCCACTTCCACATTGCTGTTACCTTTAAATGCATGCTGCTTCCATTTTCATTAAATTCCCAATGGTCAGCACTAGGGAACCTTCTCTTGTCAGGCCAGGCTAGTTCCAGATATTTATTCATCACGCATTTATCACAACAGACAAGTCTGAAACAGTTACCCGGCACAACAATATTTCTCTAGGGTTTGTTTTTTTTTTTTTTTCTGTAACACATTAAATATATTAACCTTCGCTCATAAAATAAACATCTCTGATGGCTCTTGTTGGAAAATATTCCTTTTTCTGAACAGCCCCAAGTGCTGCCTTGCCTGGCTGGTCCCTCCAGTGGTGAGCAGACCAGATGTGCACCAGGGATTGTGAAATTGGTCATTTCTGGTGGAAACAGCACTGGGGACTGCCAGGCACAGCCCAGAGCAGCTTCCAAGGTCTGGCACCTCCAGAGCCCACACAGAGCCAGTGCCAAAACAGCACCCAGGGCATGTCAGGGGTTGCTCCTCTGCAGAGAAAATGGTTGGGAGCAGTGATCTCGTGCTGCTGAAATCTCATTACCTGCCTCCAGGAATGCTTAATTTGCTCCAATGCCTTTGGAGGCTTCCCTCTCCCAAAGGTGCTGGAGAATGGACCAATTACCACCTTCCAAATCGATATCTCTCATGGATACCCAAGCTCTGGGAAGACAGACAGGAATTCACCAGCACTCTGCCTCTCTGCAGGTGAAGCACCAAACCCTGTGCAGAGCTTCCTGCCAGCTCCTGAGCAGTTGTGATTGTTTCTGCTCAGGTATTTGCTGTGCAGATTGCATCAGTCGAAATGCTCTGTCTATATCTAATTATTATTCTTCCCTTATCACCTATCAAGAATGTCAATTAGTATAAGGAGTAGAATATGAAGGGATAAGATCTCTGAGTGAGCAGTTTCCCAGCAATTAATACCAGGCAAATTGCCATCTGTCAAACACCTGTTGGTTTCCTGGTAATAAACTGGGGAATATCTGAGATGCATGGCAAAAGAACAGAGAAATAAAAGGGTAAAAGAGAGGGAATATGTATGCAGGTCATGTTGCAACATGGAAGAGAGACTTAAGGGGCGAAAGGAAATTAACTTTTCAGGGCTGGAACCTGGGGACTTCCAGAAAACTCTGGATTGGTTGGTCTGGCACATAGGTTTCCTTGTTCTCACACATTGTGTGAATTTGAAAAGACTGAGTCCCTGTCAAAGGCTTGGATTACTTGGATTAAACTCATACCTGCCCATGTACAGGCAAGGATGGTGTCACAGATGGGACCCATCCTATTGCTGCATCACAGTGTCCAAAATAAATATGTACTCTAAGCTAAGAAGGCATTTGTGGATGTGTTTCAGCATCTCATCAGTGCCTGCTCCTGTCAAACCAAGGTGTTTGCCAACAAACAGGACAGATAAATGCTTCAGACAGACCAATAATAAAATAAAAATCCCTTGGCCCAGTGGTCATTCCATAGAAAACGTGCAGTCTTTGACCACCAGCCTCACCAGGAAGGTACAGAGCAGAAGATCAGAGGTTGCTTTTTTATCCTTTCCTTATCCTTGAGGGTATTGCCCACGGTGACTTTGGCATTGCATGAGGCTACCTGATGTTTGGCAGGTGTGCACTGGGGCATCATCCCTCACAACAAGACAGGAGGATGAAGAATACGTGGTCTTATGATGGAATCATAGAACACCTTGAGTTGGAAGGGACCATGGAGATCACCCAGTTCCAGCCGTGGACAGGGGTGCCACCCACCCACTAGATCAATGATGTGTTGTGACTTGAGACCTGCCAGTGATGAAGTCTGACCGTATTTTGCTTTCTTTCAAGTTTCTTCTCAGCCAAAAGTAGCTGGAGAATTCTTCTGTTGATTTCAGTCACCTGGTTTAACTGCTGATCCTGCCTGTGTCTTCTTGACACTGCTTTTTAGGTGCTTTCTCATTAGGAAGTTTTCCAGCACTTCCCTAACCCAGCTGTGACTCTCTGTTAGGCAAGCATAAATCAATTCCTGATGATTACAGTTACTGCCTCTCCTTGGCTGCAGTCAGAATTTGCTGGGGCAATGAAGCAGGAGTTTTTTGCATTCAGACACCCATGGATAGATAGCAAAATGCTCCTGGCCAGCGATGGATGAATTCTCTGACCAAGGTCTGTAGCTAAGGCAACTCTTTAGCATAACACTGGCTCAATTATCAATCACATAGGCAGTGCTCCTAAAAGAGGGGCAGGGATCTGTGCCCTTCTTTGAGGACTCATCTATCAACCTCACCAACACAGAGGCTTAACCTGAACATGTCAAACAGGTCTCAGTATGCACCCCAAGCCTCTTAAAGAAATATTTACTGTGAGAGGTGAATCACTGCATTCTGCCCCAGAAATTGGTGGATAACCATGACAAGTGGCTTTAACTGTACTAAGAAATCAGTCATGAGTGCTTGATAGATGGGTGATATCCAAACAGAGCAGGCAGAGCTGCAGAGCCCTCTTGTAAACCAGAGGTTAATCAGCCCAAACCAACTGGGGAAAGCTCATTTGGTTTTCTTTAGCCCAGCATTTTGTTCATATCAAATGTCAAACATCTTAGGTCTATATGAAGGAGGCAGCAGCATCCAGGCTTGTCTTTGCTTGCTGAGTGGTGGCAGTAGCTTCTGGCTGTGAGGCAGGCCACAGATAAAAAACAGGGGATGGATGCCTCCATCTGCTCCTCACACCACAATCCTGTGCCAAATTCTGACCACAAAAGAGTATTAGAAGTTCCTGGTGATGAGGAGCCACACATTGTTCTTCCTGCCTCAAGAAACCACTTTACACCCTCTCCCCACATTTGCTTCCCAATCAATATTTTTTATGCTAGAGCATAACAGGAGATGAGCAGTGGAGAGTGCTCCTCATGGTTCCCCCAAAAATGGAGGAGAGTGTTTGCTTGAAGGATATTTTTGTCCCTCAGGAAGATTTAAACTAGTATACAAAACATGCTTAGTGTCCTGCCATTCCTAGAAGTTCTTGTTTTTGTTTTTTTTATCCTTCTTCTTCCAGAAAAACAAAAACCAACTAAACAAAAAAAAAAAAAAAAAAACCAAACAAGCAATTTCTGAGAAAATAAACACTTTATGAATTCATTTTCCAATTGTAAGTTGCACTGCTACCCTATTAAGTGGGGGGTATGGTCTTGTTTTTCAGCCAGTTTTTGCAATAAGTTGCTACTTTGCCTCTCTCTGATGCATTCTACCAATTACTAAACCTACACACTTGTTTTTCTTTTGATACAGAGCTGCCATTGCAAGCTGTGATAAAATTTATTAAGCTTGGATATCAAGACCTATAAAAAGATGCAAAAGAAACACATGTAGAACACAGATGAACTAAAAGGTGAATGACAATTCACTTGGAGATAGAGATAAGCAAAGAAGTTGAGAAGGAAATTTGTCTCCACACTTTATGCAAATTTACAAGACCTTGAAACTGTTTTCTTACAGTTTCAAATACTAGAATCAAAATCTCAATGTTTGCAAGTTGTAAATCAGCAGAAGTTAATATCTATACCAAATTAGTTTTCTTTGTATGATATATCATTTACTAAGTCAACATACATTATTGTACAAAAAACCTTTGCATATCTGCAATTAATTGTCTGTGGGTACCCAATCATATTTCTCAATATATATTTTATCTAAGTTATAAATATATGTTATTGTTTCAATTTTGTAGAAAAGAAAATATCAGTACTGGAAATCTTTTCAGCTTGCATAGCTGAAATTAGAATTTTGCTTTGTATATGGCCCCATGAAAGTGAGAAAACTCTGGATGTTTTTGTTAACTTCAGCATCTCTGAGAGTTTGATGTTAGAGACCCAATATGTTGAGCTTTACCCTAAGCTGGTCCCCTTGGAGAAGGTGATTGCACAACAAAATAAATTTGTCACTTGGCCTTTAGTGCTTGAGGTGAGATATCAAGCATTCATGCTCTTTCAGACAGAAAGAAGTTTGTCTGATAACAAAGGAGTGAAGACCCCTTTCCTCACTATAAATTATCTCAGCCTGGTCATTTTCCAGTTCATCCAACACTTGCACACCATTTTTACCACATGAGGTGGTGGGCAGGATTTTATCTAACCTCTTTTTTGAAAAAAATTGTCCAGATTTTAGTGAGATGCATTATACTGTGTATAATCTGACTTTCTGTCATAATTTAGAAGGCATTTTCATTTTAGGATGTGTAAAACCACTTTGATTTTGAGGAAACAGCCTGTTAGAAATACATATTTAGGTGGATTTAAATCTAGTTCTCTCCTCAGAGGTTGAGCTATTTGGGAGATAGGTTACAAAAGTACAACAAGAGTTACAAACTGTATGTCATAGTAATGGCATTTTTAAGACACAGAAAATTACTTTTACAGAGAGGACAGCAAAAAAAATTTGCAATGAATATTGTTTGCTCAAGCTGGCATGAGGCTTTCTTTCCTTATCTTTGTTTGTGAAACAGAACTGATTTAAATTCAGTGACATTTTATCATTGAAAAGTATTGGTCTAGGATCTTAAGTCTTTTATAAAACTAACTCACAGTGGCCTGGTGACATCAAGGGGAAACAGGCAAAACTTGTAAGTGTGTGTTTCTTGCTGCAGGAGATACTGCCAGGGAAGAAAAAGGGCATGGCAAAGCTCCACTGGATTTGGGAAATTGACCTCGTGCTCACTTTGAAGTCCTGGGAGACAGGGGGGTGGAAGATCAAGCACTAAAACTTCCGACACAGTTTCACCTGAGACTTGGAACCCTCAGTAACAATTTAATCAGAGAGGAATGTTAATTAAGGCTTCAGGCCCTATGTATGGATGCTAATTAATTAAATGTGTTGATTAGCATTTTGCTGTATTGAACATGGAACAGCCTGGGCAAATTCTACACACAAGTGCCACGTGTAAGGTAATTCAGGTCTGTTATGTTCAGGGATGTTGATGGGCATTGTGGTGGCTCTGATTTAAATAAGCTGGTTCTGCTGCCTAGAAATCAGACCTGGATGAGTTTGCTTTTTCCTGGTACCTTTGTTGTACACAAAGGAAACAGGGATACAAGATTAAAGGAGGGAAACTGAGCTGCCACTGTGAGTGCACTGGTAGATGCATCCCCACCTAATTAACTGTTCTATACTGGGTGGAGATTCAATACAGCAGAGATGAAGTCCCAAGTCTCAGCTCTGCATGGAACAGCTGCCACTCTGCCGGTAGTTTGAGATTTTGGGGACACATTCTTTTTTAAAGGGATGTTTGGGACCATGACTCTCTTTTTAACACTGTCTTGCTGAAGTGTACAATAACCACCAGCTTCTTGGCTCTTTATAAAATCATTTGGCTTATTATTAACGTGTCTCAGAAATTATTCTTGCCAAGGTTAAGATCCACCAATGTTGCTGCTGATTTCCAGTGAGTTGTTCAAGTCTAGGGACTAGAAAGAACCCTCAGGAACCAACAGCATCTATGACAGAAGATGCATCTATAACTAAAGATATCTAACCTCTAGCAAAGCTGTTGAGAAAATGGATTAAAGTTGGGTCATTAATTTAAGAAGAAATAAAAATCACCACAGACCCTTACTTCCAGCTTCAAACAAATGTTACGCCACCGGCTTTAGAGAAATCTGGTTAAGTTTATAATTAGCTGTGTCAATCCCATTAATCATTATTAACAGTCTGGGAAACCATCAGTATTTCCAGGAAACACAGGAACACAGCATTAGCAGTACTTCCAGAACTCCCTTTGTAAACTACAGAAATTAATTGAAACGAAGTACAGTTTAAGGGTAGGATTACTCCTCTGTAATTAAGCAAGCATTAGTGATGTCATGAACACCAGTGATGTCATGACCTGCCCAGTGTTGTGACAGAACCTGGGCAGCTGAGCTGTGCAAGAGCTGATGAGCCTGTAGGCAGTCAGTGTAAACCAGCTTGTAATATCCTGGGATTTCCTTGTTGATTTAATCCGCAATCCTCCTTTATCCACAAACAGATTATCTGCCTCCTGCTCTTGTTTAATCAATCACAACACTACAGATATGACATAAAAAGGTGCTGGTGACTGATCTCTAACTCCAGAGGTGAATTTCTCAAGCTTGCCCGTAGCAAGGGATGGGGTGTTTTTTTTTTTCGTTTGCCTTTTTTTTTTTTTTTTTTTTTTGTGCCACCCACACATTGTTTTGCTTATGTGAAACAAAAATCTGACAAGCTTTCAGAAAGCTCCACCTTTGATTCTCCTGCTGTTAATCTCATCATTGTTAACACAAAATCGCTGCTTGCCGAGGCCAACAACTTTCTGTGTTTCACTTTGTTCTGGGCCACACCTGCTTAACCATTAGTAAAACAACTAGTTAAAAATAATAAAATGGTATTAAATGCATGTTTCACATGTGTTGATAGATATGGAAGGACAGGTTAGGCTTTTTTTCCCCCCATTGTCACTTCTGAGATGTGAAAATGTCAATATTTGTAGTTTTCAAATGTCATTCTACATGGAGCTTCACATCTGTGCTTTTTATTAACAGTTTTAGAGGAAAATTGTATGGCAATAAGTAATTAAATTAAAAGTGTTTGGAATTACATGATGGAGAACTTTTAGAAATTCCCTACAGGAAAATATGAATCAAGATTGTCTTCTTCTCTGTCAAGTGGCATGTTCAGTGCTCAACATCCTTTCTTAAGTTTTCCTCCACTGTCAACATCTGTTAGCTCAGAATCTTGAATCATCCATATTACTTGGTAACTTGCAGGTGTATTCCAACTCCTATGGGAAATATTTATTCCCGCTCTCCTGACAAATAATAAAAATTCCTTCCAGATAAAGAAATGTAAAATCAAGCATTGTCTCCTCTAAAGAACAACACACTTTTAAGGGAAAGATGTTGACTCTCATTTCCAGTAAAGTTTAGCTGTGTACCAAGTGAAACAAATTGCAGCTCTGAGGAAATGCTGTGTATTCCTTCTTCCTTCAGGAAATCCCAGTGTGTAGTGTCTGCTGATGACATCTTTAATGTTCATGACCTGCAAATAAATTTGAGTGGGGTTAAAAAAATTCTTCGCTCTTTTTACCAGCTAGGCATGAAAATCACTGACATATATTATTCCTAAAACAAACATCATTCAGTTATTAAAACATGAGCATGTGGTGTTTGTGCTTTTGGTTTTTAAGGGGGTCATAATTTATTTTTCTTTTTCCAGCTTGCTTCCCTCTTACATGAACTCATAGAATGGTTTGGGCTGAAAGGACCTTAATGACCAATCTCTCCTGCCATGGTCAGGGACACTTCCTTCTGCTGCCTGCTTCAAAACACATCTCTCCAGTTCCACATTCATCTTTCTGGTTTAGTTCACCAGGAAGGAGGCTGGAAGGGTTTCAAGCAGCGTTGAGGAAATGAGCTGTTGAAGCTGTTGTTCAGCACGTGGAAAACACAGGAACAGGTAGAGCAAGTGCTGTGTTCCAAATCAGCTCCATATCCATGTGGGAACCAAGCTGGCAGGTCTTCTGTGCTTATTCTTAGGAGCATTACCCAAAAATGTGCTAGAAACCTGCCAAGGGGGAGCAGATCTCTGTAAAGTTGAGACTTATAAATTCTTATTTATAACAGGGAGGGAGGGAGGGAGGGAGGATTCAAGGAAGGAAGGGAGGAAGGAAGGAAGGCACAGAAAATACAGGAAAA